>NC_057881.1:5230257-5563070 GCF_019740435.1 Gambusia affinis
TCCACCCTATATTTAACTCTTTGTTCGGTTTAAATTAAATTAAATAATAATTTTAAAAAATCATTAAAGAATAATAAAGCTCCATGTTAGGAAAACATTGCTGATAGTGGGTAAATTATCTGTTGCAACCACTACAAAAAAAAAAAAAAAAATCTATTGCAGGTGTGAGCATCAATCACAATGAAAAACACAAACAGGCCAAATATGATTATACATTGTATATACTTTAATTAAATATCATTATTAATCAAACATTTTATTCAAGCAGTCTTCTTGGATTATTGTTGTAAGTTTAAAAGTAGCTACACTGGATGTATAGAAGGTGAATAGTTAAATCCCTGAGAGGATTTTTTTTGTCTGTATTCATAAGTTTCTCAGACAGAGGAAAGCAAAACAGCACTAGATACAAGATTTAGTGAATTGAGCTCTGTTGGCTCTCTGCCAAAAAAAACATGAAAGTGAGAAATTTACATCTTCTATGGATAAATAGTGAATAAAAATGCCACTGATCCTTTAATTTGAATTCATTTGGGATTTCAAAGAACCATGCAACCACATAAACAACACAGGCAAGCTTAAACTGTTAAGCTAATATGTTTTCGATTAAAAACAAGTGGTTTTGAGTATTAGAATCATTATGTTTTTATTTTCACATTGGCCCTTAAATCTCACTAAATAGGCATAAAAATAAAGCCTATAGGATGAGAAGACATGCAGATGTAGACAGAGTGACTCTGCTTCTAGTAGCTGAATGTTTCCACAGACTGAGGACGAAGCGTCTCGTGTTACAGAGACGACTGATCCGTGAAACCAAAATGCTAAGTGATGTGATCCAAGGGCCCTGAGGTGAGAGCCACAAGCAACCGGACGGTGTGTACCTGTAAGAAGGTTGTCGTCAAGGTATCGCCATGGTGATGTGCGGTTGTCAGGATCGAGGGTGAGCACGAGGTCATTGTCAAACTGTGAGGAGTTGGTGGAGAGGTTGGAAAGAGAGAGAGTGAAGTGGAAAAAAGTCAGGAAGTCAAGAATCAAACATGTCCAAACAACTGCAGGGTCAGTGTGTCTGTGTGTGAGTGTGTGTGTCTGTTTGTGTTACTCAATCAGGCGACACACACCATCTGCCTGCACTGTGCCCTGACTATTCATCTGTGAGAGCTGCTGCTTCAACCTGACTCTAATTTTATATAAACACTAGAGTTTCACTCACACAAGGGTTTGTTACTGTATTCTTACAAGCATTTAAAAATAAAATCTCTAACAAAGTCTGTGTACACATAAAGCTAAAATTTGGGAATTGACAACATTTACATTATAATCGGGTTTATAGAGCTCAATAACATGACGCTGAAAGCCTTACAGTGCAGACTGGATCAACAAACTGCAAAGAGATTCTATCAAAACCATCGCTAAACCAGTTCCTCAAAAAACTGCAAACTGTCTGCATTTTGTTTGACTTCTCAGCCGTTCTGTTTATAAAAAAAAAAAAAAAAAGCACAAGATGTTAACTGTACAGGTTTTACCAGGATGTAACTCGATAATGTCCAGGAACAAGGATTCATGCCAAATCTAACACCTTTAAATGCACTTGAAGACGTCTTGAGATAACTAGTGAAACCATGGTAAAAACAACAAAAATGTCAAACGTACAAGTGATTACAATTTCCCCCATCAATTTATTGAAATATTCAAGCTTAGAAACTCCACTGCTGTCCAATAAAATGTTAAAGCAGAATCATAAAGCTAACTTTCAAAGATAATGCAAGATTAACATCCAAATGATATTGCTCTTTCCATTGTTACATTTAGTCTCTACTCCTGAAAAAATATAGTTTGATAATTGTCAAATTTATATAGCTGAAAATAAGGAACATGCCAATACAACAGAAAAAGCTAATATTGATCTTAAATTGCCAAATTTTTATAGAATTCTAGTGTGACAGCAATTCAACAATGTTTCTACATCAACTTCACTTTTTATATAAAATTCCAGTCAAATTTGTCTGCTAGACAAACACAAACATTTATTTTTATCTAACTACTTACAATTAAAATGTTTTTACAACAATAAGCATTATACTATAATTGATATTCCTTTTTTATACTTTCGGAAAGAAAAAACCTGAGCACCACAGGTTAATAGGTGCTTATGGTTTTTATACAGAATATCTGCTTTTGTAGCCAACACAGTAAGTTTGCCAATACACTGTAACTGATCTAATACAATAAAGATACAAGAGCACCCAAGACAGATCTGATATGCTTTAAAACAATCAAGTAGAACAATTTAAATTTTAACAACTTTTTGTGAATAACTAAACTTTCATTAACTAAACAGTCAGCAGAAAATGCATTTCAAAACTTTCAGAGAAAAAAATCAAAATATAGCCTCCACTAGAGTAACAGCTAGTGTTTTGTTAGAATAATTAGAACAAAAAAAGAGCAGTAAGAATAACTAAATAATAAGAGAACACTTTTTGGTAAATCTGTTTTTTGAACATGCTATCCATCCAGTGACTTATATTTTTCAGAAAGTAGAGATAATCCAACTGATTGGGTGAAATAAAACTGAGCTGATGAAGTCTTAAAAATTATTTGAATGTTTATTTTTAGAGGGGTTCCCACTGATTAAATTATTCCAAAAAAACTGATGCACTTGGATGTCATCTAAAAACATTAATCTGTAACCATGGTTACTGTACTCATGCATTTGGATATTTGTTTTGTTCTCTTCACCTGATTCCTTTTTGACACAAATTGTACAGAAAAACTAGATATTTTCACTGGTCTAACAATCTGAACTGTCAAACTTACTTTAATTTTTTTATAACAACATCGCTACATTACATGGGGCAAGAAACATCCATATCTCTGCAACTAAGTTATAATTCTGATTATTTATTCTCATTAATCCAAAGGGAATTATTTGTACTAATATTCTTTGTATCAGTTTTAACGAGTGTTATTTTATTCATCCAAGTTTAGAGACTATAGAGTAAATTATCATATAGAAGGGATCAAATTGAATAATGAATGCCGAGTGTCAGCTGCACTGAAACAAAAGCTGCAATACATAGACATATTTTCATGACCGTACCGATGGTTCGTATTTCAACCCTGGACTGAAGTCCCCGTCCTCTCCTTCCTCCATGCTCTCACACTTGAACAGGCAGGCATCTGCAGAGGAGACAAAATTTTCAAAGCATCAGCAGAGAGCAGGAAATAAAACTCAGGGACAGATGATGAAGCGAAAAACAAGCTGGTCCAAGACCAGAGAGTCAAATCAGCCATTTAATTTGCATCTCTGAACATGTAAAAACTACTTAGGAACACTAAACATCACCAAAAATCATTCAATTTAACAAGAAGGCAACACTTTGAAAGAAACAAAATTGAAACACAAACAGATTCAGTCATGCATCAGTTTGACTGAAAGTGCATGCAAATGTTCTCTCACAAGTTAAACCTCAAAACACAATTAGAGGACAGCAAATAACAAAAATGTTGTTGTTAACCTCAAAGGTTTTGAACTGAATGTTCAGTCTTCTCACATAAACGAGTTAAAAGAACCAGGAGCATATTTGTGACTTTCTGTCTGGCAAAACCTTAAACATATATAAATAGGTCTGCAACAGCCAGCTGAAACATAATGTTAATTCACAGTTCATAACTGCATAAAACAATTTAGGGACAGAATACTGTTCAGTGAGTTGTTTAAGTTTTTACTATTGCATCTCTTTTCAATGGCACTGAAAATAGATGCATATAAGTGAATTAACTTTTTTGCTAACGATTACTAGCTAACAGTCACGCTAACCATGTGATATTCTCAATGATTCTTACTTCATATTATATATTGTTTTAATTTTCTAATAGAAAATTTTTTCTATTACTTGGTTGCTGATATTAAAATTTTATACGAACAAAAAAATTATTATTTTTCCTTAGCTCAGAATCTGAATTAACAAATGAGTTGTTTATACAAACTGTGATGGCTGAATGAATGTACAACGTTCCCTCACATGTTTAAAAGCCTTCGCTAAAGAAATTTGAGAAGCATCAGATAAACACTTATGAACTACATTCCTCCAGCCAGGAGGAGGAGAAATCTGTGAGGTGACACAAATATTTTAGAAAGTTGCAATGTTCACTGACACCAGCCAAACTGAATCTCAAGCAAAAGGTTTAACAATGTACATGTGATTTTAATATCTTCATCAAACTCAATGAGCTACAAACTACAGAGACATTACACATAAACGTGTCAACCACGAGTCTTCAAGAGATCACATCAGGAGATACGAAAACATGTTCCTATTTAGTCTGACACACAAGTGCTGTTGTTTGTAAAAAAGCCAATTTGATGCCTCGTTTACAGGAAATGAGCAAAGTGGTAGAAAGTTGTACCCCTCCCATCATGCTTTGTGTTCTCTGATGAGCCACACACTGGACTTTGAAACTGAAATAAACAGGGGACACTTCAGCTTTTACTGTGATCAGATTCTGTTAAAGAGAACGAAAAATTGAAAGAAACATTTTTTTTAATCAGTTTTAAAGTTCCATAAACAAATGATGATACTTACTAAAGTTAATTTATATGAACAAAGAAGTCAAGTAATTAATAAAAGAAAAGTTTCTGTAAGGTTTTAAGTCTTTTCTGCTCATTACATGAAAGAACTTACATTTTTAAGCAACAGACAAAAGAACAAAGAAATGCAACATAATCTAGATTATCTCGCTCAAATGCAGAAAGATTGTTACTGAATTTTAACTTTTCAGTGTTACAAGAATTTGAGATTGCAGGAAATCGTAAATTTTTCTTCTGAAGCAGTTCATGCAGCTCAACTTAACGTACTTTCTGTCAGCCTTAAGTAATGATTCACCTACCCTTAACCTAAATCTAGTCACGTTTACTACTTGACTGGAAGGGACGAGCAATAGCTTTGTCCTTCGGGACACAGTGAGCCATAAAACTGCTCAGTTTGACTGTCAAATTTACCTAAAAGATCTGAGGCGAAGACGGTTGACAGAGCTAAACAGAGAAAACATATCAAGTCCAAACTTTAATCTGCAAGAGCAAACAACACCTCAACAAGAAGTCTCAAACACATCTACTGACTGTTCATCAGAAACTGTCAAAACCACTAACCACCAATAAAGATGACTGATAACGATCAGTACATTGGTTAAGACGTGTTGAAGCCGACTGCTACAGTCTACATTCACTCTAGGAGTGAAAAGAACAGTATTTCAACACAGGTGGGTTAAATGTAGGCCCTTATCAGATTCTCAGTAAAAAAAAAGAATAATAATTTAAAAAAAAAACTTAAGTAAAAATATCTCAGTATCACAGTATTTACACTTTATGCATAGCATTAACATATTTCTTTTTATTTAATGATAATACAGAGATGTAAATAAAACATTACAAACATAATCTAAAATGAGTGTTGAAATGCCTATTTTAAATTTAACTATTTTGACTTTTTTGTCATTCTGCTCTTTATAAAACACCACTACATGTGCTACAAGATGATGTTAGCTGGTTAATTAGTCACACTATCTGTTTTGTTTAAATTTGTCTTTCTTATAAGCTATGGAAAAGAGTAGTGGCCTTTATTCAGCCAGCTGACCAACAGTCTGCAAAAACAGGCGAAGAAAGGAGCAGAAGGATTGATATACATCAAACTAGAAAAAATTTTGGTTGCAACAACTTTTTTTAGCATTTTATTGCAACCACTTTAAATTGTAAGAACAAGTCAAAAGAAAGAAAACAATTTAATAGTTTTTAAAACATCACTTTTTAATGCTATGATAACCAGCCCACAATAATGATAACTGAATTGAAGTCCAACACATATCAAGAAGGACTACCAAACATTTTTTTAAATTGCTGATTAGATTGGTACAATATCTAAATTTTAAAATTTCTACTTGAGATCACCACAGTGATATCACTGCACAAAATCACAACCGCCTGCTTAGATGCAATATTTGGTAAGCTATGAAGTGTATGAATTAATGTTCTGCAAGCTAATTTTGTATTTAACCAGTTTAATGGACTCAACATCTTTTTAGCCCACACCTGTTCTTGAAACCAATGATTGAGATGTTAAATATTACTGCCTGTTCTGAACACATAATGACGATGAGACAAAATAGATCAAAATTTGGGCTAACCTATTAAAAAAATATTAGTATCAAAACAATAAATTGTATGTTCTTCCAGCAGCAGTAAAACCGTGGCTTAGTTAAAAATAAATAAATAAATGTATTCCCATGCTAAGCTTTTTTGTTGTCAAATTGTTTTACCAAAACCACTACGGGAGTATATTTCACATATTACAGCTGCAAACTAGATTAGAAATTTGTTTTTCTGACTATTAGCAACTAAACGTCTGCAATTTTTAGCGATGTTTTGATAAGTATTGTTGCATTAAAACACAGTGATGGACTGTAGGAAATAGTGGGAACTCATATCAAACTAAAAATATGTTTAGATGAAAATCATGATAACAAGAGTCAACAAAGCGGCAATTTTAAAGAGAAAAAGTTAGAGCAGGTTATATAAAACGTTCAATCACGTTCCCAGCCACTGTGAGGATGACAAACAGCTACGTCCGGGTTAGATGATTGAGGAAGCAAGTTCAGAGTAACGCTAAAACTGCGTGCAACACGTATCACAATGAAAACCAACTTAAATATAAATTATAGTTGTAAGACTCGGGAAGAAACACTAAAAACGTGTAAAACTGAAATGAAAATCTTGTAACGCCCTGATGGCCTCGCCTCGGTATAGCAGTTAGCGCACCCAGTTAGCTTGTAATGTCAATCTAATCCATTTATTTTCATTTATAGACGGATTTAAAAATGTTCTTACCCCAATCTTCGCTAGTTAATAGGTTATCAGCGAAGAATCGGCTGTCCAGATCAGACAGTAAGTCCGCAGTCATCGCCACAAAGGCGGTGTGTGTTTGGACAGCAGGAGTCTGCAGTCAGACGTGATAACAGCAGCTAAACAAACATAGACTAAATAAAACTCTTAGCTTTATCCTCAAGCTAACGCGCTAATTCTAGATTTGGCTACCATTTGCGATATGAAGTAACAGAATTTTTTAGAATCGAGTATAAAACTGGATTTTCTTTCATGCCCTCCAGTCAAGTTATCGACCCTTCGTTTCGCTTTGCATATGACAGAATAGGAAACGCATTTTCCAGAAGGTTACCGCCTGCTTTTGTTGGTTTACCCAATGAGAGTAAAGAAGGCTCTGATCGACGCAGATAAGAGCCAATGAGGTAGCCGAAAGACTTTGATTGGGCAGCTAGGCAACCTATTGTTAAACAGAACTTGTGGGACATCCCTTTAAAGATGATTCTGTCCAATAAGACTGCGGATTTTTGATTGACAAAAACCCTGAGCCAAGCGACGCGACAATTTCCAGCGCAAACAAAAATAGTTATGAGAAGACTCACGTGGATTCAAGCATTGTAACAGAAAGCTGACCTGTATCAGACTAGGATGTTTGCTATATGCAAAACATATAGCAATTCATTATTAATTTTAGAAAAAATTAAACATTTACAAAACATTGATTTCTATGGGATTAGAACCAGTTTTAGAATGTTATGCATGTGCCGGGCGGGAGCTGTTACATAACCGAACAGGGAAGAGGTGGTTATACTAAAACTTTAACCACAAGTTGCTTTTTCAGTGTCAAAAGAGCCGTCTAAAAATCAATTTCAATTTTCCAGAATGTGAATCATGCGCTGTAAATTCACAGGGCTGTTGATTCGTCAGAGGGAGAGTTTGTTTGAAAAAGTAAGACACGGAATAAATTTTTCAGTTCCCATAAAAGTAAAGTCCAATACATTTAAAACATCGATTTTCAAACACTGAGGTGGATGTCAATTTTTTTTCAAATTTTTTGTACCTTATGTGATGTAATTTTAGCTTCATGTGTCATATTTTAGTGTGCATTATATAGTTGTTTTTGACTCACTATTTTCATAAAATCGAGAAAAAAAAAACAATCAGATAAGATATGGTAACTTTTTAAATCATTGCAAAAAGAAAGAAAAGCAGTCAATTTAAGGCCTTAAACACATTTGGCATCTTAACTTATTCCATAATCAACAATTGGATGTTAAGACTACACTCTTGTGTGTTTGTGCTGTACTTTGCTACTATTCTCTTCTTTATCATATTTCCGTTAGAGTTCAGATATTTGTACTGTCTGTACACTAGAAGAGTGTGAATTCCTTGTTTTTGCACACAAGCTTGGCTGAAGAAGATAATTTTGATTCTGACTTCTGTTCAGACTTGTGATGATGCTAATCATCTGTGAAGTTATTTACAGCTGTGGTTGCTCATTATTTCATCTTCTCTCTAGGCTAGACTTTCTCTCTAATAAAGCAGTTGCAGTGGATATTCTTACCAATAATGTTATTTTGTATAGATTTCATTATTGGCTCAGAACGTATCCGCTTAGCTATGTTTCTCTCCTAGATGAAGACACTCTTAACTTTTATTAAGATAGAGGGTGCTTTGAGCCGGGGTCCTGGGTGCTTTGGTGATTGCTCTGTCTTCCAAAACCCCCAGAGGCAGATGGCCTTTCAGACTTAGCCTATGCTCTGCTGGAGGTTTCTTCATGCTCAAGGAAGTTTTCCTTTCCACTTTTACCACTTTTACCACATCAGTATGAGAGATGGCTGCAAAGTTAACAACAACATGCAATCAACTGTCCACTGTCACTATGTATGTACATTTCCTGTTAGACATCACTTGTTTTGATGCCTATGATGCTTGTTATTCTTTGTTGCATCCTCTGTTTAGGTCAAGTGCTGTTATTTTTTTTATTTATGGATTTCAATATCTTGTGTTTAGATTCATAAATTACATAATTTATACTTAAAATTGCATCTTGTTTTAACTGGATGCATTTATATAGTTAGCCTATTATTTCATGTCTTTCTTGTAGCTTCTGTGTCCATTGTGCTCTTAAAACTTCCTTATAATTTAATGGCTTTCTTTGTGATTGGTCATCTTTTACCCACATATCCACAGATAGAAAACCTAAAAATACTTACAGAATGAATTACTTAAATTTTTAAGTACAGGCATAAAGCCATGATTAGAGTTCAGAATCCCATTTTCTCAGCCTCTAATGGTCAGATGTAAAAGGTCTCAGCTTGAGGAAGAGGAAGGCGGACAGAAGGAAGATGTGGAAAAAAAAAGACTGCGACAGACAGAAGGTTCATTTTTCCAGACCAACCGGCAACAGGACCTCTGAACTGCAGTCATATTTCCTGTTATCTTGTGGTGAAGATGCTCAAGTTTATAATTTTCTGTCATGTCTTGTT
This sequence comes from Gambusia affinis, assembly GCF_019740435.1. NCBI lineage: Eukaryota > Metazoa > Chordata > Actinopteri > Cyprinodontiformes > Poeciliidae > Gambusia > Gambusia affinis. The sequence continues at coordinate 5,239,615 of NC_057881.1, forward strand.
TCTGGTCCATGATGTGATCGACGGTGTTGAAAACTCCACAGGTACAGACAGATCTCTGTTTTTTTTTACTATTAAATATCATTTATATTGATCATGTAGCTAATAATGTGTGCTTATAATGCATCGCAACATTTGATGATGAACAAATGATATTCAGCTTTATTGTGTTACTTTTTCCATGGTGATTTCAACTGATTAAATTCATAAAATCTTCCATAAAGAATTGCAATTACACATATTTTATAATCTGTAAGAAATTACTAAAGCATATTGAATAACTACCTCATTTGTAATGTCATTAGAATGACAACAGAGTATATGAAACAGTACAGAAAAAAATAGAGTTTTACAAATAATGTACTGTTTTGGGGGGGGGGGGGGTTTTGGGGGGGGGTTGTAAATATTATTAAAAACTGTTTCACATTTATTTTTATTTTTATTTTCTTGAACATCAATATATGTCCCAAAGTTTTGCTACAATTTTCCAGTACAGTTATTTTAGTCTGAGTGGATGACAGTGAACATGTTTCCATGAGATAAAACAGGAAGTGAAGGCAAGACAGGAAACAAGGCTAAAAATTGACCTCCAGTAAGGTGGGACTGTCATAGTTAATATTAGTGTGACCTAGAGAAACAACTAAAATTTCATTATAAATGACATTTGAGCGAGTATCCTAAAAAACATTATTTTCTTGTAATTTGGAGGGAATCTCAAGAGCTTCATTACTCAGTTTGCTTGTCTCAAAATAATGTTCAAATTCAAAAGTAATTAACTAAATGTTTTTTTCATTTAATTTTAATTAAATTTGAAGCAAAACTGAGGTTTGTTTTAATCACTACATACATGTATGAATTTATTGAAAATTCCAAACGCTAAAGAAAAATAAATGATTTTAAAAAGCAATAAGAGCAACAAACATATTTTTAAAATAAAACATAGATTTAATAATGGTTTCCAACTCAGATCTTCAGGCGAAGAGCTTCAGGTTTTTGGCCAGTCTCTCTCCATCAGAAGTGACCCGGTTTTCAGTATTGGAGGGTCATCATGTGTGCTTGCCATGTGGGGGGTTTGCCGGCTCCAATGTGATCTGGACTCATCAGAACCAGAGGGTCCTGGTGACACGGCAGAGCAGCTACCAGACCAACCACTACCGTCAGCATTATGTTCTGTTGGGTGATGGTGGCCTCTGCATCCTGAAGCTCGAGGATACAGACAGCGGAGAGTATGAGTGCAAACAACGGCTGGTGGCTGAGCTGCAGGTGCTCACAGGTATGATGAGAATACAGCAACAGTGTTAAATACCAGCTTGGACATCCTTACTATGGAAAGCTATGCATTCCTGAACTGTACACTACAATCCTTAAAATGGTAAAAACTAAAACTCAGTAATCCTTCTGCTTCTGACCCCCAGGACATGACTTCACTGTATCTAGAGGTAGGACGCTTCTGCTTCCCTGCAGAGGCTCCTCTAAGTCTAAACACAGGTGGTTTAGACAGAGAGAAGGGCAGAAGGAGGAGGTCATCTTCACCCGTTTCAGAAATGGTACAGGGAAAGCAGAAATAGACGGGAATCGGCTGAGCTACATAAATGACGCACTGCAGATCGCAGACCTGCAGCCAGGGGACGCTGGAGAGTATATCTGCAACAGAGTTCTGCAGGCAAAACTCACAATCCTGGAAGGTAGCTCGGTCAAATGTTCAACTGGTTATTTCGTACAAAATTTTGCAGTAAGAACACGGGGGAAAAAACTGAATTACTGATGATGAAAACTGAAATATAGGTTTTATAGTCTTTTTAAGTAACCTCATTCTAACCGTTATTTTCTGTTATGATTCTTTATTTTGTATTTGCAGAGCTATTTATCTGTGCTTTGATTAGCAATTTCTTGTTCTTTTTTTATGTAACTGATTAGAAATATAAATATTCTATATTTTTTAAATACAATGCATTCCATGTAAATTTGTAATTCTTGATGTTGTATCAGCTTTAAATAAGGCAAAAATAAATTGAGGTCTGTGTTTAAACACTGCAACCATCAGAAGGATTTGAACAACAAAGACATAATAAATGTATAAATTAAGATTTTTCAAATTACACTTTTGTTGTCAGTATTGACAACAAAATATATTTAATTGCTTACTCATAATGCTTGTCAACTGGTAGACTCTGAAATTTGAAAACTATATTTCAGAGCATCTTATGCCAGCCAGCATCCCATCATCTACCACAATAAGAACAGTCTCAGCTGTGTCAGGTAGGTCAGCTGTGTCTAGTCTGTTTATTTATTTTTTTTTAAAGACACAAAAGGAATTTTGCAATGCACAGATTTTTACATTTTGTTTTTGTTTTTAGTTGTGTTTGAAACACAGAACCCACCAAAGAAGAGACCAGAGAATGGTCAGCCACACACAATCAAGAGCAATAAGAAATCATCTCAGTATTATTCTGTGGTTTTAATGTTTATTGTTTGTGCTTGGTTTTAGCTCTGCTGCTGGTTGCTGTTATTGGTTTGGGGTTAATGATCGTCCTCATCGCTCTAGTCTGTATTTTCCTCACCAGCATAAAGTGCAGAAAGAGGAGGAGACACAGATATGCAGGTATTTTTTAATGTATTGTTATTTGATTATTTATCTGAATAATCTTCACTTTACTTTAATTCAGTTTTAGCTTTGAGGATGAATAGTAATGTTATAATAAGATAATTGCAAGTAATTATAGCCAGAGTCTTGACAGTAATATGGTCAATAAAGCCACTAATCAGGTATTTAGGAGCTGAGTCACTGGCTCTAGCCTCTATTCAGCTCAATGTTTAATTTAACAGACATCTAGGAATCCAAATCTTGAGCAGAAGCCTTCAGTTTACCCTTTCTTAAAGACACAGAGAGAGACATTAACAGCCGTCTGGATAAAGATTTTAATCAGATGATTTCTAATTCATTATATTAGGAATTCACTATTGATATAGTGCATTGAGTTACTACAGGTGACAAACATTTTATGAGCATTGTGCATTCTTTTTATTATCTTACATATCCTGAATTCAGACATGTTTCTCTGTTGTAGCAAAAAGACGAGAAGAGACAGAGCTGCAGCTGTGGATGACATATAACGCCCAGACTGGTAAATAAATAATTCAGTCATATCTGCTAAAGGGAAGTAATTTTGTCATTTAAATGCATTTAAATTATTCCTTTTATTTGGCTGCAGAGTATGAGGTGTTTAAGCGTCCGTCCCTGCAGGATGATACCATCCACTACGCCTCTCTGGGTCGACAGAGCTGGAGCCAGAGACCCAGCTGGTCTCCACCAGATCAGAGCAGCAGTAATGTTATTTATTCCTCGGTCATCACCAGACCTGCAGCAAAACACACTTTCTCCTGATCCAATTTATTTCTGCCATTCTTTGTCAAACAAGATTGAGAAGAGTTTGACCTTCTGTGTCTCAATTATTTAGAACTTTTAGCCTATGATTAAAGTTGTTACACCAGAAATATTAACAGTTATTTTATTTTTTATCTCCTTGAGACTTTATATAAAAATAACTGAAACTGTTAAGTTAATTATTATGTCAGGTTATGTTTATTTTTTATTTTTTTGCTAACTGTAAAGAAGTTACTGAAAACAATTTTTCAGTTATATTTGTAACAAAGAGGAATGTCAACAAGATGCTGCAAATCACAGAATCAGCTTTTTACTTCTAAAACACTTTATGAAAGTTAGTTTAACATCATAAACATATTTACATTTGAGTTACTGAAAAAAATTACCATACCCATAATTGACAGTGGAATACAAATGTACACTGTAAAAAAATAAAAAATAAAAAAAATAAAAAAGAAGAAGAAGAAAACAAAAGAAAACAAAGAAAATGTTATGCTGATCTGAGCTGGTAACTTTTTCATACAAGAGAATTTCCTCACATCAGGATTCTGTGAGTCCCCTCCATCCTCAGTGTTCAGCTTCTGCCAGCATTATTGCTCATATTTACATTCTTGATGTCAGTAGCTTACTGGTTATATAGACGTAAAGCAGGAAGCAAAAGAACAAAAAACATTTTTATCGCAGTTGCACAAAATTTTAACAGTAAAACAAAGATGAATGATATAGCTTACATTATACCTCATAATCATCTTGAGAATAATGAGATTATGTTATCTGGGTATGTTGGAGATTTGTTGTTTGTTCTTCCACTAGTTCAAAACTCTTAAGATATCCTATGTTTAATTATAGCAATTAATGAAATTTTATATCAGCTATTGAATTTGTTGCTGTACTGTACCTTTATTCTATTAGGAGTCCAGATCAACCTCATATTAACTGACTCAGTTATATTTAATATGTATAGGGCTGTATTCACATAGCAACAACAACAACAAAACAATACCGTACTTTCTTTCTTCATCAGATGTAACAGAGATTCAGATTTTGAATTTCAAATTATGTGATTTAAAAATGTGAACCAAGCGATTTATTGTCAGGATAATCCTAAACTGAAATTCTAAACTAAATTGTAAACATAAAATTTATTTTCAGAATTGCTACTTTTGCTTTGATATTCATTGAAATTTAATTGCACACGAGGCTAAGAGGTGTTTAAAATACATCTCTATATTTTTTATATTGAATTGCATTGTAGTCCCATTTTGTGTCCCGCTTTGTGGGTATGGCAGAAAATTTGAAATATTAATATTTTATTTAGCACTACTGAAGGACTAAAACAGTTATCTAGAAATCTGTGTATGCTCTAGATTTACTGAAAAAAAAAATAGAAAATTATTTTTACTTTTAAACTAGAATAAAGTTTCAACAAATGTCATATCAAGAGTCGCTGAGCAGAAATAAAATTATTTATTTTCTGCTTATTATCCATTTAAGTTTTTGCGAGTGGTCACAGTAGAATATGTGACCAGGTCTTCTGCTAATCTGGGTCTGGACTTGACAGACGGGCGGGACTTATCTGGATGCCTCAGACTGGAGTAATGTAAAGAATCATCCTGCAGAGACAAGAGACAGAAATGTCACATTCCTTGGTACTATGATACAGTAAGCATAAAAAAAACCATGTCTATTTACTTTCTGAAAAATAATAGAGCTGAATTTAGAATGAATGGAGGTTACCTAACAACATTTAGATCAATCAACACATTTTAAGGAAGTCATTCCACTTCTAACACAAAATGTACACAATTAGCTTCTGCTATTTTGTGTTGTAGGTAAATAACTCAACTTTTAGCTGTGTGAGCTCATCATGTGAACTTGGCATACATCTACTGACCTCTGTGATCCTCAAAGAATGCTGTCTCCTTGGATTACAGCAGCAAAGACCCAGTTTACCTGAAGATAAAGCAGAATAGAAGTGAGGTCTAGAATGTAAAGAGATTGATCTGAAGCTCCGATTTATTTTTAATCAGTGGTCCCCAACCACCAATTGGTACCGGGCCGCGCAAGGTCCGAGATGTAGTATTCAAACATGCATATTTTAAAAGGTTTTAAAAGATGTCAGTATTTACAGGTTACATGTATTTCAATTTGCAGAGTCAGAAGTGAAAAGGAACGAAAGTAACTTCACATAAAAGTGAAGAAACTTAAAGTCACCAAACAGTAAATGCAGAACACTGGATGTTAACTGGCTGAAATGTAACCTGACACCAGATAGACCAGGGGTCTCAAGAGTCCTTGAGAGCCGCTGTCCTGCAGTCTTCAGATATATCTCAAGTACAAAACACTGGAATGAAATTGCTTAATCACCTCCTCCTTGTGTAGATCAGTTCTCCAGAACCTTGCTAATGACCTAATTATTCTATTCAGGTGTGGTGCAGCAGAGGCACACTGGAGTTTGACACCTGTGAGATAGGCAGTGCACCAGATAATCACAAACATCATCATAAAGCAGATTGCAACAAGCTTATAGTGTTAGACTGAGGTAAACAGTGTAATCCCATGTTATTCCAAATCCTCAAAACACTCTGCATTTATTCCTGCGCATGCTCTGGTTTACAGGAAATTATCTAAGTGAAAGTGAAAGAGCAACTGTTAAAGGCCTTCAAGTGAAACTAAGGATCAGTGTTGAGCTGCGGCAGCCGAGAGAAAAGCTAGACTTGATTTCTTATGTCTTCTTGATCAAGGAGTAACTCTATTTAAAGTAGAAAGAAAAGGCAATTGTTCCACCTAACTCTGAAGGACAAGGAGACTGTCTTCCTTCCTGAAATCTTTTGCAACATCGAAGCAAAATGCCAGACACAAAGCTTTGCCTGGAGGCCCTGTCAGCTCTCTCTGGCTGTAACGTCGAGGCAACAACTGGATCCTCGCAGATCACATCGCAGGATTTTGTCAACATTGTAGCCCTTAGAGAGTTTTACAAGCAGGAGGGATTTAAAGAACTGGAGTACCCGAGCTTGGGAACTTTATCCTTGCAGGACTTGGAAAATCAGGACATGTACAGCGCCCCACCAGCATTGACCCATGAACCTGTGGAAAGCCTTAAAACAACCGTTAAAATCAATACCCAAGACTTCTTCCATCCGCAGTATGACTACGATTTCACCGGCATAAAGGTAAGGAGAAACCATAAACCTGTTTTTTTTTTTTTTGCTTTGTAAACGCGTCATATGACGTCAAAGGCCTTAGGCAATAGAGCAGGTCTAAAAACATGTTTGTGTTGACCTGAAACTGGAGCATAACAGCGTCATTAAAACTGGAAGAACAAATACTTACAGTTACATTTTATAAAACTACTGGGCTCACTCTGTTTCTGGAGTAGACTGGCTATTAACTAAGGGAGGAAATGAGGAAGTGTGTACAGATAAAATGTGATTGAGTAATGTTGTTTGCACATATGCCCTGGAATAAACAAAGGTTGCAGTGAATGTGTCTAGAATAAATAACCCTACCATATAAATCCTTTATTCAATGACTTTCAGTTTCTCTAGGACATAAATGTGTTGTAAAGTAGCCCACCTCTCTTAAGGACTCTTCAAAGTAGGAACAATTTGACAGCATGCCAATCTAATGCTGCAGAGATGTATTGAAGTCACAAAATGTTAAAGTTAGCTAGCTACTTCTGCATCTCTGTTCAGTTGTTTGCAAATGTATCAACACTTTTACTATGTTAAAACCGCTAACATCTGTGCATATTGATTGGATTTCATGTGAGAGATCAACACAAAATTGTATGAAATGCAAAGAGGGATATTTTAGGATATTTTCTCATCTTTACTAAGGGTGGCAATAAGCATAGAGACAGCTCTAGAAAAATTACAACAGATTTTTTTCAAAATCAGAAAGTACTTTCCTGAGCATTCCCACCTATTCTTTAAACAAAATTAAAGAAGACACATTTTGAACTGATAAATGTATCTTGATCTACAGGATGGTGATAAGGTATTTATGCGTGGAAATGAGAAGTACATTCGCCCCTGTGGATGGAAACGGACCGCTCTGCGCGTCCTACAGAAGTATGAAGATGGGGACAGTTGGCTGGGGACAGGGAAGGACGCCTGGCCAGTCTCCTACCACGGCCACAACATGGACGGCTCCCTTGGCATCATCATCACCCATGATGGCCCACCAGACAACGAGCCAAACTTTCTGGATGCCGGAGCTGCTGCTTTGCGAAACCCCGACACCAGAGGCAGGGGCGTGTACTCAACCCCAGACATCAAGATGGCAGAGAAGCACTGCAAGACATTCAAGTATAGTGTGGATGGGATGAGGTACAAAGTTGTTCTTCAGAACCGTATCAACCCTCAAAAAAGGAAGAGCTGCCAGAGAGAGGGCATCTGGTTGGTGTACATCCCGGAAGGCAGCACCAACGTGCAGGAGAAAGTCATTATTGAGGAGTCCCTTCGTCCATATGGACTCCTGATAAAGCAGGTGTGACTTTTTGGATGCTTGGAAGATTCAGGGATATCATAAACAGCAAAAGTTGTGCAAACCTCTTTCACCTAGGGGAAATAGAAATGTTTTGCAAAAAGTATGGAATCTGTTTCAATCAGGGGCATGTGGAAATGATTATGATAGTTTCTTCAGTTACTGTTTCTATAGTCGCTTTAGCTAAGTGTTCATGCAAATTTCCATTTGCCGACCAGGAATACCAGGCTCTGCATTATGGACACTTCCTCCCAGCCTGCATTATGTTCACTACCCTTTTCTCAAATTTGCTTGTTTCATATTTTTATCATTCAGAAATTCATAAACAGATCTACTAAAAATACAAATTTGACAAAATGATGAAAAGAAAAGCAAACAACATGTAGAAAAGTGTGTAGTTCTCTAAGATGATTTACACTGGCACATAAAGACTTTTAGTTATTTTTTTCTATTTTGATTGTAGCCTAGTTTTATTTTTATTAATTATTCCACATAATTGAACTGACTTGATAAAAAATAAATGAATGCTCTATAATGACTAATTAAATTTGCAATAAACCTGTCAATTTGCAAATATTGTTTCATTAATTTTTCATACCTGTAAACTTCATAATGGGGTGTGGGTTTTTTTATGTTTACTCCCTAATCTAATTGGAAATCCTTTTGTCTGAACTGATATTTTACTGTAATCATCTGTCTGTCTCCTGTGAACTAAAAGTATGTAACAAATATGTCATAAATATTAAAATGGAAAGCACAAATCATATTTCACTGCATTATTTTTGGCACTAACATCAAGTTTGACATTAAAGAACTGCTCCTCATTTTCACAAAGCAAAGACCTGTTTGCAGAACAGTATTTACCTCTCAACGATTTATTTTTTTATCTTTACACTTGCGTCATTTAAAGCCAGTGGAACCGGCTCTAAAACAAAGTGTATCTCGAAGCTCAGCTTAAGCACTATGACATGTGCATTACACAGAGTGTTGAATAAATGTTTCTGTTAATACCAATAATGTCCATATATTTATTAAAATTTTTATGTCAGTTCCTATATGTATATATTTATTGTGTTTCAGGAAAGTGCAGGAACTTGGAGCTTTTGCTTAAAAATACTCTCTAGTGGCGTATTTTTCTTTAGCAAATCTACAGGACTTCATTATGACAGAGCTGGGTGATGAAGCGTATGTTTCCACTGTTGTATCTCACAAAATGCAGAGTTTTAAAACCACACAGGCAAAAAGATGCTCATATATCTGTTTATGTTAAGGTCAGTAAAGTCACCAAAAGTACACAATCAGATTCCATTAGCAAACCCAATGCAAGACCACCAGCCAATCGAAACAGATTTTTTTCTTTAAGCATTAGTTTTGTTTAAATCAGTCAAAATTACTCTACATATCGGACATCTGCAGTTCCAATATGTGAGCAGCAGAGGGCAGTCAGAGCATACAGTATGCTTGCTTACTTGCAAGATGAATGAAGTATGTAGGTACAAACCAATATATTAAACAGTTTAAAACTTTAATCTGAGCTAAAAATATATATATATTTGAAAATCTATTTGAATAATAAACTCAAAAATGCCCATAAATTTGATAATCATCATGTATTATTCTGATGATGCTGAGCAGCAGTTTTAAAATAAAAGCAGTGCTACAGAAGTAGAGGAAGTGTCGACAGGTAGAGGATGTAAATGGATACACACCTGAGCACAGGTAGAGTCCAATCATCAGAAAGGAACAGAGGCCGAGTAAACCCGGAAGGACACAGATCCCCAGACTCCAACAAGGTTGGCGAGTTTTTCTTCCAGCGGCGTCCCCATCAACTCCTGGACATAATAACAAGAAAAACCCACAAAGATGACAACAACATTATTTTAATGTTAAACTGTTCTGTGGAAGTATTCACAGCTGTAAAGCAAAGCTATGAAACTCATATTCCTTTGAGGGTGGTGTTTCTACTTGTTTCACTCTTCATTTTCATTTTCTAGTAAACCTGTTCTGAGATAATCCTCTGAGAACCAATGCTAATTTGCACAAAACTGTGGACTGTTGCAATGCACCTGGATACAATTTGCAGCATTTGAGACTAAATTCCATACTGATGTTGTGAGTGGTGACTGGTTTTACATGTTGAATGGTGTATCTCATTCTCAGATATATTTCACAGGTAAAACATTTAAGAATCCCCTCTTCTGTTAGTTTTTTCCTTGATACTATCACTTTTCAATACATTTTCTGGGTTAAATGTCTTTTCTTCTGAGCAATATCAGTTATATAAAATACTATTATGTAAACAAAGCCGAAAGACCCTTACAGACTGAAAACAAGTATTTTATGTTCTTATTTAGAATTACCATCTGTGTTTACTGATATTTCTTTTTTTAATAATAACACAAAACAAAACACTCTGAAGATAGTGGAAGTGTTTCTGATATGGGCAATGTGAATTTCTGCCCAGGGTGCCACAACCTAGAGGGGCACACTGATTCTGTCAGTAAACATACACTGTACGAAAATACTCCTATAGCTGAATTAAAGGTAGAATATTTAAAGCTGCACAGTGGAGCAGTTGTTTTGCACCAAGAAGGTCCTGGGGTCGATTCCCGGCCCGGGGTCTTTCTGCACGGAGTTTGCATGTTCTCCCTGTGCATGGTGGGTTCTCTCCGGGTTCTCTGGCTTCCTCCCACAGTCCAAAAACATGACTGTCAGGTTAATTGGTCTTTTTAACTTTTCCCTAGGTGTGAGTGGAGTGTGTGTGTGCATGGTTGTGTGTCCTGTCTGTCTATGTGTTGCCCTGCGACAGACTGGTGACCTGTCCAGGGTGAACCTGCCTCTCGCCCGGAACATTAGCTGGAGATAGGAACCAGCACCTCCAGAACCCCACTAAGGACAAGGGTGTAAGAAAATGGAATGATGATTATTTAATGACTTGAACTATTTTGTGATTTATGTTCTATTTGGAATATAACAAAATCAAACAATTTTGTTTTTTTGCCGTAAACTGAGACAAACAATAATAAATGAATTGCTGTTACTGTTATGTCTGTTATGATGTTTTTGACCACAGGAAACATTTGAACTGAAATGATCAAAGGGCTTGTTGTGATTAAGTAAGTTTGATCAAAAAATTTGGTTGATACTCTTCAGCTGACAATCTGTGTCAACTGACTGTCCTCTGGTTTAGTGGCATGACCTCTCTGTCATTCATTGATGAGTCAACTTACTACCTAACCCACAGCTGCACTCCAGCAGAGTTATTATTGGTAGATATTTTCTAAATTTATACAAACTTTTCTTTGCATTATTTGAGGTCTAAAAGCACTGCATCTTTTTTGTTATTTTGACCATTTCACATTTTCTGCAAATAAATGCTAATATTTATTTCAGACATGTTGTTAGTAGTTCATAGAATAAAAGAACAATGTTAATTTTACTCAAACATATACCTATTAAAAGTAAAATCAGAGGAACTGATCATTTTAAGTGGTCTCTTAATTTTTTCTAGAGCTGTATATATATATATATATATATATATATATATATATATATATATAAAGCATATTATATATGATATGATTTTTATATAATATATAATAATAATATTATTGCTTCTATAATTTAAAATGCAAATAGAAAAGTTCAGTTCTTACCATTAAGTTTCAGGGGAATTCCTCTGCTTACACACACCTTAGCTTCACAAAGCCCAGAACAAAAGTACAGTCCAGCATCTTGCTCCTCCACAGCCTGAATCTCCAGTCGGATCAGCCCACTACTCAGGTCTCCTGTCCATGCAATGCGACTGGAGTAAGGATTAATGATGTCTTTTTTGTTTTTGAGTTTACTCTCTGAGACACTAAGCAGAGGCAACAGCCGGTCTGAACTCAGCAGGTACCAGGTGATATCAGAGCTGGACGTAATGTTGCAGGTCAGAGAGACATTCTGTCCCCTGACGACCACCAGTGGGTCGTGGGGAACATGGGAGGGAGATGACTGGTGACATCCTGCAACAGCTGAGAAGAACAGAAAAGTCAGAATCATGCTGACCAAAAATGTTATCATTTGTCATGTTTGTTCAGCACATCAACCCTGATTGAAACATTGTCTTTGAATGAGCAAAGTGGTGTCAAGTGCTGGCTGTGATAATAAAAGTTAAGATGTGCCTCGTCAGTTTTCTGATGGTTAGTTTTAATAGACATCTCACCATACACTACCAGTGGTTAAAAAGAGTTGCTTATGATCAAATTTGATGGTAAACTAAATGGCTTTTTCATGCGATGAAGAAATTTAGGAGTGTTTGGCCATCCTTAGTTTATACTCTAAAGCAGCGGTTCCCAATTACAGTCCTCAGGGCCCCCCTGACTGCATGTTTTAGGTGTTTCCCTTCTGCCACACACCTGGATTGAATCTTTGGGTGATTAACAGGCTTCTGCAGTATTTGGTGGCTGCAGAAGATGTCATGCAATCATTTGAATCAGCTGTTCTGGTATAGAGACACATCTAAAACATGCAGGCAGGGGGGCCCTGAGGACCGGAATTGGGAACCACTGCTCTAAAGCAAACTGTTTTAGTTTTGTAAAGCTATTCTGAAAAGAGATTCAACAAAAGTTTATAAGATTTAATCAAAATTTAGAATAGAATAGAAATAAAAAAGATTTTTTATAAGCTGCCCAAAAAAACAACCCATTCCGTTTTGATTCCCCTTTTGAGATTACAACAAATCAGATTAAGCTCATGATTTATACTTCGATGCATAAAGTGGAAATTTTCCTTTATTTTTTGCAGGATTCAAAACTTTCACTTTTATCATTGAAACTGAAGCATATTCTTTGTCTTTTATTGCATGCAATAAAAAAAATTGGGAAAGGGTTAAAATCAAAAGGCATTGGTCAGAAAAAATCAGATCTTTGCATCTTTATTAAAAATTGTATTTTAAATGAATTAAAATACATTTATCAGAGTCTGCATTGCATGGCTGATGCAAAAAACTTCACATGGTAGCATTTGATCTCTTCTCTCTAAACCGTTGACTCCTACAGTCCGAAACTACAAATGCCCTGTTTTAAAATCTATTGAAAATTTGAATAAAGCTTGTGGAAGGAAAATTTCATATTGAGAAGTTTTATAATAACTGAGTTTTGGATTGATAAAATTACTGTATTGAGTTGAAAGAAGCTCAAATGAGACGTTTGGTGAAATAAATTTAACTTCAGTTTTCAGTTCTACATTTCAGGTTCAAAGGGCTTGTTTTGTGCAATTCTTCAGGTAAAACCCACCATTACCACAAAATCTCCTGGTTTTTGTTTGGTTGAAACAAAGGAAAAAAGGACAGAAAAGGAGCACAACCTATATAAAAATTATGTGCCTTTAGAGATTTGCACAGAAAGCCACAAGACCAATAAAACCTCATTAGAAAACCTCATTAGACTTTAGAAAACCAACATTCTGAGTAAATTCCGTCTGCATTTAAATCAAGAAAATAATTAAAATTAATAACTTACAAAGAAACATGAAAATCCAAAAGAGACCTGCCATTATCCTGAAGGAGACAAATACTCTCAGAACAAACTGGTTACAGGGTGCTGACTGAACTGAGCTCAGTTTGGTTGCAGTTTTTTATTTCTGTGGGAGGAAGTAAGCGGGGACTTTGGCTACAGAATTCACAGTGAGACCACTAACATGTTTCTGTTGCTGCAGAAAACGGAAGACTGACTGTTTTTCCATGTGAATACTTAAAGCAGATACTCTCCTGGTAAACACAACTGTGATATCACAGTTAACTTTCATTTCTCTTGAGACCATAAGTTGCTTGGCTTGCGTCAAGTGATATTTCAAAATAAAAGCCTTTCAGAAACACTCTCCTCTCTCTTTCTCTCTCTCTCTCTCTCTCTCTCTCTCTCTCTCTCTCTCTCTCTCGCTTATTTTTTATACATGCAAGTTTTTATAGACTGGTTCATTTATATGTTTCATTGCTTTTTCATGAGTAGAAATCTGGTTCAGTCAAAAATCTAACTCTGTTTAGATGTTTAGGACTTTTCACTAAAAACGTAATTGACAGTAAACTAACATTAATTAAATAAAAACAAAAATGATAGCTGAGACACAAAGTTCTTTATGGAACATTAATATTTTTGAAGTTTTTACAATGTGCATTATTTTTAAAATATCTACTATAACTGTGCATAAGACAAGTTTTACTTAAAGAAAACCCGTCAAAGAGCGACTCAAAATTGTACTATACAAAGTAATAATAATAATAATAATAATTATTATTATTATTATAATAATTATAATAATAATAATAATTTAAGCGAGTTGGTACGGAGCCTACTGAGCCCTCTGGGGGACATAGAGGATTTTTGGTATTGCGTTCCCTTGCAAAGCTTTTGAGTTTCCTCGCTTTTGCGTTCTCTCGCAATAATGTACTAATCAGTTCATGCGGCATAATTGAATGCTGTAAGCCTTTCCTACGGTGGCCATCGGACTTTCTGCTATAATATAAGGTTTTCGTAACATTTTTCTATGTATGTTAATATCTCGTTGTGAAATCTCTGAAGTTTTATCTTTTTTCAGTGAAATGTCCCATTTCCAAATAAGGTATGAGAGTGACACTGGTCCGTCCCCGCCCCTTTCTGTTTGCTGAAGCGAGTTGTACTTATTCTGGTGACCAGTAAATCGAAACTTAGGCAGGTCAGTACTATGGCAAGCCATTTAAACATAAATTCTGTTTGTGAAATACACATTTCAGATATCTACAATTAAATTACTATTCATAAAGTAAATTCAAGATATCGCGATTTTAGTTTTAACTAGTCATAATTCTAATTAGAGATATCTTAAATGACAATATTATTCAAGATATCTTAAATTTATTTTTGGATAGGAGATACGTAGTTTTGACAAGTGAAAACTAAATTAAAGATGTCTTTAATTACATAGCTTTTCTATTTAAAATATTATTAAATTAGCATTCTGACTAGTCAGAATGACATTACTGATATACTGAATATGTATTCTGTCTACTAGTCAAAACGTTTCAGCATTTTTAGATATCTAGAATGTAATTACGGACGGTCAGACGAAATCGAATTTATGTTAAAACAGCTTGCCATACAAGCGCTGCTTCTAAACTGGATATCAGCTGAGAGACACTCTCACACTTTGCCAGCATCAGAGGAGTGCAGAAGTGGAGAATCACCTAAATTTCCACAAAGTAAACACAATGACAATTCTCCAGATGCGACTCTGGTAAGACATGCATTTTATTTATTGCTAATTTTATATTTTAATGTAATGGTATTTACATTATAATGCGTATACCATAAAAAAATATGATGTTTTCCAATCTTAACCACTTATTTATTTATTTATTTATTTATTGATTGATTTTATCTTAAACTGTAAAAAATATGCATTTTTCTTCCATGAAATAGAGCATAAATTTATCTGCAGGGTACAGGGAAAAACATAAACACCAGCCACAACATTCTGCATCACGTTAAAGTTCCTCCGAGAGAGGGCGCTTTTAAGTTTCGTTTTCCAGGAAGCAGGAACTGTGAAACCTAAAAACATACATGCTTATTTCATGAGTGTGTACTTACTACCAGTTTCATTTCTTCGGTTTGGCTCTCAGTAATTACAGTGGTTAATGGAGATTTCAATCATAGATAACAACAACAACAACATCAATAACAATATAAGATATGGACACTTCACAACAAATGTTTAATCTGTATTATAATACTTTCATGAATCCATACAAAATTCTATTATTTAAAATTAACTTTTCATATCTCCTGTTGAAAAAAAGACTAAATAATTACAAAATTTTTTTAATAGTATTTATTCTAGACTTAGATTAGGACAATTTACCATAGATTGTATTGAAATACAGTCTGCGTAGTGCTTTTCATTTAGTTTATTTTTTTTTTCGTAATTTTGAATATACAAGACAGTACAATACTTGATGAACTGAAAAATGATATCTTCTTGTGTTATTTTTTTATTTGTTTGTGTGGGTTTTAGGTGTTTCATATTTCTACTTACTGGAAATTTAGTTGGTGAGTACTTGCCTTGGATATGGCTGAATTACATGATTTTTTGTTGTTTTTTCTTAAACAGATTTCAACATTACCAGTTATCTGGAGCTCGTCAGGGTTAGGTGACAGCAGCAATAGATTCCCAGAAATGTTAGTTAAGACCTGACAACAACAAAAACATCAGGGATCAGGGACTTTATAAATATTATAAGCTATTGAAACCTCTCAACTCTCTCTACGCTTGCTTATACAAACAGGGTAGGATTTACAAAGCCAATTTTGTGTTTTACACACAGTGTAGATAAGTTAAAAGAAATTGGTGTTTTGAACACACAACATAGAGCAAACTACAAACAAACTACCTGTCCATATCTTTAGTATGAGTTACAACTTTAATATCTGTAAAATATTCCAATTGTTTTCAATATTTTTAACAATTATTTTTTATTTTGTTTATTTTACTTGAACTTTGGTGCCTGTCTTCAGCTGGTGCAATTACTTCAGAGACTTCAGGGCACATCCTGGAAAGGTCGCCAGTCTATCACAGGACAACACAGACACACAGAGTACCTTCTGACAATTTTCAAGAAATTAGTTAATCTCACTGTCACATCTTTAGAACGTGGGAGGAAGCTGGAGTGAGAGATCCCATGCATGCACAAGGAGAACATACTAACTTCTTACATAAAGACCCCTGGCTGGGTTTCGAAATTTGGACCTTTTTGCAGCTCAGTGCTACCAACTGTGCCACCGTTTCCCAACTGTTATCCTCTTTATATTGTGGTTTATTTTCCACTGTGATATATCTGGAATAAATTGATACAATTTTGAGAAAATATTCTACACTTTGTCAAATAAAAAATAAAAAATCTAATTTTTATTATCATTCAACCACAAGAGGCAAATATATATATATATATATTTATTGAACTTATGCATTTCTTGAAAATTTCACGAATGAGTAGTCTGGATCTTTGAGTGTGGAAATCAAACATAAAATTGTAACACATTTAGGTTATCTGCTTTGAATGTCCTTATCAGTTAATAAAATGTAAGTAAGAAAACACCTTCTGGAAATTTCTCCTTGTCTTCAGATTCTTCAGCTCTGCCCTCCACTGCTAACCCAGTGCCTGTCATGACCATGGTGGGGAACCAGGTGGTCCTCCCCTGCAGCTGGAAGGACTCCCAGAAAGAAATGGCAGCGTCCGGCTGCCACATCCAGTGGATGACTCCGCCACACACCGTGTTTGAACAACTTGGAGAAGACAGGTGGCAGGGGGCGGAGTACGAGGGCCGGGTGGAGGTGCCTCTGGAGAAACTCAACTCCGGGGATTGTTCCCTGATAATAAAGGACGTTCAGATAGGAGACACTGGGAGATATGAGAGCTTCCTAGTGGTGGATGGCGTGAGGTCCCAAAAGACCAAAGTTTTCATTCAGAGTGTCAAATTGTCTGTGACAGGTTAGTATGGGACTAGAAGGGATGCTTTGTTTTTATTTAACAATGCAATCTCACCATCCAAACATTTAGTTTTTCTCCATATTAGAATATTATATTCAAGCTTCTTTTAGACATAAAAGTACAAACTAGATATTTCTAGTGAGGTTAGAAATAGATGTTCTATTTCTAAAATCACTATTCTAAGTGGTCAATCAATCAATCAAATTTTATTTGTATAGCACATTTCAGCAGCAAGGCATTTCAAAGTGCTTTACATCATATCAGACACAAAAACACAATGCAACATAAAATCAACAATCAAAACACAACATTATGTCAGGTTCCATCATTAAATTTGTAATTGATTACGTTTCAAATACAACTCTAAAAAAGTGGGTTTTTAGTTGAGATTTAAAGGAAGTCAGTGTTTCAGCTATTTTACAGTTTTCTGGAAGTTTGTTCCAAATTTGTGGTGCGTAGAAGCTGACTGCTGCTTCTCCTCGTTTGGTTCTGGTTCTGGTTCTGCAGAGCAGACCAGAACCAGAAGACCTGAGAGTTCTGGAAGGTTGATGTTAAAGTGATGTTAGAAATAGAATTTCTATGTATTCTATTTCTAACATCACTTCTTCCTTTAACATAGCAATTCTCTGGTATTTCATTTAAAAAAAATACATTTCTATAAAGCAGATTAAAATAGATTTTTTTTTTTTTTATTACTGGCGATGTTTTCGTCCTTCTCTTTTAATACATAGTATGATCTCTCTTGGTCTAGTTGCTGTGAATGCTAATGTATTTTCTTTGTATTTTGTGTTTGTCACTTTCAGACCACAAATCCCAGAAGAGTCTTTACCCAGGGGACGACCTGGTTTTGAAGCTGTACACCCCTCACTCATTTGCAGTGGTCTTTCAGAGCAGGTTAGTTAAAAATCATTTAAAGAAAACTCTTAGATCGGCTCAGGTCAGTGATCAGCAGGATAAATAAAGTAAGAACTTCCACTAGTTTTGGTTTATAAAGGGATCAACTAAGACTGCTATATACTTTAATGCACTCATTTTGAATGTTATAAAAAATAAAGATTAGCACCATTTGTTTTGATGGGAAATAAAGGGAAATATTCTTGTAATTTATTCATTGGGGTCAGGAAGTTAATTGAAGATCATAATAGGAAAACCTGTTTGGTGGATCTCCAGGTTGTTTTTTTGTTTAACTGTCTTTCTCCATGGCAGACAGTGTGATAATTTAATTTTCACACATAACATGGGTACTTCAAATCACAGATTTACAAAGTCGCTCAAATTTCTCTATCCAGCTGCAGGTCACTCACTGAGGTTTTGTTTGTGTTTCCACAATATTTTGGTTGCTTAGTAAGCAAACCTGTTGCTATTAAAACATGCTTGATTATTATAAATACTCACACAGTGCAACAGCGTTAGGATTTTGGAGTTAAAACCAAAGCAGAGTGAAGCTTATTGTTTGGTTTTCCCAGCACTTTCAGCCTCCAGAAAACAATTTCCACAATTAAGCTCATCTTGTTTTCATTTTTTCTCATGTTGTACAGGAACAGTTCAGAGTGGGTGAACTTGTGGAAGAGAGGGGATGAAAACAATGAACGCATGGAAAAACATCATCAGCTTGAACAATTAACGATAAAGAATCTTCAATACTCTGATGAAGGAATATACAAAGTTTTGGATGAAAACGACCTCTCTGTCAGCACCATACAGCTGTACATAAAGGGTGAGAGCACAGCTTCCTGTGAACAATGTGAAATTTAGGTTTTAAAGTTAAAATTGATCATATTTATTACTCACCTATGTAAATGTACATTTTTTCTAGTTTAATATCAATCATCATCTGCATCATAATCATTTTCAGTATTTCTGCTTTCAGAAAAATACATGTCATCGAGAATCCAAGCAAAGCAGGAACAAATTCTGATAGGTGAGAATATGTGACCTTTGCACTTTCAGAACAACCAACTGAGAGTCTTGGTTTTGTTTCCGAGCAACAATCATTTTCATGCAGCAGAAGTAAAAATGTCTATTTTCAAAAAGCATGATAGCAAACCAGAGGGGTTAAGTCTATTTATTAGTTTTTATGTCTCATTGTCAAATCCCAATATATATGTTACTCATACAAACACATCACACACACACACACACACACATATAAGTGATTCCTAAAGGAAGCACTTTGACCTAAAATAACAACATCTGTTCTGTCTTTTCAGATGCTGCAGCTACAAGCAGCAGTTCACCTCTTCTCTTGTCTGTTCTGCTCTCGTTTTACCAAATCATTCATCTTCACTGAGACATATTTTTCTGCTGTGTAACTATCAACAATATCTACAGAATTTAGCACTCTATGACCAGCAGACAGAGAAGATTTGTAAGGAGAAGTAACAACAAGCATTGCAATCCTACGCTTGACTAATTCTGAAACACTTTTATTAAACAGTCTGGTCCATTTCTTTCATCTGTCTAGCAGCAGAAACATTGTTCTTTTTTATATATTCTGTTTCTCATATTTGCAAATTATTATTTGAGCTATTAAAAATGTTTGGTTCCAGTTACAACGTTTTGTGAACCACTGCTTCAAAATTACATAGCAGAGATCTTGCTTTTATATTTATGGGTGGCATAAATGGTCATAATTCTTTTTATACATTTAATCTACATATTTAATCTAGGGTGTTTTGGTCTTTTCCCTCCTTTTTGTTAAATACCAACTCTTTATTATTAATTCAAAATTCAGAGTAATCAACATGAGAAACCTTACTAGTTTTCTAGTTTATAAAAAAATGGTTGTTAGTTTTGAATTATGGTTTTGTTACAAGGTAATAAACAGTTAATTTAGCAAAAACACAACTTGGCTGGACAGAGAGGCTGAAGATACTGATTATTCTGAGAGAGGCCAAGAACAGAGGGGACCTCTATGGCCTTAAAACAAATCCCAGAAAGGTCAGTAGTTCATGTGAACACTATTTCATCAACATGCCGAATGGTTCTTTACAAAAAAGCTAAGTAACATAGGAAATGGAAGCTGGCAGTGCATCGTCAATATTCTTTGTAAAACATTTTGAGAACAGGAAGTGTGTGTGGTGTGATAGAGAAATTGACAAAAAATATTGGGGTGTAAAAAGTTATATCCTTCTTTTTTATTATTTCTTAATAAAGAAAGAAATAGGGTCTCTTTTGCTACAGAAACCCTAAGGGACACTGAAGGAAGAAATAAACTTTCTCGTACGCACCAGATACTATCTTGTGTGCACCACATACTTTCTTGTACATACCAGATAGTATCTCTTGCCCATCAGATAGCATCTTGTGCAACCAGATACTTTCTTGTGCACAACAAATAATATCTGGTGCGCATGAGAAAGTTTATTTTTATGTTTTCCTTCAATGTCTTTCAAGGGGTTCTGTACATTGCTTTCTTTCTGACTTGAAGTGAAATGTTCATAGTTTCTGTTCTCAGCATATTTCACTTATAAAGATCATTGGTGATGCACTGCCTCCTTCCAACATCTCCATTGTAAAAAAATCTTTAGCTCCCTTGTAAGCACAATAATGGTATAAAGGTTCAGAAAATAGCATTTCAATAAAGTATTAACACCTTTTTCAGAATAGAGATTTTTTTTTTAATGCAGTAGAAGTCCATTTTGATCTGGGTGCCTCTCGAACAAGTGGTTAGCTTCAGCCTCTGTGATGACTGATCTGTATCAATAACAATTAAAAAAAACTTCAAGAGACAAGAAGTGCTTGTACCTTTTTAACAAAATGTCACTTCCAAAATTCAGACCTCTCCATCTAACAATCAGATATTTCACAGTGAAATTTTGTTGTCTAAAACCTCTCTAACAGAGCTTAAGAGACCAATAAAATAATTCACTAAAACTATGACTTCAAAATGTTCACATTTTCAGTAATTGTTTTAAGTTGTACCAATTTGTGATTTTATAAAAAAATAAAATAAAATTGTTAAAAATTATAAACAAAGCTTATTCAAAACTTTCTTGACTGTATTTGTAGAAAACTTTAAAACTTTTAAAGCAAATATAGCTAATTAGAAATTGACATGTATGATCTCATATCTGTAAAAAATAATGTATTTATTATTTAATTTAAATCTGAAATAAAGAAATAAATAAAAAAAAAGTTTTTTGCTTTTTATTCATTTTTAACTCATTCAGAATGTTTGGTTACATGGGAATGGCTTAATACACACGTTCACAGGAATAGATTTAACACAAAGGACAAAGAAACAAAGACATACAAAGACAAACATTTAGTTTTAGGAGAAATGCAGTTTCCCTTTATCATGAATACATGTATTGTATTCACACTGAATACAATACATGTATACATGAGTTATTGCCTTTCTCTTTGTGAACAAATCAGGTTTAGTAAATGGTTACTGGGATTCTTTCTCCATTTGTGTTTTTGTATATTTTTGCTGTTTCTTATTATGGTACTTATTATCTTTTTAAATCAAGTCACTTTCACCTACTTTTCAGATGTTTCATATCCACTTTGACAAAAAAATAAAATAAATCAATAAAAAGTGATCGGCTCACAGTCATAGGAATATGTGGTTTGATAATATATTATTTTGAATTTTAGATATTTTGGTTCGGTCAGGGTCCCTAATAAATTCATAATAGATGACTGGCTTAAGGAGGGATCAGAATCATGTTAATTAAAATAGGTCAGAATGTCAAATCTTCAGAAAATATTACATGGTTAAATCACATGAGAGTTGATCAGTTTCTGACAATAATTCATCAAAATATTAAATATGTTATGACAAGTATGGAATGGGAGCAGGCTGGGACTTATAGACGTGTTGATAAAAACAGTTGAGTTTTTCCAAATATTAATGCATTTAGGAGATAAAATCCAAAGATTGATTGTTCTAAACAAAGATAAGAGATGCTCCTTGACTTTTAAGTTCAAACCTATAACAATAGGATTTGCTGACATGAAGAAAAAAAAGCACATTGCTTAAGGGTCAGGGCTTTTCTCTACCCAGTGCAGTGTTATAAATCACAAACAAATGCAAGTGTTTCTTCCATGTTAGGGGAGAAAGATTGTGGGCTTTTTCCAGAGAAAACCATACACCTTCCTCCATATACATCCACCATACATCCATCGTTTCAGCCACACAAATGTCCATTTGCTGTCACAGTAAATGTCCTTCCAGTGTTTCATAATTGCACCCGAATATTTTGTTCAACTGTTTTAATGAATAGTGTGAAAAATACAGTAACATTTAATTCCTCTGTAATCTAAATTTGGAAGATAATTTAAATGCACAGATTTAGCAACTGGCTGAATGGTCAAATATTGGTAGTTTATGTTAATATCAGCAACGTTTACACCAAAGTTAAATGAAAGTTTTTAATTTTCCAAGTTCACAGGTACAAAATGTGTGTTTTGCAGTTTCTTCAGAGGAATATATGCAAAAGTTCAATGATGAACGTGGAGATGAAACGTCCTCCTCTGTTATCTGTGTTGCAACTTGTTTCACATGTGGAAAAAAGAAAGACTGAGAACTTTCAGACTTCAATGAGTCTGAAAAAGGAATGACGAAGTGAGCTTAGAGGGGTCATCATTTCCAGGTTGCAGCTCAGTGTTTTAGCGACCCTCCCACTCGTTAAAAGTTGGGTTTGTGCTTCTTCACCTCGACCATCAGATGGTGGAGGTTGATGAGCTCAGAGCGGACGGCCAGGCTGCGGAATGTCGGCTGGTTCAGAACCTTATGAAAGCCGTGGTAGTATTGGATGAGTTGAGTCAGAGCGCCCTGTAGGGCAGGATAAAGAACAAGAGTCTGTAACAATGTGCAAAATGACTGTGCAGCGCTCCTTTCCTCCTACATAAAGATGGTAGGCGCTTCAACATTGCTTTCCTATTTGTCTACTTGAAGTGGATCTGGAGTGGAAATAACAAACAGACTTTGTTCTTTGATATTCATTAAATTGAAACAAATTTAGGATATTTTGGAATAAGCAGGGTCTGTCAGTCCAGAGGTTTAGAGAAATGCAAGATATTGTAAAAACATTTTCTTTCTTCTTAGTAAGTTTGTTTGTTTGTTTAACAAGAAAGAACTACACTTAAATAATTTTCTTTATACAGATGATGTACTTGTACCACTGAAATTTATATGGTGTAATTCAAAAGACAAACAACTGTTTTATTCTTGCTGTCTGACACCCAAATCACCTTGCCAAAAGATTTTCTGTAAAACTGAGATCTGAGTTTTGTGATGGCAATTTCAAATGAGTGACTTTGTTGACAAACTTGCATAAATTCTACATGATTTGTTTTCTCAGGATGAAATTTTGTACAGTGCACCAGACCCTCCTACAGCAAAACACCCACATAAATGAAAGTGTTACACCATGTTTCAAAACTGCACTTCCTCCAAATGAAATGGTCAGTATGACAAACATTTTAATTTTAGTTTCATTTGACTCCAAAATTTTAATTCTTACTCCATGAGTGCACTTGCAAACATTTAATGGATTTTTTTTTAATGGCTCCAATAGCTTTTTGTTTTCTGAGTGGCATTTCAGTCTATGTCAGTACATGACTTGTTTCATTGTGACACTTATCAAGCATGTTTTTGTTTCCTTTTTTGTTTTGGGGTTTAAATGCAGATTCTCCACTGTTTTTG
Organism: Gambusia affinis; assembly: GCF_019740435.1. Taxonomy (NCBI): domain Eukaryota; kingdom Metazoa; phylum Chordata; class Actinopteri; order Cyprinodontiformes; family Poeciliidae; genus Gambusia; species Gambusia affinis. The sequence continues at coordinate 5,263,642 of NC_057881.1, forward strand.
AACAGCATCCTATTCATGCTGATTCTAATTATTTTCACCTACAGTCATCTGGAAATGTTATACATTTTGGCATTTAGTATATCATTTTTTTTTGTGAACACGGCTGATCATGCTGAACATTCAGCACTACAGGAATCAGACACTGGTGCTTGTTTGGATAAAATACTTGTTTAGTTGCTCACCTGTATGATGCTGGTTCCATTTTTAAAGTTAGTGAAGGACCTCATGACATCTTGACTCATTGACTCCACCGACTGCTTCCAGGTGCTGGAAAACCCTCGAACCAGCTGAGTGATCCGAGCTGCACACAAACACCTCTGTTATGCACTGCAAACATTTTATTCTTTCTCTATTTGTCTTCTGAGGAAGAAACAGGCAGTATGTTTAGGTTTCCTTGCATTATCTGCTTTATGCTGAACTTAGGCCAGTTTCCTGTCTGGCTTCATATGTGGCAGAAACACGATGAGACTGTGGTTGTCGGGGGAAATGATGTGGTTGAAAAGACAAAACATAAAGATGTGGAAAGCTGACCTTGCCATTTCTACACATTTGGACAGATGAGAAACAAAACTGCAAGGACAGTGGAAAGATAAGGAGGAAGTGCCACATTGCTCAGTAAAACAAAACTGAAGGCTGAAATGAAACAAACAGGTAGGTGGATCCCAATCATCTTTAGAGTGAAGAAGAGCATGAGACCAGGACGGAGTGATCTTTGACAATCCCTCATGAGAAGGTATTCAAAACAAGGAACAACCAAAATAAGCAATAACCCAAGTAAGCCCTGTTTGTATTATAGTTACATAACCTACATATGTTAACGGTTGACGACCAGAAATGATATGAAATTTGTGTAAGGCATTTAAAGTTTCTAAAAACTAAAATAACCACTAAAACCCTTCAACATTTAAAATGGCACGGTTTAGTTTTAGGAGAAATGCATAGTTTCCCTTTATCATGAAACCTTAACAAACTGTTCTGGGTGTGGCTAGCAGCTCTGTTCTGTTCCATCTCCAGCCCTTCGCATACAGTCATTTCTACAGCTGAAGCATTTCTCTCACCTTCTTCATTCTTCAGTCGATCTAGCTGCCCTTTCTCCATCAGTGCTTCAGCCTCCTTCACGAAGGCAATCATCCCCCCAAAGGGAGGAGACAGAATCTCCTCGATAAACTCCTGCGAGGTGGGGATGGAGGAAAAACAGGGAGGAATATTTAAAGCTCAGTTGCTTGAAGTGAAATATTAAATGCATAAAACAAGCTTTTATGTGCTGTCTTTATCATCCTCATTGCAGGATGGTCTCTTCATCCACTTCCTGCTCCCACACATATTGTCATCCTCATCTGTGGAAACCCCCTTTAGATACAAAGGGATTTTAGTCTTTTTTTAAAGCTACAAAAGACAAACTTTTAAAAAACAGCCTTTCTTAAAGGATGTTTTTAGCCTTTAAAGAAAAGGCTAAACCCTCTTTTTTAAAAGGACTTTTTTTTTTGCCTGCTTCGTGTTGTATTTAAGCAATGTCTTTGTTTGAAATGTCTGGGAGTGGCAAGTGAAATTGAACCAAAAAGTCAATTACTGTTTCACGTGCTTGTTTCATTGCTTTTTTAAAATTATTTTATTATTTCCAATAATTTACTCTGTGGAAAAGCATAAATTGGTGTTGACATAAAAACTATTTCTGTTCATTTTAAGGGTACAGATGATGAATAGTCCCTAACATTCCTTCAACGTTTAATAATAACTTTTTCTTATCCCACTTTAATAGCTACTACCATCTCTTTAGAGTTTTCCTCTGCTTGATGCAAACCAATGATGTGACTCTTCTTAAACAGACTAACAACTTTTCTACCAGCAGAGGATGCATGTTAAAAAATTTTTTTTAGATTGTTATAAATGACTATAAAATTAAATATAAATTAGATGCCTTAAATATGCAAAACTAATTTATTAAACAAGAGTGTAACTAAATACCCACCTGTTAAAATATTTTTCATGGATTCTTTAAATCATAATTGTTAATAATCAGAAGTTTAGTTATACGTGTTAATTTAATGTGAAATAAAAATAACCAGATTTTACCTGTGTTCTAGCAAGGAGCAACTGTTGAAAACTTTCCACCTCTTTACTGTCATCTGCTGCCCTCTCCTGGACAGATTAGAAAACAACAACAACAACCTAATCAGAATTGACAAGTGAAAACGAAAATAAATACTAAAAATATTCTAGCACAAAAGAAAAGATTTGTGTTAGATTAAAAACCTGCAGAGATGAAAAAATAAAACAGAACCTTTTGTGCCCTGCAAATCATTAACAGTGTACGGAGTAATCCTCACCATCAGGACACCGAGCAACATGTCGTAGTTGTTGATGAGGAAGATCAGCTGATCTCTCCTGGAGGGAAATTCTGCCGCCATCTTCAGCACAAAGTTTTCAACCTCAACCTGCAAAGAAAAATAAACGTTAAGATTATGTCATACATGTAATTAACGGTTTTTTGTTGTTGTTGTTGTTTGACTCCATTGCAAAAACCTGCTAAACAACCACAACTGAGAAATTTCAAACTGACCAATATTTCTTTGTAATTTGAAATTCTGAGTAATTTTTCTCACACAGATGATCATACAATAAATATTGTGTGAATGCATGCGTGTGTGTTACCTGCAGCTGGCCCAGCAGAGCAATGGTCCTCTCATTAGGAAATGTTTGATTGATGCTCACAATGGCGGAGGAGAATTCTGCATATCGCCGAGTGATCTGAAATTAGAAAACATAAACTCTCACCACAAAACATTTTTTGATATACTTTTCCTTCCACTCAACTTTCCATTAATATGTTTGGATAAAGTAGTCTGAACAACCAGGTCTTTAGCAAGAACCTTGCTAAAGAACCTTTGTCATTCCAACAATTTATATGCATTAATATGGAAATAATAAAGTTTTTCTATAAAAATCCAGGTTTTTAATTCTTTTTGCTCTTACTTGCATACAAACAGAAACTTGTGGATTTCCGTTAACTGTAAGTCATAAAAACTAGACGGTACTAAACACTGTGATTTTATGGAACATATGGATTTCACTTTTAGAATATAATTACAGAAATGAATAAAATGTTGACTACATTAAATTTTACTGCAATACACCTACATAACTTTCTTTATAGCAAATCACACATCTCATAAAATGTAATTATAAAGCTGGAACCATAACCGATGGAACGGCTTCACTATGATTGAGGCCAGGAGCCGTGGTCTTTGTGTGTGAACACATACGTAGTGTGGTCTGGTGTCCAGCACTCCCAGTTTCTGAGGGTCTGTGTTTCTGATGCTCTGGATATTCATCTCCAGAATGAGTTCAAACCTCGGCCACAGCAGCTCCAACACGGCGTCCCAGTACCTGAGAAACAATCACAACTTCTTCAGGTGATTCTAGAAATACAAAGAATAATACAATCACATGTGCATCCCCCCAGTTGTTTTTGTAAGAATGACTCCAATGAAAGTAAAAACATAAATCCATATGACGTATTTTTAATTTCAATGTGAAACTGACTTGTCAAGAGCAGGAATGGTCCTCTTGGCTGTGATGGCTCTGAATCTGAGGATGATATGGATGCAGAGAAAGATAGCGATGCTGTCGTAGCAGTCTGACACGTAGGTGGACATGCTCTTCTGCAGACAGACACAGAGAACAAGATCACTAAAGTTTTAGGTGTGTAGTGTATTAGGCAAAGTGCAGTAAATAAATAGCCGCTTGCCCAGGTTGGAATTGTAAATGAGAACTATTAAATAAACACAAGATAAAAAAAATTAAATAAATTTAAAAAAGCTAAAATTACAGATTTATAAATCAGATAATAAAGTTGAACATCCTGTTCATGCGTTATTAAGATAAGTTTTCCATTTTGGCGAATTAGGCTTACATACGAAAACAAAAACACCAACAGATGCATTGGGTAAAATATAAAACAAAAGTGTGTGCACTCTATATTAGGATGATACCCATACAACTATACAACTGGAGATAAAACACATGTCCATACCAGGAACATGCTGAGAGTTTTTCCCATGATGCAGTTGAAAAGGTCGAGGGCCGAGTTTCCAGTCACCATGAAAAAGTCACACAAGAAGAGGTATTCTCTGCAGCCGTTGTCCAGCAGGGCATAGTGCTGGCTGCGGAACAACGTCTCGTACGGATACTGGGGAACAGACAATTAACAGATTACAGTACAATGTTTCTTAACCCTAAGCAGAAATTATGCTAGGGCAGCTAGGGTGATTACAAACACCATTTCCTACCCCTGCTTAAATATTGACTTTTATGGCAATATTTAAGAATATTTCTTTCTGAGTTTATGTTACAAAATAAGGATATAATTATAGTAAGTTAATCCTTTGAGAAAAATGAAAAATTTTATATTTGTACGAGAACAATTTATTTGAATGTACAAACAATGCATATTGTGACTCCTATCACAGTATTATTGATCGTTTACCATATATAATGCAGCCAGTGTTACCTTGTATATAATACAAGGAGTATTTTCACAGTTTGAATAAAATTAGTTTTTGTTTTTAATTTAGATTGTAATTTTAAATGTGTGCTCACCCTGCTGTCCCCTCTCTGAGCTGTATGTGGAACCAGGATGGGACCCTCCAGCTCTGCTGGACTCAATATCGCCCCCCTCTGGCCCAATGTGAAAATGGTGTTCCTGCTCTTTAAAGATGGTTTGGAGAAAAAACCTGCAGCTCAAAGTCAAGGATCGTTTAAACTGGGCATTGGTACATCAATGCTGTCCTGTGTCTAACAGACTAATTATCTAAGAGAAAGTATGTTTTATTTTCTTCTAATGTAATTTCAATGTTTAATTTTTTTATGAGCAAACACAACCATGGATAAAGACAGAAATTGAAGGATATCTTTCTTAGCTGTATCTTCCACTCCCATCAGGTCATCTTTGTCTGCTACCTCCTCATACTGAAACAGAGCAGAAAAAAAAAATTCTAATATAAAATAAAACCCTTTAAATAAAACGAGGAGCAGTAAAAGGACAAGAGCTTAGTGCTTTCCCACATCCTGACAGTCTGGGACGAGTGGTGGACCAAATAAAAAATGTAATGAAGCAGAGATGAACTTATGGAGGTCACATCACACGCTTGTGATTTTTCTTAATGGAACCACTGACCTGCACTTTGAGCAGCCGGCCACTGTAGGACTTGAAGTAACTGTAGTAAATCTTGCTCATAGTGTCCACATACTCATCTCTGATCTCCTTGGCAACGGTTCTTTCATTAGCCAAAAGAAACTGATAGAAAAATCTACAGCAGGACAGTCACAAGGACAACCATAAGTAATTTTTACTCATTTTAGAATATGAAAACAATTGAAAAAGGATGTGGTCTTTTGTTCCTTTTAGTCATTTTAGCTGCTTTGATGGTTTAATTTTTATGTAAATTTGGGATGACCCATTTCAAAAGCCACCATAAAGTAGAAAAGTACAAACCTGTACTTCAGGAGAGTATTTTGTGGGATCTGATAATTTGTCATTGGTTTCCTGAAGGAGTAGATCTTCTGAAGAATAAACTCTCTGATCTTTGAGACCGCCTAAGGGGGAGAAAGTTCAGTTTACTCACTATGAAAAACATTGTAAAAGAATCCTGGAGGAGTTCAACTTATACAAATGCAACTAAATTCATACTGGGTTCAAACGGTTCCTTTGAACATTTGACAAATGAGTTAAAAAGTTATGTGCATATATTACTTCACCCTGAAACAAGTGTTTCCTTATCCAGCAAGAGTACATTTAAAGCAATGACTGAAAAGCAAACAACATGAACATAAAAGAACTGAATTTCCTGCTGTGACGCAAGGGGTAACAAAACACAAAATACATTTCCACTCTCTCTCTGGGGTTTACCTTGAGTTTGAGGCGATCAACAATGTCCTGGATGTCGGAGCAGGCCAGAGTTTCTCTGAAGCTCAGCTCTTTGGCAAAGTTGATCTTTGTGTTGAGCTCATGGAGCTGCTCAAGAAATTCCTGCTCCGTCACTGGACTTTCTAGGATGGTGCTGCAATGACAGAGGACAATGTCAAACCGCTCGTAGTAGTTTTTTAGTCGCTCATTTTTAATACAACATCCCTATTTTTCTTATTCTAATTTTGTCATGAAGCAACATGAAAATTAATTAAGGCTTTACGAATTGTTGTCTGTATGCTCAATATGATTGAAATTATTCTGTCTTAAACTTACGAGATCATGACTCCGGGCACCACTAGCTCGTCCACCAGCTGGCTGAGGTGGCTGCGTACGGCCTGCCTGTTCTTCAATCGGACGTTCATACTGACAGACTGCTGCTGCAGGGTCTGGATCTCACTGCTGATGGAGGAAAGGTCGCTCTGAAAGCCACTCAGCATACCCTCCATTCGCTGAGGAAGAAAAGAAAAAGCAACCTATTAAAAATCTGTAACTCAAGAACTGGAAAAATGTTTTAACTAATCTTTTTCTAGTTGCATAAAATAGTTACACACTAAGAAAAATGTGGAAATGGAAAATTTTCTATTAGATGTACTGTGGATAAGTGCTATATAAATAAACTGTGTTTAAGTATGGTCTCACCTCCAGTATGGAGTCACACGCAGTGATCTGGTTGTGCAGAAGAGCAATGTTTTGACTTTCCTTAATGTCTAACATAAATGTGCTCAGGATGGAATTTTGCATTGTTGAAAAAGTAAAATAATTCCAAGTATCACAAGAGTTCAGTAAACAATTCAATGAAATGTTAGTTTATTAATTGTCCATTTAACATAAACTCTCGGATTTAGTCATAGCCTATATCTCACTTCAACGTAGGTGACATTGATACAACGTGAGGGCCAGTAAGTTCTAAAATGTAAAGGATACAATCTTTGATGGAGGCCTGTTCGATCCTCTGCAGCTCCGCCTCCACCTGCTTGGAGTACTGACGTAGGTCAACACCCTAAAAACAGACACAAAGAGAAGAACTGAACTATTAGAAAACATGGTTATTATTGGCTTCGTGTAAAAAGATGTTCACCTCAGAGTTACATTGTAAAAGAGAGCATGTTAAAAGTAACTGCTTCATTTCTAGAGGGTTTTTCAGACCTGGTGCATTCTGGCTGATGAGCAATCTGAGATGATTCAGGACATTTGAGAACATGTTCATTTAGCAGTTTGGATTAAAACAAATTACATTTGTGTACAATAATATACTGCATAGAGGCCTGTTGAAATTACAAAAAAACAGTGTAGTTACACCAAATATCTTGTGCTTCTGGTTTGTGAAAAAGAATACATACTGGACCAGGTAATGCAACAGCAAAGTGAAAGTTACTGAGACACAATAATGAATGCCTTCTTTCTTCAGTGTACACTTTATTCAAAATATAAAATTCAGAAAAAATAAAGAAGTAATTGTCACAGTAACAGAAATAGGTGTTATCCTTTGGCCATTTAAATCTCTACAGTGGAGAAATGAGGAGGATTAATAGCCAGGTTAAATGTTTAGACATTTAAGTTGTATATTTGATACAAATGTGTTATGATGCTTTTACCGTTTTAAGAGCTTCTTTCACAAGATCATCTTCCAAGTTTGCCTGAATATGAGCTGCAGGAGGACAGATATAATAATTTTAAAAAATCTTGTAGAAATCTGGCATCACAAAGATTTTCCAAGACAAGAACTCCTTCTCTGAACTTGACTGAAAATTTTTAAATAAGTGTACAACAACTAAAATTTGAAAACATGCCAATGAGAGACTTTAAGAGTTCAGATAAAACCGAATACAGTTTCTGTTAGCAAGGAAGAAGAATGAAACAGAACTTAAGATAGCAAAGACCAAGTTGCAAATGTTTAGTGATGAGATAATATGTTTACAATTACGTATGACCTATGCATGAGCAAAAGTAGTTCATTTTGGGACTGTGAACTTATTTCAGAATGAAAAGATGCTTAAATATGAACATACAATAACAAATCTTAGGCCCTTGTGAACTAAAAAAAGACTGGAGCAATATAGTAATGAACCGGAGTCTTACTGTCCACTTCGTCCAAGATGAACTCATCAGTGGTCAGGTCCAGTTCTCCCAAGTTAAGGTTAGCGATGTCTCCCTCAGTTTTCTAGGAAAAAATAAAGATATAGCTATTTCAGAAAAAAAATCTCTAAGGATTTCATCTCATTTAGTGAAACAAGTACTTGTGCAGTGCGAGGTATTCAAAGTATAGCAGATACAACCAAATGTTTATCACAGTGAAAATCTCATCTGACTTACAACACCCTCAATTGTCTGCTCTAATTAGGTTTTCGTTGTTTGCAATCAACATGGTAATTAGCCAAGTTGTTGGTCAACAACTGATCAACAGTTAGTATTTAATACCTTGGTTTTATCATCAAACTAGGTGCTCCACAGTTTGACTAGACAGTTTGAAGCCTGTTAGGAAAATGCTAGCAGGTGCTATTATCCAAAGCTATTCTTAATATTTAACTGTGTTCCTTCAAAAAAGGCTATCGAGTCAACAAAATAAATGGTCACCTCGTCCTGTAGATACGCCATGGCGATTTGTGTTTGGTTTCCAGTTATGTTTACGTCGGCTTCAATAAGACCAGCAGGTACTGCCTCAGCCATTGCGGCGACTTTATGCTAACGTAGACGATAGAAAGGAAAACAAAAACACAAATGCAACCAAAGTAACGTTCCGCTTCCAGGTATCAGCCATGAAAAAGCATTTAACATTTTTATAAACCTAGTAAGGTATATGGCTTTAGGATGATGAAATTATTTTTATACAGATAAAATAACTGTAACATCTATATAATTTATGTTTACGTAAATTGGCTTTAAGATGTGTAGAATCTCATCGGACCCACAAAAAACGGAGGATCAATTTCCTGTCAAAAACTCAGCCAAAGTCTCGCGAGATAATAACGTCTTCCTCTTTGCGCGGAACCTGCTTCCAAGATGGTAAGTTGGTTTTCGACCGATCTAGTATGGTTTTAAAATCTGCAATCATCAAGCTTATATCTACTTTATCTGTGGTTTATTCGTCCCCATTAGGTACTATGCATGTTGTGGTGATGAAATAACTTGAAATCGTTGAAATATGAGACATTATATTTGAAATATGGTACCCTATCTTTTAAACGCTGGTTAGCTCTGAGGAGTCACAAGCTAAGAAGCGCCAGTGGATTTAATACCTACAATTTTAATTGTTAATTTCGCTAAAACACGTTTCACGTGCTAGTTAAAGCAGTGATAACTTGCGTTATATTGCTACTTTTGAGGTCCAATCATTTATATCACCCATACAGTTTTGCTCGGGGCTTCAATTGCTGAGCTAACTAGTTTGTTAGCATTAACAAGAGCACTACAAATGGAAACCTGTTGTTTGCATTAAGGTTTACGTTTTTGCATTTAGTTTGATTGAACAAGTTAAACATCTATCAACTAATTGTATCTTGTATTTTGCAATGCTGTGGTCTTAAAGTAGCCCTGTTGCTAGGATTCAGCCTCTGATCATCTCTTTTCTTTTAGTGATGTTTTTCCTGTTACGATTATGATTTCAGTCTTTGGTCATCCCTGAGAAGTTCCAGCACATTCTTCGTGTTCTCAACACGAACATTGATGGTAGGAGGAAGATCGCCTTCGCTATTACGGCCATCAAGGTATATTTGAAAAAATTTATCTTTTTAAAATATTTGACCCGTTTTATTTATTAAACTTTGTGCTACATTTGAGCTTGCTGCACTTGGTCTTTTCTGATTGTTTACATAAGAGTAATACTAAGTTACTGTTTGTCTGATTTAAGGGTGTAGGCAGACGCTACGCTCATGTCGTCCTAAGGAAAGCTGACATTGACCTCAACAAGAGGGCTGGAGAGCTCACTGAGGAGGAGGTAAGCATAGCTGCTAAAAACTGAAAATTATTAGTTCCAAGTCTGGCTAGAAATCTTTTTTCGAACAGATTACTAAATTAAATAAGAATGATTGTTATCTTGAAAACTTAAATGTATATAGATCAAATTTGCTGTAAAGATGTAGTTGCCCTACCAATGTCCACAGTAAATGTTTTTTGTTTTCCATTTTGTGTTTTGGAAGTTTTGGTGTCGACCATGTATTTGTTCCTGCTTTGCCGTTATTGTGTACGCATTTTAATAGTTGGTTATTTGAATTAATTTTCTCAAATCTACTCAGTCCAAACCTCCCCATAGATGCCGTATGGAGGTTCTTTAGACAGCATAATCACAACCTGCTTAATGAACAGAAGCTTCAATAAGGTTGAAATGTGGTTGCCATTGATCTTTGCTCTTCCAGTAAAAGATAGTCAAAATATTAAATATCTCAGCCTTTTAGATGATGAGACAATCCTCTTCACATAAGTAGCACCTTATCTGTGGTTATAAAGGAATAAAAAGTGAACATTATGGGTCTTGTGGTTCATAATCTGTTTTTAAAACATTAGGTTTTATCTTAAATCATAATTAGCTTTTGAAACAATCTATTCAGAGTTACTAGCGTATATTCCTCAAAATAATAAAAATAGTTTAAAAGCTAAATATCTTTGGTTCACTTGCCTGAACACTTGTTGGGTATTGAAAGACTGTATCTAAACAAACATTGAAGCCAATGTGTTGGTAAAATAAACATTTGACCCACAGCAGATTCATGATTAAAAATAAATAAAATTACATCTAGGTAAATAGGCTGATCTTTTTCTGGTAGAATTCAAGCTATCTCTTATTTGCTGCCAACTATTAGCACTAATGATGTTATTTATGTATGTATGTATGTGTGTGTGTGTACATATACATATATTATTATTATTATTATTATTTTTTTTTATAGGTTGAGCGGGTAGTGACTATCATGCAGAACCCTCGTCAGTACAAAATCCCAGACTGGTTCCTTAACAGGCAAAAGGACGTCAAGGATGGCAAATACAGCCAAGTAAGTGGTAAACAGTATTATGAATCATTTTGGACCCAGTGAGACACTATAGCCTGAAATGTTGTAAAGTTTTTTCAAATGTTTCCTCAATTAATCACGGATCACTTTTATGTGCATCTCTAGGTCCTCGCCAACGGTTTGGACAACAAGCTGAGAGAAGATTTGGAGAGACTGAAGAAGATCAGGGCTCATCGTGGTCTCAGACACTTCTGGGGGTAAGAATTAAGAGTGTTTGTCCAAGAACAAACATCAACATCTTCACCAGGAGCTGCTCTTTTCTCACACCAATCTTGCAATTTTTAGTCGATTCATTCGTAATACTGGGATTAAGCTAAGATTGAGAACAATATTGCAACTCAGTGTTGAGGCCCTAAACAGAATGTGGCAGACTGGTTCAGCTCAAGATTGTTGAAATACAGAAAGGTGAACAGATGAGTGGCGCAGAGAGAGCCTGTCCTGGGGACACTTGAATTCCTATTGAATGATTTTGGTTTCTATACTGAACACTTTGCACTACATTAACTAAATAAATTGGCTTAAAAGAAGAGCAGGCTTGCGCTCAGTGGCTAATTTTTTAAAGAGCGCATGCACCATGTGGAGATGTTGTCTATGATGTGGTTGTCCAGGGTTAGATTCCTGGTCTCAGGCCATTCTCTCTCCTCATCCCTGTCTATGTTTTACTGAATAAAATTTATTTAAAAAGCCATTAAATTTAGTTTTGCTATGACGTTAATCTGATTAGACTTCTAAAGTATTGTCCTTCTCTTTAAAAGTGAAGTTTTTCTGTTGCATATTGTGCAAGTGTCCCAATGCAAATTGGTCCCTGTGTGAAAGGCAAGCATGTGTATATAACAGTGGAAAAGATATCTCTTTTCATACAACAAATGGCATATGTAACACATGGCAGTGTAGCTTTGCATTTCCTATTGGAAGGTGCATTGTATTTACTGCATAAACTTTATTAGTTTAGTAGTTGATGAATATCCCCATTCCACAGTATATTTTTCTGTACATATATTTCAACTTTTGAAGTATTGTTGTGAAATTACAGTGCTTTTGAAAAATATTTGCAAAGGAAAAAAAAAACTATCCTTGTTGCTTTAGTTTGTTTCCATAGATGAACTAAAATGAATTAGTTTTAACTTTTTCTGCATCTTTTTTCTCTATCTACAGTCTCCGCGTGCGCGGTCAGCACACCAAGACCACCGGCCGTCGTGGTCGCACTGTCGGTGTGTCCAAGAAGAAGTAAACTCCCTGCTTTCCTTTGTTTCAATAAAACACCACACTTCACAAAATTTACCTGTCCTTTTTGTTTGTTTTTGATTCAAATACTGATCCTGAAATTGGTTTAAATAGTTTATTCTCAATTGTTCAGAAAGAGAGTGACTTTTGTAACAGGAATAATATTGCATTTAATTTACCCATTGTATCCTGAAAGTAGGTAAACTATGGCTGCAGGAAATTCACAAAGTGCAAAGAAACGATAAGCAGAGTTGAAATTGTTAAACAAGTGTTCAGCCTTCATAAAGAAGGCCCATGTATGGCTTTTTTTGTTTTTTAAGCAAGTGTAGAAACACTGGTTTTAACTAAAGCAAATCAAAGGGGTGAAAAGAGTTAAAATATAGAAATATCTGAAAAATTGTTAAAATAAGAGACTGTAAAACAGCAATAAATCATTCTGCCAATTTTCAGTTATATTACAGCAAAATTATTCAGGACAAATTAAGACTTGAGCATTCTAAATACAGTTGGATAAATCCACATATCTATATTAAAGAAAAGCTTCAAAATGTACAATATTCCCACTCCCAATATATGTTAATATTCAGAGCTGTTGCTGCAAAAGTTTGTTCACTCAATGTTGAAAAGTTACAGCTGTGAATTAGTCATTACTGCCACAATAGTACAACATGTAATGACATGACAGCTGTTTTATAAGGATGAAGAGCTGGTAGGACCTTCAGTCATATAGTCTATTAAAAGTAGCATTATATAAATTACCCTTCATCAGGATTGCAAGACAAAGAGCTTAAGCAGGAGAGGAAAAACATTGACTTATCAAAATTTCTGAAGCTATTTGGGATGGCCTATGCCTTATCAAATGCCCATCATGACAGTAAATCAAAAGCACCAACATGTTGAGAACAAGTAAAGGAACCATAAAATAGTTGGAATTAAAGATTCCTATGATTGTAAAATAACCAAAACAAAGAATGGTACATGATACACCAAAGATTTTTGGAGAAATACATTAGTCAACAAAACTTTTATCAAAAAATAAGGAATGACAAAATGGTGACTTATGAAGGAGAAAAAAAATCTGCTGACCAAAGTGAATTTTATAAATTGTTTTTTTTTTAATGCTGCAGATTGCATCATGTTTTCTGTTTATGATCAATTTCAAATCAGGTCAGCTGTCAAATGTTTCAAATGAAAAGTATGCAAAAGAAATCAAAGAATAAACCAAAATTAATGCTAGATTGCAAACAAAACTGGTGTTTTCATAGGAGTTAACAGAGAACGGGGCTATGACCTCATCCATCCTGCGGTGGGGGGGATTTCTGCTGCGGCTGATGCTGCTGCGCTGCTTGAGGCTGCTGCTGCTCCTTGGTGGGAGCGTAATAAAGCTCCAGCGGCTTTCGGACCTTCCAGTATTTCTCGTTGACCAATTCTAGTGTCAGAGAACCATTGAGAGTCTGAAGGGAAAAAATAGGAGACTGGCTCGCAAAATTTTCTTTATGCATAAACAAACATTTTATCATAAAGATGAGACAGGAATTGGGTTTGTTACTCACTGAAAACTGCCCTCCCCTTGTTGTTATGTAGATGGTGTATTGTTTCTCACTGATGTTGCTCAGAGTTGTCCCTTCTCCACTCCTTGACGCTGCTCCAGTTTCACCTTCTCCCTCTGCTCCTCCCTCCTCTTTTCCTCTGTTCTCCGTCGGTCCATCAGTCCGTCGTTCCTCGAGAGCGATGCGCAGAGCGAGGTACTTTGACAGATGGTCCACAGTGGCGTTGGCTGTTGTCTTCACATATCTGTTAAAAGAGGGAAAGATCAGTTGTATTGCTATTACTATTTATTGCTATTAACAGCAGTATATTTGAAGAATGTTTACTGTAAAAGTGCCAAACAATTAAGCTGGTCATAAATTGATATTCTTCAGAATTTTGTAGAAAAGAAAATGTTTATCGCAAAACTGAAAGGGGCAAAAGAAAACATTAACATGCAATTAAAATTAGAATTGTTGGATATCACTTCTAACAAGCATGTATCCATAGCCAGGTCTGGCATTGCATGATAAGATAAAATGATCTTAATCATTTCCATTTGCATAATTTATTGGGGGTTTTTTTCTTTCTGTTTCTACCAAAATTTGGATAAATTCTTCAGTGTGGTGCTTTGGTCTCAATTAGCACTTTCTTTGAAGGATAATTTTTTAATGTATTTAGATAAAAGTTAATTGATCTTTGAGGATGGGCTTATGTTTTATTATGCCATAACCACTATATAACTTGAAAATGGTCTCAAAACAACAATATTATCGTTTATTGCAATAACGTGTGGGACAATTTATCGTCCAGCAAAATTTGTCATTGTGAAAGGCCTATTTGTGGTAACACACACTGTGCTCTTTGGATGCTACATGAAATGTTCTTATCTTACCTGGTCTGGTTGTAGTCGTTGCCGTGGACCAGCTGGGGGTGTGGCCTGAACACCAACTCGATCTCCGAAGCCGGCCCCTCCTTGTGGCGCCTCAGGGGAGGAGTTGGGCTCCCGCTGTCCGCCTCGGGGCCTGAGCCGTCATCTGAGGCACGCTGCCGCTTGCGGCTTGGTCCAGCCTCTGGGGGAGTTTGTCCCCTGGGGTGCGGCGTGTTTGAAGGGGCAGAGTCATGGGACAGGTGTGAGCGGGAGTCACCGTTGTCCTCACCACCGCTGAAAGTGGTGTTGTCGCTCTCTTGAGTAGGCTTCTTCACACGGTGATTCCTGTAAACATTGACAAAATTTTAAAGTTAGTGTTGTTTAAGACAAAGATGTTTGTCCTCATAATGATTCCCTGCTATCGCAACACAACAGCACTGAACACCCATCCACCCATCCATTTTCTGTTCACCCTTTGTCCCTAACAGGGTCGGGAGGTTGCTGGTGCCTCTCCAGCTACGTTCTGGACGAGAGGCGGGGTTCACCCTTGACAGGTCGCCAGTCTGTCGCAGGGCAACACAGAAAACAGACAGGACAAACAACCAATCACACACACACTCACACCTATGTTTTGGATGGAAATTGAGCCACTTGCTGTCTCGAAGCATTAACACCAGGGGGCAGCAGAAGGCTGATGTGAAGGCTGAATATATTAGTATATATTCAACCTTCACATATATATTTAAAAAATATATTTTCAGCAATGAATACCAGAATAAAATACATGATGCCTATAATTATTCTGAATAAAAAAAAATAATAATAATAAATATGAACCCAATCAAAGAATACAAATTCAACTGGCAGTTTCTCTTTAAAACATTATAATTGGACAGAATGAGTGAAGATTTAATGAAAACAAGAGACTGTAGAATAAACTGTCTGGTGATACTAAAAACATTTTCATCTAGGAGGGGACAAAAAAAATAAAAAATAATTCGCCATGTGCCCCCCTGACGACCTCCCTTTCTTCCCCCACCTCTCGGACCTGTAGCGGGCCTGCTGGCGGAGCCCCTCCTCGATGCTGGAACTCAGCGCCTCCTTGTTGTGCAGCCTGTTGAGCCTCTCCAGGACGGTGCGCTGATGGGCCTCGTACTCGTCACGACTCGGGTAGATCTTTGAAATAAGCGCGTCAAAGTTTGAATCTCTGCGCAGTGAACGTCGGGAGACCAGTTTCTTCCTGCAGGTTGGGCACTCTTTGTTCCTGAGGTGTCATAAAGATAAGTTTTTTTAAAACAATGAAGTAATTAGTTATACTTGTTTTGCACCTGTGTATATATGACACACTTCCATTCAAAGATATACTAAAGTTGTCCTGTTAATTCTCAAAATCAGATGAGCTGATAATATCCCAGTTAGATATTTACATACTGTACCTCCACATATTGCAAAGTTTCCACCCTGCATTACTTAACTAACGTCTAATGGCAGTTGTTCTTACCCAGATCGCAGTGCAGTGACAATACAGTCGGAACAAAAGCGGTGCAGACACTCTTTGGTGGTCATTGTGTTCTTCAGCATGTCCAAGCAGATGGGACACATCAGCTCACTGTGCAGCGAGCGAGGAGACACAGCCACTTCAGTCCCATCCACGATGGCCTCCTGTGTACACACCAACAAAATTCTGCTTTACTCTGTTGCTTTACATCGTAACAATCAAGAAAAAACCATATGGGGGAAATTAGTCCAACTTGTAGTCCAGTTGATTTCTTTGGACCTGGTTTGAGTAAATTCAATCAATTTCCTCTAAAAGTCAAATTCAGATGCTATCAGAAGCAGTCTGATTTGGAACATTTCATAATTTTTTGTTTATATTTGGTTAAAATGATCTAGCCAGTGTCTTTACGATCAGTTCGGATAAACCCAATATTCGCTCCAAATATGTAAGATATCTTACATATTTGGAGTTGTTGAGCATTTGAGTTGAGAGAATACAAAAAACAAAAATAATTAAAAGAAAACAAGGAAAAGTAACAAAACTTCACAGCAAATATAGACAATAAATTCAAACATTGTCTGCCAATTTGATATATTAAGGTAATCAATCGAACTTATGATCGGTGTTTAAATGTATTCAAACTGACTTTAGAGGTGACAAATCTTCTCTACATTGGCTTTTTCATCACACATAAGAAAAATGATTAGTGAACAGGTTTTACATTCAGAGATTGCTACATGGGAAGTTATGAACTCAGTCAGTCATCATAACAGACTTGATGATGTCTTTGATGTCATACAGGCAGACCTGGAGCCTTTTTTAACACAGGCAGCCTTTGTTCAGCAAAACATAGTTGAGGCATTAATCTCTCTCTCTCTCTCTGTAATACACCCTTTGAACTATGGAGTTTTAACCCTGTTAAGTCAGCTCCAACATATCCACGTCTCATTCGAAACTATACGTATTTCATCCTTTAATCTTGATGCAATGGTCAAGTCAAATCAGACTTACAAACAGCTTTATGAATTTCATTTTGTTTTGTGCTACCATTTACCTGAGGGCTCCTGTGTAGTTCATACAGGCTCAACTCCCAGGTCTTACTTGGAGTCTGGACATTTACAGGAGCTGCCATGCCTGTGGTTTCTCACAATTACTAAATTAAAAAGAGAGAAAACAAAACATTATATCCTTAGTAACTGTGTTTTTTTTTTTGTTTGTTTTGTTTTTTACACCAGAAAGAACCACATAGTACATCTTTATGTGGTTATAGGATTTGTTAGTCAAAAAGACCAGGTGGAAATCTTTCACATCACCAAGAACAAGAACATCATTAGTAGCCCACCAAAGACTGAAGGGCTAATGTGCAGAGATTAAAACAAAAGCTTACTTTTTAGAAATAAAGTATGAAGAAAAATTGGTTGTTAGTACAGTTGACTTTCTTCAAGTTTTACTGCATTTAATCTTTTATGTCCCAATGGTATAATGAAGTTTAAACATTGACATTTTTAAGTTTCAGGGGTTTTTATTCAGGAATACATCAAGTTTATGTGAAAAAGCCTAAATTTGTTAGATAAGAATTAGAGAAATTAGATAGAAATCTGGGCAGTCTCCTCGCTATGAAGCCAAATCTTGAACATTTCGATACCTTGGCTTCTGCTGCATCAGCTGTATTGTCCTCTTTTACATTTCCTAAGAGTTGATTATATTATTATTGAAAAGATCCATTATTGGGTACACAATGCAAATTGCGTTTTTTGTTATTTTAATCTTTTATTATCTTTGCAGGTAATTGGATTTGATCCTTCTTCATAGCGACCTAGTTTTAAAGCAAAATGCCTTGAGAGCAACTAGTTTACGAAAAAACATGTTTTTAATACTTAATACTTTAACACAATTGTGGACCATAACAGCATCGATGCTGTTAAGAAAGTACTAGTTCATCCTTTCTTCAACAAATGTAACTTAAATTTATAATTTGGTATGCACATTTATTCTACTGTTTATGCATCATGTAAAATCTCGAATGCCACTGTTAAACACTGCCAATAGCTTAAAAGAACTCAACATAGTTCGCTAAAAACTGTCCCCAAACAATTCTTGAATTCGTCATTTAGAGTTCATGCTGTTCAAACAGGCTAATTTAACAGTAAGATCATTAAACCCCAGCAACAACGAAACCTTGGACGTCATACGTTTCTAACAGTAAACAATTATATCAACTTTTATTCTTCCCAGTTTCTGACTGTTACACGCAAAACTCTCACTATCAATCACTTCATGCAGCTTTTAGACAAGGAAAGAACTAAATGGGTCGATCAAATCGGAAACTCACCTGACGTTTAACTGACGGACAGCTGACACCAACACACACCACTTCTAGACAAACTTCTCAGTAAATACCTCTAAATACACACACTGATGCGTATTTTCTGCCCGGGACTTTACACAGTCGAAATAGTGTCCCGGCTAAGCCTCGTCTGGAAGATAAGTAGCACAGACAAATCAAAAATGCAACATTTTTCTCAACACCAACGGCTAGTTAGCATTAGCTGTAGCTATGTTTCTGCGTCGTCTTCTTCTTACGTCACAGTACTGCGCTTACCCAGCAAGACTGCCCCCAACGGTCAAGCTATGTATTGCAAAATGAAATGCCGAAAAGCTTATTTCTATTGTAAATGGCAACCAAATGATAAGTAAAATACAAAATAAATAAATAAAAAAAATCAAGCTTTGATTTTTAAATAAGTTTTTAGACCCTAACCTACACACTTAACTGGACTGACTGACATAATTCAGTTGGTTCCTTTGTACTTTAGGGCTAAGTTTCCTACAATTTGTATTAAGAAAATAAAGAACTGAAATAATCCTTACTTTCCTTTTTATTGTATGTGTTTGCTTTGTGTTCTGCAGCATCCCATGTACACAAAAAGGCATTATGGCAGAAGCTTCAGCAGTCATAAGACTTTATAGCCTCCGCCCGTCCAAACAAACACAGTAAGTGTTTAAATTCTTACTGGTACGTCACCATTTTATTTCATTTCAAATTACATGCAGTTTCACAGCCTTGATTTTATTTGAAAAATTTAATTTGTACGTTTTGTAATGGCCACTCTGAGATTCATATCTTTATATCTCGCTATTTTTAACAGACATGTCTGTTTAATAACAGGCATGCGGCAAGAAGACAGGACTTAAGTTCTGGACGGCCGCGCTGAGGTCTGTGGCCTTTGAATGCGCTCATCTATATGCCACGCGACGTTCCGTAGTATATTGTTTCCAGTAATTGAACAGTGTTATTTGTCCTGTGATAAATGCTCTTATTGTGCAGTGTTTTATTCTATATACATTAATAATTAATATATTTGCTATTTTATATTTAGAAACAAGATAAATCTTACTTACAATCTTAGACATGTTGTTTATGGCCAATGCCACTTATCTCCTGCAGATATCAAAAGTGAATATAATTCAAATAATTTTTATTCTAAAAAGTCATTGCCTTGTTTTAGTGCTGAGGCCTATTTCAATGTCAAAGCAGTATTACAATTAATAAGTTGGACCAAAGTGCTGTACAACAAGGTGAAGCAAGTGAAGAATAAAAACAACAACAAAAAATCAGTTCATAGAGGGAAATGCTAAAAGTACATTTAAATCAAAACATTATATTGTTAAGATACCTGCTCAATAGATACTCATCTTACAAAGGTATTGTTTTGTTTTTCATGTTTAAAATGTTCAGTTCTTATAAAGGAATATTTATGTATCAGAAGTTTTTGAGGTTTGGCAATTTTATTATTATTATTATTATTATTATTATTATTATTATTATTATTATTATTATTATTATTATTATTATTATTATTATTATTATTATTATTATTATTATTTCTCTAATAACAACAACACTCCTTATAATGAGTCAAATACAAGAAAACAAGGATTTGACTCCTGGTCTTGAAACCTTTTATGTTTGCCTCTTTGTCAATTTCCTATCTAATTAATAAAGGCTAAGAGCATCGCAAAATCCTAAAAGAAAATCTCACAATAATTTGAAAAGTATCCTGTATATTAAAAATGACTCTAATAATAAGGACCTAATATGTCATACAGCTTCTGACAAACTGAAATATCATTTGTTGCAATGACCTAACAAACTGAGATTCTTTAGAACAAAAACATGACGAGCAAAATCATTTTTTAAAGTGATGTGTTTTGTTCTAAGGAAACATTAAAAAAAATCACACCATATAATTACGATTATCCAAAAGAAATTAAAGAAACTATTAGTCCTACCCCAGTTGCTCAGGTTTCTCTGAATAGCTCATCCAATGCCCAACAATGATGAATGTAGACAGTAGCCTGAACATGCAAATTTGTTTGCTAAAAAAAGTTTTTGATTATATATGTGTGTGCCAATACATTTGATTGGCACACGCTTGGATTTGCCTAAACTCACTGTCTTAGCCAAAAATATGTAAAATATGTTAGTTGAGAAAATACTTTAACCATCTTAATTTGCTGAGTGGGAGATATTTTGTTAAAGATTAAGAACCTCTCTCCCCATTCCATAAAATCAAGAGTGTTTTATTAGCTAATTATTAATAAAAAAGCACCTTAATTACTAACCCCCTGTTACTCTAACTAAATTGCAATAATAGTTAATTTTATCTGTTCTTATTTCCTCTTTCTAATCCCAAACTCCTGTTTCCCTGTGTCTTTAATGTGTCATAGGAAGCTTAACACCCCTCAACTCACCTGTAAATATACAAAATCCACAGGTTTCCTTATTAATGAGCTGTGGCAATGATTTGTTGAGTTAATGACTGGCAGTTTCCTTGGTACCAATACACTGCAGTCTTTGAAGTTCTTAACTTCAAACAAAAGTGAGCTCCTTGACACAACATGTTGAAATTTTGGATTTTATCGCATCATGCAGGAACACAATCAAACCAGTAACTAGCTTTATAATTATATAACTGTATAGATTTTGTTGCCACATTTAGAATACCTTAAGTTGTTTTATTTATCTAAACATTTCAGATTTATTAATAGTTGTTGATTTTTCTTTGTTGATATTTGCACTAGAATGCCAAGGTAAAGCAAGCTAAAAGGGTGATTTTTGCATGGTCCTAATGTAGTGTGAGGCCTAGAACGTGTCTGTTACAAGAGATTCACACCTACTACGACAAAAAGGCACCAATATTCTTCTGATGAGTAATGTGGGTGGAAGACTGACCGAACAATACGCCTTTGTTGGGTTAATTGTAAGGTGACCTGTGCAACTTTATGACTGTAAAATTCTCTTCAGCACGTCTTTTTATAAATGCATTTGTTCTCCTGAAGGTCACTCTCTACTCATGATGTAACCTCACATCAGCCAAAACTAACCATTCTGCTTGAGGTCACAATTGAAGGACACACCTTGAGAAAAAAGGATGATACACCCTGGTTTTCTGAGGTCTAAGTATACCCAGAGCCTACAAAATGATACACAACACCAGGTTCAGGAGAAAGAGACAAGGTGAAATTTAAGAAATATTTTGGGATATTTTGGAATCAAAGATTTTTGATCAAATACAGCCCAGAACTGTAAAAAAAAAAAAAGGTGAAACAGGCCCTAGTTCAGCTTGTGTCCTTTTACTGCTGTTAACAGCCAATGGTTAGTATTCCCTCAGTTCATACAAATTGTTGGCATCTTTGTTGCGAAGAAGGCCTTTGATTTTATATATATCTGTCAATTCATCTCATGGCAGCCTTGCTTCTTTTGTTATTATTTATTTTAATTTTATTTTTTCAAGAAAAAATCCATTAAAATTATTAGTCTATTTTACAAGGATGTGCTAACCAGTAAAAACAGAACAAGGCCAAAGTCCTTTACTTCATAAAAACACACAAATAAAAAAAATTATACAAACAACATATATTGCAATAAAAACAAGGTATCAACCAATAAAAATTTTTGCAGATGCAGGTACAATTTGTGACTAAAACCTGTATCAGTTTTTGTTTATAACTACATAAAGAAATAGGAGAGTCCAACCTCAAACTTAGATGCAAATCATTTCAAAACCATGCACCAAAATAGGACAGGCTCATCTCTCCTGACAATGGGCACCTTTAACCATAGCCAGCTACTAGCTCTCAGGCTGCATGTTTTGCAGTACAGTGAACTTGTACTGCAAAACAAGTTCACTGTTTTGCAGTAAACTTGCAAAACAAGTTCAATGTTTTGCAAAACAGTTCACAAAACTGTCAAACTTTTGTCAAAATTGTTGACAATTTTCCTAAAATTGCTTTGCTTATGAAAATATACAATGCTTCATCCTGCAACTATAAAGTGAAGTAAATTCAGCAAAACAGAGTACAGTGGTGAGCCTTAAACTGTGAGCCTGTTTTTTAGAGCTGAGTGGTAAATACTTTCCCTTAGGTTTATTCACTTGGAACTGGCTGTCTGTTTTAGTCAAAAATGTTAAACTTTAGATAAGAAAATACACTAATCTCTATCTCAGATATGCTTTAATTAACATCGTTTAATTTTACAGCTTTTTAGGACATATCCTAAACAATTTATTCTCTAAAATGATTAAATTGTTGTTTAGGAGCTTCAATTATGGGATGTAAACGGCAAAATAATTGTTGTTAACATCAGACCAACCAGTCTGAGTCAGATCTCCTAAATCTTAACTTAAGCAATCTTGTTCGTGCCCAACTGGATTTCAGTTCTGTACACGCAAAAAAAGCTTTGCCCTGGCCGGGCAAATAGTGCAGCAGTCTTTCTACCAGTGGTCCAAATTAGTTGACAAAGCATAAAATTATTAATAACTGTACCTCGTGCATGTTTGGTTTAAAAAAGTTTATTCTTCATTCAGTGAAATTAATTACTCATGGTGTGTAAAGCAGCCAAATATTTTCCTCAAGTAAAGAGTACAGTGCAGTGAAACTGCTCCTAAAAGTATGTATTTTTAATCAAGCAAATGTAATTAAGTAAATGTAATTTTACCCACCTTAATATTTTTCTTTGTGGCAGATTCCCTTTGTTATTTGCATGGATTGGAGTTAGAGATTTAAAAGGGAAGCAAAAGTTGAATTGGGTAAAATGCAAACTGACAGTTACTAAGAAAACATGCAGGTGTGACTTGCAAATAAACAACCCTGCAGGGAGTTGGAAAAGAGCCACGGAAATAATGCAGGTTGTTAGTTACATAAGTGAGTTTGAAGGTGGAATGGAATCCATTGTTGGCAGTCAGAAATATTCATGCTGAATGGGAAATTGATTACCAGGTGTCAGTGCTGTGCATGCGAGATGTCCCATAGTAATTACTACTGTCACTTAAAATAAAACCATCTGTTATCTCAGTGTGTGAAAATAGCCGTTCATTTTGTTGTAGTGGTATTTTTCTTATAAGTGACATAATTTTATAAATCTTTTTAAATTTCAGTGATTTGTTTAGCCTACTGCATAAGAAGAAAATAGTCCTGTCTCTCGGACATGATTTTTTAAATTTTAGTTTTAATGGTCACAGTGCAGTTCAATACACAGTTGTCTTGAAGCAAGAAGCTCCTCCAGCTACGGGTTCTCTCAGGGACAGTGAAAAATTCTTGAGAAATCAATTTCTTATCATGAAATATTCCTCACCAGCATTAACTCCCCAGGAAATATTTACCTCAGTTTAACAGGGAAATGATATCAGTCTGTACAGTACAATCTATGAACATAATCAAAATCAAAGCCTAAAGATGTCTGCCATTTTTAATCGGGGGTTGTCAAAATATGATCCTCAAAGTAAAAAAAAAAAGACTGACAATTTTGTTTCAGTTTTTCTTATTTTCTTTTACCTTCTGTACAAAATACATTTTATGTTCAGAAAACAAGAGCACATTTTTTAAAACCTAGGTACTCTTTTGTTGGGCACAGTGACACAGTGGGTAGCAAATTTGACTTGCAGTAACAACGTCTTGGGTTTGAGTCACAACCTGTGGTCTTTCTGCAGAATTTGAGAGTTCTTCTAGTGTATGTGTGTTTTCTCCAGGTACAGTGACTTCATCCCACTGTCCAAAAGTATGACTGGTAGGTTAATGGTTCTCTCTAAATTGCTCCTAGATCAGTGTGCGTGTGTGAGTGAGTGTGTAGATGGTTAGTTGTCCTGTGTTGCCTTGTGATTAACTGATGACCTCTTTTCCATTTGTTCTAACCTTTGTTTTGTTGTCTAGGTAAAAAAAACCAAAAAAACAAACACCCGCAATTATTCTACACATGCTAACATTGGCTGACGAATGTCCATAAGTCCATACTAGTTCAACAATGATGACAAACAGCTTCGCAGCAGGCGAATAATACTTACTCATTAAACTTCCATGGCGATTAGTAATCAGGTGTGTCACCTCTCCTTTTGATGCTGTTTGCGTCCTGACTTTCCAAAAATGTCCTTAGGAATGTGGGTGGAAAACTAAGCTTTGATTAGTTAATTCAGAGATTCCTTTCCCCACTAATGGGTGTATTTATTTTTTTACATATGTAGTCCCTAAAAATCAAAACCATCTCTTCCTCTGAGAGATTCTGATAAATAACTGATAAGTCACCCATTCTGCATCTCCATGTCATGGTCACAAATGAAGGATTTACGTTGAGAAAACAAATTTAAATGCAAAAATGAACTGTCATTAAATTAAATTTTTAACTTTACAGCTGTTCATTTATGCACCAGTTTATGAAATTACTACAGAAGATTACAATTAGTAATTAGTTACAAATGAGTAATTTTGTTAAAGTGCTTAATTTAGGGGTCACAAACAACTACATAATTGTAAATGTAGAACATTTATAGAACCTACATTTATAGAATCGATAGAACCTAAACTGTTCTATAAATTGAATCATTTGTTGATGTAAATTGTCAGGCTGATGTAACTGACTAAAGTAAATAAAATTGGCTTTTCATCTTTTTGAGTAAGATTGATTTAAAAGGCAAAAGTTGAAAATATTGGATAGGTGTCAAAATGAAGAAAATATAAAATTTTTCATTTTTCAGTGCTGCTGATGCTAATTTGTGCCCTTCAAAACTAGACACATAAAGCCTAAAAATGTTCTGACAAATCTTTGTAAAAAGCATTTAACAGTCAGCTGCAAGAGCCACAATGTTATAAGTCAACAGTCTGGACCTGAATTAATAGATTTTATATCCATCAGTTAAGTTTTATTTTAGGTGAAATTGCTGAAAAGATTATTTTCAAATTATTTTTGTGTAGTGACTGTACAGTAAAAACACACCTGAAACACAAAGAAATCTTAAAGCAGCAAACTGAGTGAAGGTTCAAAGGGAAATTAATCATCATAGTTTCTATTTTTATAAGACATATGCATCATAATGACGTATAACAGACACAACAAAAAACGTACCAATGTATTAATAGAAAACCTACGTGAACCAATACCTGTGAATCACACTTATTTTTATGAATGTTCCTGAGCAATGGGAACCTATATTTCTCTAAAAGTGGGTTAGAAAAGATCAATGTAAGTATCTGGTCTTGTGCTATTTTATTGCACAAGATAACATTTATTGCAAAATTTGTAGCCCATTTCTGCTGCAGACGGGCACATAGCACTTTCCACATCAACATTGAACTTTGTGGTCCTTTATTATTTTGGTAGATTTAGCACATCTTCCCTTCTGGTTGACCCTGTTTGTGTCTTTCATTAGGATGAGTCTCTTGTCACCCCATATCCTCCCATTGCTTTAACAATATGGGTTTGCACATCCAGTTTAGTCCTCAAGCTAAAATAATTGTTACATTTATAAATATTATTCTCATTTCTTAAGACTAGTGAAAATAAGTTACTGGACAAGCTAGATTCAGACTGTACAATGAAAAAAAAACCGTAATGGCTTGTTGAGACTTGTCTTCATCAAAACTCATTCATTATTACTTGTTCTGCTGGCATTTTTTTATTACTGTATAAAAAAACAACACTTTCTGTATAGCATTATGATTATATTGGAAATTTAATAACACTCCAGTAAAAATAAGAACATGTTTGTGTAGCTTCCAATACAATACTTTTAACATTTAACTGTTTACTATGGGTGCTTTAGTTGCAACATTTAAAACCATCATTCTACACTAGAACACACTTGACAGTGACCTATTTTTTAGTGAATTCTTTTTATTTACACATGTCCTGTCTTGGCAATTGGAGAATACCATAAAAGAGCCAGTTTCCTGTCTGTGTCAGGGGTGGTGTCCTAGCTTAGCTGCATAATTGACTTTGTTAAATCAGGGTTGTACCTGACATCAAACTAGACAGGTCACATTAATGAAATAGGATCCTGTTTTGTATAACCCTTCAACATTTTTGATTACCTTTGGGTCTGTGTGCGAAGGTGTTAATGTCAGCCCCAGGCTGACAGATAACAAGCACTCTACAAAATACACCCAAGGCGAGGTGGTAATTTTGACTGTGAACACCCTTTTTCTCATGACTACAAACAGAAGTCACAACAAATGTGACCAACAATAGTCAAAGATTGAAGACAATAGTCACCAACAAGAAAGGGAAGGACTGTACACTGGGTGTATATAGGTGTGTTGCCACAGAGCATGCATCATGAAACCTCATAAAAAACAGAAAGTTATGCAAGATACCATGTTGCTTTCAAGCTGAGGTTTTCTTCACGTCAGTAACTTCTGAACACAAAGATCAGAGTTTGTCTGGGAAACAGGCACAGCATCAACTATTGCTTCTGATGGCTACATGGCCAAAAAAGGAGTTTTATGATTGGAATAAATTAAGTAAAAAAGGAGCAATGTCATGAATTTTGCTCAGTTTGTCAGTACACAATATCATGTGAGCTGTAATGGTCAAATATATTTTTTGCATTTTATAGCATATTATGACATTATTTCAGGCTTCACTATTTACAAAGCCAACTCAACTTTGTTCTCAACACTAGATGATGAAAGCTAAAAATCACAGATGAAGCGATGAATGCTTGCACAAAGAATTGGCATATGTTGGCTGAGAAATAGAAAAACACACAACCAAAAACAGAGGATTTTTCTCTGTGCATGCCTCTTTCTGTCAGATGCAGCATATTGACATATTTTTGGATGTTCTTGTCTTTGGCCACATGTTTTTTACGCCTAATGTAACCTCAAAGCTGAAAAGCAAAGTTTTTGTTGATTTTTTTTTTTGCCGATGAGCTGCATGGGATGGCAATTAAAAAGAAAACATTTTGTGTTGCTGATGTGTTTACCATACCATTAAAATTCAACGAATGTATCTGATATATTTGAGAATCATTGTCATGATGCTGCAAGGTGCTTTTGTTCATTCAAGTAAAATCATTAAGTCCACATCCACTCAGTTTCTGTCACAAAGCTGCCAAACCTGTTTGCAATTGGAAAACAAAAAGTATACCACACCCTTTGAATTTCAGTAGCCTCTCAGAATACTGATATTAACAGAAATATTCCTGACTGTTAGAAAGTCTCACTTATCAAATTAAGTGGCTAAAATCTGAAATCTTTATTTTTGTTGAATAAAGAGAAATTATTATTTTGTTTCTCCTTTCTTATTGTAAAGTTTCCAAAAAAGCTCATGATGAACACAACAAAAGAAGAGACACACACACACACACACACACACACACAAAGGTTTGGGAGGCTCCTGTTAGCAATTATTTGAATTAAACAGAATGGGCAGAAACAAATGGAAGAATAACTGAATGTAAAAAAGATTTTAGCACATCTAACAAATAATAACAAAAATATCAAAAATAACAATTTTAATTTAATAGAGGAAAAAGTTGTTTTACTTAATTTAGATCTTTTCTACTCATAATACCTGTTAAGCTTTTTACCTTTGCCCTATTATTTGCTTAAAGGTAGTGAAATCTACAATTCCATTGCTGACATGCATAATTCTTTCGATTACAAGATTATGTGGATTTCAATGGCAACGCTTAAATTGCAAATACAACTTCTACAAATACAACAAAAGTTAATCTCTGAGAAAATACAGCAACAAGAACAGAAATCTGTTATTTCTCTATCTGTTCATCTTAAAGTAAACACACTTTGCTTCTACACACAAAGTCATAGTCACAGAGCTTAAAGTCTTAGAAACATAGTTCAACACACCCGGTCGAAAGTCGTAGAAGCAGAAACAGGCTTCTAATTGTGTAAGTATTCAAATAAATAATACTTACAGACACACAGACTGGGTGTCTTTGATATGTAATTTAAGCAAAAGTTATCTTCTATAAAATGGATGTGTGCTGATGTCTCCTCATATTTCACAGCCTTACCAATAAGAGAGGAAGTTCTTAGACCATTCCTTTTCACATAATCTCTCTAGATCCTCCTGAATTTTGATTCATCTCCTTAGCATCCTAGTTCTCTTCAGTTAATCCCAAAAAACCCTGTAAGGTTTTTAGGTCTTGTATTTTGGACTGGGCACCATGGAAAGAGTGTTAACTTTGTGTCTGGCCAACCATTTCTTTTTGTTGTTGTTTATATGGTCATATGTTTTGGATCATCATGAAGACCGGATGATCAGATTAACCCGAGATGGCACCACATAAAATGGGTTGTTACTTTAAAGAGAACATATCCATGTACTCCAACAAGATTCCCAGAACCTTTGAAAGAAAAACAGAACCGCAGAATTCCAGATGCTTTTTGGATGTAACAGTTTTTCCTCGTTTCTCAGAATAGAATCAAAAATAATTTTCTTATTTCTTTTAACAAATTGTAAATGCTTTTGTGATCATGTACAATTCTCTACTTTTGTCTGTTTTCAATTGTTTTTGTCATGTTGATCTAAATATATTATATGGATCTCGGTTGAATTGTTTCAACCTCTACAAGATTCAAGCATAAATTTATGCTTATGACAATAAGCATAAATAACACTCACAAAGAAGATATCTTCTCTTCTTTGTGAGTGTTTTAAAAATATAAATATTCACAAAAATCGTCCCGCTTCCCAGGATAAGAATATCAAAATGTCAGATTCTCCCAGTGCATATGTTGTAAAAATGTACCAGAAAAAAAAAATAAAATAAAAGTAAGCCTAAACTAAAGCTCAAAGTGAAAAAATGAAGTGGACATTTCAAATATAGATCTACAATCAACAATCTAGATTTGCATCTTTGACTGTGACATGAAGAGTCACATAACACTGCAGCCATGCTATAAATTGACTTCCGTGTTCTAAAAAATTGCTTGCCATATAGAGTAACAAAATTACAAACAAAACACATCCAACGTCATATCATAATTCCCAATAGCAAAAGAAATGCTGCTCAACCAGTTGAGCTAATACAAGTGATATAACACAAAAAAAATAAATAAAGAAGAGGCCACACCTAAAATACTGTATTGTTCACATTATTACGCAGATATTTTCATATCATTATTCAGTCCTGATGTCACAGTACCTGCTCTATGAAAGCTACAGGTATAAAGGCCTTCTTGTGAAACTTAAGAGCAGTCACAACACAGGTAGCAAGCAGAAACAACCGGAGAGAACATTTTCTGTACTGAATTTTATTTCAACAAGCAAAACTGTAAGTACTTCATATTTTTAGTCTCCATAAATCTTAAACTTTATGTTTACCTCTAGTAATAAGATTAAAACAATTGTGATTTGATGGTTAGGACAGTGGTATAATGTTTACTATGTAAGGTTCAGTCTTTGTATGTTCTTACTTTGTATGGATGAGGTGCTTCCATATACTCAAGTTTTCTCCAAGCATTCAAATATTAGGCAAAGGATAAATTCTTAAGTGGTCTACGCTGAAAATTTGGGTTAGGATGATTTTTTTCTTTTCCCTCGTAATAGCGAAGTGACCTAGTCAGGTTGTAACCCGTCTCTTACCAAATTACCAAAACAGAAAAGGAAAAGACACCAGAGCAAAAGTGCTGGGATAAGTGGTTTCAGACAATGAGTGGATAATCTTTTTTGTCATGTATGAAAAAAAAAAATAAATAAATGTGTCAGAGTGATATCAGAAAGGAATTCTGTCTAAATAAAATAAATAAAAGCTTCTGGAAAATCTGAATTAAAAAGGGGAATACATAAGTAACAATATTACTGAATATAAAGAAAGTAGATCTGAAAATGTCATGTACAAAAATGATAGTGATAATAACCATACTTTTCTGCAAAAGGATATATATACAATAGTGACTATAACCTATTAATTAAAGCTATCCACATAAAGTACTGACACCTTTAAAGAAGATGATAAATGAAAATATATTTTAACCTGAAAAAAGATGAAATAACACAACATATTTCTATACTTCAAACAGAGAGGAAAAATCCAACAAAGATGAAGACGATTCCAGTGATTTTGCTTATGGTAATTGGTAGGTTTGCACAGGGGAACGAACAAATTCTGGTCTAAAAAACAAAAAACAAAAACAATAACTTCCAAACTGTTTCTTTTGAAAGCTTTAGAGATGCAGACAAATGCACAAACATCAACAACAACCGCTGTACCAACAACAAACATAGAATCTCCAACAACCAACACAGCGGCCCCAACTACAACCACAGCTGCTCCAACTACGACTGCTGCAGTAACAACCACAGCTGCAACAACTACAGTTGCACCAATAACAACCACAGGTGTACCAACAACAACTACAGTTGTGCCAACAACAACCACAGCGGTACCAACAACAACCACATCTGCTCAAACAACAAACACAGAACATGGAACAACAACCACAATGGCCCCAACTACAACCACAGATGTACCAACTACAACAAAAGCAACATCTACAACAACCACAGAAGCTCCAACAACAACCACAACTGTACCAACAACAACCACAGCTGTACATACAACAACCACAGTTGTGCCAACTACAACCACAGCAGTACCAACAACAACCACACCTGAACCAACAACAACTAAAGCTGCTCCAACAACAACCACTGCACTCACAACTACGACCACAGTGCTTCCAACTACAACCACAGAAGCTCCAGCAACAACCACAATGGCCCCAACTACAACCACAGATGTACCAACTACAACCACAATGGCCCCAACGGCCCCAACTACAACCACAGATGTACCAACTACAACCACAATGGCCCCAACTAAAACCACAGATGTACCAATTACAACAACAGCAACACCTACAACAACCACAGAAGCTCCAACAACAACCACAGTTGTACCAACAACAACCACAGCTGTACATACAACAACCATAGCTGCTCCGACAACAACCACAGTTGTGCCAACTACAACCACAGAAGTTCCACCAACAACAGAGGCCCCAACTACAACCACAGCCGCACAAACAACAACCACACTGGCTACAACTACTACCACAGCAGTACCAACAACAACCACACCTGAACCAACAACAACTACAGCTGCTCCAACAACAACCACAACACTCCCTACTACGACCACAGTGCTTCCAACTACAACCATTACTGCACCAACAACAACCACAGTGCTTCCAACTACAACCATAACTGCACCAACAACAGAGGCCCCAACTACAACCACAGCTGCACAAATAACAACCACACTGGCTACAACTACTACCACAGCAGTACCAACAACAACCACATCTGAACCAACAACAACTACAACTGCTCCAAAAATAACCACAGCAATCCCAACTACGACCATAGTTCTTCCATCTACAACCATAACTGCACCAACAACCACCACAGTGGCTCCAACAACAACCACAGAAGCTCCAACAACAACCACAGTGGCTCCAACAACAACCACAGAAGCTCCAACAACAACCACAATGGCCCCAACTATAACAACAGATATACCAACTACAACAACTGCAACACCTACAACAACCACAGAAGCTCCAACAACAACCACAACTGTACCAACAACAACCACAGGAGCTCAAACTACAACCACAGCTGAACATACAACAACCACAGCTGCTCCGACAACAACCACAGTTGTGTCATCTACAACCACAGCAGTTCCAACAACAACAGAGGCCCCAACTACAACCACAGCTGCACATACAATAACCACACTGGCTACAACTACTACAACAGCAGTACCAACAACCACAGTTGTGCCAACTACAACCACAGCAGTTCCAACAACAGAGGCCCCAACTACAACCACAGCTGCACAAACAACAACCACACTGGCTACAACTACTACCACAGCAGTACCAACAACAACCACACCTGAACCAACAACAACTACAGCTGCTCCAACAACAACCACAACACTCCCTACTACGACCACAGTGCTTCCAACTACAACCATAACTGCACCAACAACAACCACAATGGCCCCAACTACAACCACAGATGTAACAACTACAACAACAGCAACACCTACAACAACCACAGAAGCTCCAACAACAACAACCACAGCAGTTCAAACTACAACCACAGCTGTACATACAACAACCACAGCTGCTCTGACAACAACCACAGTTGTGCCAACTACAACCACAGCAGTTCCAACGACAACTGAGGCCCCAACTACAACCATAGCTGCACATATAACAACCACATCGACCCCAACTACTACCACAGCTGCACCAACAACCACAATTGTGCCAACTACCACCACAGCAGTTCCAACAACAACAGAGGCCCCAACTACAACCACAGCTGCACAAATAACGACCACACTGGCTACAACTACTACCACAGCAGTACCAACAACAACCACACCTGAACCAACAACAACTACAGCTGCTCCAACAATAACCACAGTGGCTCCAACAACAACCACAGAAGCTCCAACAACAACCACAGTGGCTCCAACAACAACCACAATGGCCCCAACTACAACAACAGATGTACCAACTACAACAACAGCAACACCTACAACAATCACAGAAGCTCCAACAACAACCACAACTGTACCAACAACAACCACAGCAGCTCAAACTACAACCACAGCTGAACATACAACAACCACAGCTGCTCCGACAACAACCACAGTTGTGCCAACTACAACCACAGCAGTTCCAACAACAACAGAGGCCCCAACTACAACCACATCTGCACATACAACAACCACACTGGCTACAACTACTACAACAGCAGTACCAACAACCACAGTTGTGCCAACTACAACCACAGCAGTTCCAACAACAGAGGCCCCAACTACAACCACAGCTGCACAAACAACAACCACACTGGCTACAACTACTACCACAGCAGTACCAACAACAACCACACCTGAACCAACAACAAATACAGCTGCTCCAACAACAACCACAACACTCCCTTCTACGACCACAGTGCTTCCAACTACAACCATAACTGCACCAACAACAACCACAGAAGCTCCAACAACAACCACAACGGCCCCAACTACAACCACAGATGTAACAACTACAACAACAGCAACACCTACAACAACCACAGAAGCTCCAACAACAACAACCACAGCAGCTCAAACTACAACCACAGCTGTAGATACAACAACCACAGCTGCTCTGACAACAACCACAGTTGTGCCAACAACAACCACAGCAGTTCCAACGACAACAGAGGCCCCAACTACAACCACGGCTGCACATATAACAACCACATCGACCCCAACTACTACCCCAGCTGCACCAACAACCACAATTGTGCCAACTACCACCACAGCAGTTCCAACAACAACAGAGGCCCCAACTACAACCACAGCTGCACAAATAACGACCACACTGGCTACAACTACTACCACAGCAATACCAACAACAACCACACCTGAACCAACAACAACTACAGCTGCTCCAACAATAACCACAGTGGCTCCAACAACAACCACAGAGAACCCAACCACAACCACAGCGGCTCCAACAACAACCACAGAAGCTCCAACAACAACCACAATGGCCCCAACTACAACAACAGATATACCAACTGCAACACCTACAACAGCCACAGCAGTTCCAACAACAACAGAGGCCCCAACTACAACCACAGCTGCACATACAACAACCACACTGGCTACAACTACTACAACAGCAGTACCAGCAACCACAGTTGTGCCAACTACAACCACGGCAGTTCCAACAACAGAGGCCCCAACTACAACCACAGCTGCACAAACAACAACCACACTGGCTACAACTACTACCACAGCAGTACCAACAACAACTACAGCTGCTCCAACAACAACCACAACACTCCCTACTATGACCACAGTGCTTCCAACTACCACCACAACTGCACCAACAACAACCACAGAAGCTCCAACAACAACAACCAAAGCAGCTCAAACTACAACCACAGCTGTACATACAACAACCACAGCTGCTCTGACAACAACCACAGTTGTGCCAACTACAACCACAGCAGTTCCAACGACAACAGAGGCCCCAAGTACAACCACTGCATATAACAACCACATCGACCCCAACTACTACCACAGCTGCACCAACAACCACAATTGTGCCAACTACCACCACAGCAGTTCCAACAACAACAGAGGCCCCAACTACAACCACAGCTGCACAAATAATGACCACACTGGCTACAACTACTACCACAGCAGTACCAACAACAACCACACCTGAACCAACAACAACTACAGCAGCTCCAACCACAACCACAGCGGCTCCAACCACAACCACAGCTGCTCCAACCACAACCACAGCGGCTCCAACCACAACCACAGAGGCTCCAACCACAACCACAGCGGCTCCAACTACAACAACAGATATACCAACTACAACAACATCAAAATCTACAACAACCACAGAAGTTCCAACAACAACCACAACTGTACCAACAACAACCACAGCAGCTCAAACTACAACCACAGCTGTACATACAACAACCACAGCTGCTCCGACAACAACCACAGTTGTGCCAACTACAACCACAGCAGTTCCAACAACAACAGAGGCCCCAACTACAACCACAGCTGCACAAACAACAACCACACTGGCTACAACTACTACCACAGCAGTACCAACAACAACCAAACCTGAGCCAACAACAACTACAGCTGCTCCAACAACAACCACAACACTCCCTTCTACGACCACAGTGCTTCCAACTACAACCATAACTGCACCAACAACAACCACAGAAGCTCCAACAACAACCACAACGGCCCCAACTACAACCACAGATGTAACAACTACAACAACAGCAACACCTACAACAACCACAGAAGCTCCAACAACAACCACAGCAGCTCAAACTACAACCACAGCTGTACATACAACAACCACAGCTGCTCTGACAACAACCACAGTTGTGCCAACTACAACCACAGCAGTTCCAACGACAACAGAGGCCCCAACTACAACCACGGCTGCACATATAACAACCACATCGACCCCAACTACTACCCCAGCTGCACCAACAACCACAATTGTGCCAACTACCACCACAGCAGTTCCAACAACAACAGAGGCCCCAACTACAACCACAGCTGCACAAATAACGACCACACTGGCTACAACTCCTACCACAGCAGTACCAACAACAACCACACCTGAACCAACAACAACTACAGCTGCTCCAACAATAACCACAGTGGCTCCAACAACAACCACAGAAGCTCCAACAACAACCACAATGGCCCCAACTACAACAACAGATATACCAACTGCAACAACAGCAACACCTACAACAACCACAGCAGTTCCAACAACAACAGAGGCCCCAACTACAACCACAGCTGCACATACAACAACCACACTGGCTACAACTACTACAACAGCAGTACCAGCAACCACAGTTGTGCCAACTACAACCACGGCAGTTCCAACAACAGAGGCCCCAACTACAACCACAGCTGCACAAACAACAACCACACTGGCTACAACTAGTACCACAGCAGTACCAACAACAACTACAGCTGCTCCAACAACAACCACAACACTCCCTACTATGACCACAGTGCTTCCAACTACCACCACAACTGCACCAACAACAACCACAGAAGCTCCAACAACAACAACCACAGCAGCTCAAACTACAACCACAGCTGTACATACAACAACCACAGCTGCTCTGACAACAACCACAGTTGTGCCAACTACAACCACAGCAGTTCCAACGACAACAGAGGCCCCAACTACAACCACGGCTGCACATATAACAACCACATCGACCCCAACTACTACCCCAGCTGCACCAACAACCACAATTGTGCCAACTACCACCACAGCAGTTCCAACAACAACAGAGGCCCCAACTACAACCACAGCTGCACAAATAACGACCACACTGGCTACAACTACTACCACAGCAGTACCAACAACAACCACACCTGAACCAACAACAACTACAGCTGCTCCAACAATAACCACAGTGGCTCCAACAACAACCACAGAAGATCCAACAACAACAACAGTGGCTCCAACAACAACCACAGAAGCTCCAACAACTACCACAATGGCCCCAACTACAACAACAGATATACCAACTGCAACAACAGCAACACCTACAACAGCCACAGCAGTTCCAACAACAACAGAGGCCCCAACTACAACCACAGCTGCACATACAACAACCACACTGGCTACAACTACTACAACAGCAGTACCAGCAACCACAGTTGTGCCAACTACAACCACGGCAGTTCCAACAACAGAGGCCCCAACTACAACCACAGCTGCACAAACAACAACCACACTGGCTACAACTACTACCACAGCAGTACCAACAACAACTACAGCTGCTCCAACAACAACCACAACACTCCCTACTATGACCACAGTGCTTCCAACTACCACCACAACTGCACCAACAACAACCACAGAAGCTCCAACAACAACAACCACAGCAGCTCAAACTACAACCACAGCTGTACATACAACAACCACAGCTGCTCTGACAACAACCACAGTTGTGCCAACTACAACCACAGCAGTTCCAACGACAACAGAGGCCCCAAGTACAACCACGGCTGCACATATAACAACCACATCGACCCCAACTACTACCACAGCTGCACCAACAACCACAATTGTGCCAACTACCACCACAGCAGTTCCAACAACAACAGAGGCCCCAACTACAACCACAGCTGCACAAATAATGACCACACTGGCTACAACTACTACCACAGCAGTACCAACAACAACCACACCTGAACCAACAACAACTACAGCTGCTCCAACAATAACCACAGTGGCTCCAACAACAACCACAGAAGCTCCAACAACAACCACAGTGGCTCCAACAACAACCACAGTGGCTCCAACAACAACCACAGTGGCCCCAACTATAACAACAGATATACCAACTACAACAACATCAAAACCTACAACAACCACAGAAGTTCCAACAACAACCACAACTGTACCAACAACAACCACAGCAGCTCAAACTACAACCACAGCTGTACATACAACAACCACAGCTGCTCCGACAACAACCACAGTTGTGCCAACTACAACCACAGCAGTTCCAACAACAACAGAGGCCCCAACTACAACCACAGCTGCACAAACAACAACCACACTGGCTACAACTACTACCACAGCAGTACCAACAACAACCACACCTGAGCCAACAACAACTACAGCTGCTCCAACAACAACCACAACACTCCCTTCTACGACCACAGTGCTTCCAACTACAACCATAACTGCACCAACAACAACCACAGAAGCTCCAACAACAACCACAACGGCCCCAACTACAACCACAGATGTAACAACTACAACAACAGCAACACCTACAACAACCACAGAAGCTCCAACAACAACAACCACAGCAGCTCAAACTACAACCACAGCTGTACATACAACAACCACAGCTGCTCTGACAACAACCACAGTTGTGCCAACTACAACCACAGCAGTTCCAACGACAACAGAGGCCCCAAGTACAACCACGGCTGCACATATAACAACCACATCGACCCCAACTACTACCCCAGCTGCACCAACAACCACAATTGTGCCAACTACCACCACAGCAGTTCCAACAACAACAGAGGCCCCAACTACAACCACAGCTGCACAAATAACGACCACACTGGCTACAACTACTACCACAGCAGTACCAACAACAACCACACCTGAACCAACAACAACTACAGCTGCTCCAACAATAACCACAGTGGCTCCAACAACAACCACAGAAGCTCCAACAACAACCACAATGGCCCCAACTACAACAACAGATATACCAACTGCAACAACAGCAACACCTACAACAACCACAGCAGTTCCAACAACAACAGAGGCCCCAACTACAACCACAGCTGCACATACAACAACCACACTGGCTACAACTACTACAACAGCAGTACCAGCAACCACAGTTGTGCCAACTACAACCACGGCAGTTCCAACAACAGAGGCCCCAACTACAACCACAGCTGCACAAACAACAACCACACTGGCTACAACTACTACCACAGCAGTACCAACAACAACTACAGCTGCTCCAACAACAACCACAACAGTCCCTACTATGACCACAGTGCTTCCAACTACCACCACAACTGCACCAACAACAACCACAGAAGCTCCAACAACAACAACCACAGCAGCTCAAACTACAACCACAGCTGTACATACAACAACCACAGCTGCTCTGACAACAACCACAGTTGTGCCAACTACAACCACAGCAGTTCCAACGACAACAGAGGCCCCAAGTACAACCACGGCTGCACATATAACAACCACATCGACCCCAACTACTACCACAGCTGCACCAAAAACCACAATTGTGCCAACTACCACCACAGCAGTTCCAACAACAACAGAGGCACCAACTACAACCACAGCTGCAGAAACAACAACCACACTGGCTACAACTACTACCACAGCAGTACCAACAACAACCACACCTGAACCAACAACTACAGCTGCTCCAACAATAACCACCGTGGCTCCAACAACAACCACAGAAAATCCAACAGCAACCACAGTGGCTCCAACAACAACCACAGAAGCTCCAACAACAACCACAATGGCCCCAACTACAACAACAGATATACCAACTACAACAACAGCAACACCTACAACAACCACAGAAGCTCCAACAAGAACCACAACTGTACCAACAACAACCACAGCAGCTCAAACTACAACCACAGCTGTACATACAACAACCACAGCTGCTCCGACAACAACCACAGTTGTGCCAACTACAACCACAGCAGTTCCAACAACAACAGAGGCCCCAACTACAACCACAGCTGCACAAACAACAACCACACTGGCTACAACTACTACCACAGCAGTACCAACAACAACCAGACCTGAACCAACAACAAATACAGCTGCTCCAACAACAACCACAACACTCCCTTCTACGACCACAGTGCTTCCAACTACAACCATAACTGCACCAACAACAACCACAGAAGCTCCAACAACAACCACAACGGCCCCAACTACAACCACAGATGTAACAACTACAACAACAGCAACACCTACAACAACCACAGAAGCTCCAACAACAACCACAGCAGCTCAAACTACAACCACAGCTGTACATACAACAACCACAGCTGCTCTGACAACAACCACAGTTGTGCCAACTACAACCACAGCAGTTCCAACGACAACAGAGGCCCCAACTACAACCACGGCTGCACATATAACAACCACACTGGCTACAACTACTACAACAGCAGTACCAGCAACCACAGTTGTGCCAACTACAACCACGGCAGTTCCAACAACAGAGGCCCCAACTACAACCACAGCTGCACAAACAACAACCACACTGGCTACAACTACTACCACAGCAGTACCAACAACAACTACAGCTGCTCCAACAACAACCACAACACTCCCTACTATGACCACAGTGCTTCCAACTACCACCACAACTGCACCAACAACAACCACAGAAGCTCCAACAACAACAACCACAGCAGCACAAACTACAACCACAGCTGTACATACAACAACCACAGCTGCTCTGACAACAACCACAGTTGTGCCAACTACAACCACAGCAGTTCCAACGACAACAGAGGCCCCAACTACAACCACGGCTGCACATATAACAACCACATCGACCCCAACTACTACCACAGCTGCACCAACAACCACAATTGTGCCAACTACCACCACAGCAGTTCCAACAACAACAGAGGCCCCAACTACAACCACAGCTGCACAAATAATGACCACACTGGCTACAACTACTACCACAGCAGTACCAACAACAACCACGCCTGAACCAACAACAACCACAGCTGCTCCAACCACAACCACAGCGGCTCCAACCACAACCACAGCTGCTCCAACCACAACCACAGCGGCTCCAACCACAACCACAGCTGCTCCAACCACAACCACAGCAGCTCCAACCACAACCACAGAGGTTCCAACTACAACAACAGCAACACCTA
This sequence comes from Gambusia affinis, assembly GCF_019740435.1. Taxonomy (NCBI): domain Eukaryota; kingdom Metazoa; phylum Chordata; class Actinopteri; order Cyprinodontiformes; family Poeciliidae; genus Gambusia; species Gambusia affinis. Next base: position 5,304,041 of record NC_057881.1, read on the forward strand.
CAACAACCACAGAAGCTCCAACAACAACAACCACAGCAGCTCAAACTACAACCACAGCTGTACATACAACAACCACAGTTGTGCCAACTACAACCACAGCAATTCCAACGACAACAGAGGCCCCAACTACAACCACGGCTGCACATATAACAACCACACTGGCTACAACTACTACAACAGCAGTACCAGCAACCACAGTTGTGCCAACTACAACCACGGCAGTTCCAACAACAGAGGCCCCAACTACAACCACAGCTGCACAAACAACAACCACACTGGCTACAACTACTACCACAGCAGTACCAACAACAACTACAGCTGCTCCAACAACAACCACAACACTCCCTACTATGACCACAGTGCTTCCAACTACCACCACAACTGCACCAACAACAACCACAGAAGCTCCAACAACAACAACCACAGCAGCACATACTACAACCACAGCTGTACATACAACAACCACAGCTGCTCTGACAACAACCACAGTTGCGCCAACTACAACCACAGCAGTTCCAACGACAACAGAGGCTCCAACTACAACCACGGCTGCACATATAACAACCACATCGACCCCAACTACTACCACAGCTGCACCAACAACCACAATTGTGCCAACTACCACCACAGCAGTTCCAACAACAACAGAGGCCCCAACTACAACCACAGCTGCACAAATAATGACCACACTGGCTACAACTACTACCACAGCAGTACCAACAACAACCACGCCTGAACCAACAACAACTACAGCTGCTCCAACAATAACCACAGTGGCTCCAACAACAACCACAGAAGCTCCAACAACAACCACAGTGGCTCCAACAACAACCACAACGGCCCCAACTACAACCACAGATGTAACAACTACAACAACAGCAACACCTACAACAACCACAGAAGCTCCAACAACAACAACCACAGCAGCTCAAACTACAACCACAGCTGTACATACAACAACCACAGCTGCTCTGACAACAACCACAGTTGTGCCAACGACAACAGAGGCCCCAACTACAACCACGGCTGCACATATAACAACCACACTGGCTACAACTACTACAACAGCAGTACCAGCAACCACAGTTGTGCCAACTACAACCACGGCAGTTCCAACAACAACTACAGCTGCTCCAACAACAACCACAACACTCCCTTCTATGACCACAGTGCTTCCAACTACCACCACAACTGCACCAACAACAACCACAGAAGCTCCAACAACAACAACCACAGCAGCACAAACTACAACCACAGCTGTACATACAACAACCACAGCTGCTCTGACAACAACCACAGTTGTGCCAACTACAACCACAGCAGTTCCAACGACAACAGAGGCCCCAACTACAACCACGGCTGCACATATAACAACCACATCGACCCCAACTACTACCACAGCTGCACCAACAACCACACTGGCTACAACTACTACCACAGCAGTACCAACAACAACCACGCCTGAACCAACAACAACTACAGCTGCTCCAACAATAACCACAGTGGCTCCAACAACAACCACAGAAGCTCCAACAACAACCACAGTGGCTCCAACAACAACCACAGTGGCTCCAACAACAACCACAATGGCCCCAACTATAACAACAGATATACCAACTACAACAACATCAAAACCTACAACAACCACAGAAGTTCCAACAACAACCACAACTGTACCAACAACAACCACAGCAGCTCAAACTACAACCACAGCTGAACATACAACAACCACAGCTGCTCCGACAACAACCACAGTTGTGCCAACTACAACCACAGCAGTTCCAACAACAACAGAGGCCCCAACTACAACCACAGCTGCACATACAACAACCACACTGGCTACAACTACTACAACAGCACTACCAACAATCACAGTTGTGCCAACTACAACCACAGCAGTTCCAACAACAGAGGCCCCAACTACAACCACAGCTGCACAAACAACAACCACACTGGCTACAACTACTACCACAGCAGTACCAACAACAACCACACCTGAACCAACAACAACTACAGCTGCTTCAACAACAACCACAACACTCCCTTCTACGACCACAGTGCTTCCAACTACAACCATAACTGCACCAACAACAACCACAGAAGCTCCAACAACAACCACAACGGCCCCAACTACAACCACAGATGTAACAACTACAACAACAGCAACACCTACAACAACCACAGAAGCTCCAACAACAACAACCACAGCAGCTCAAACTACAACCACAGCTGTACATACAACAACCACAGCTGCTCTGACAACAACCACAGTTGTGCCAACTACAACCACAGCAGTTCCAACGACAACAGAGGCCCCAACTACAACCACAGCTGCACAAATAACGACCACACTGGCTACAACTACTACCACAGCAGTACCAACAACAACCACACCTGAACCAACAACAACTACAGCTGCTCCAACAATAACCACAGTGGCTCCAACAACAACCACAGAAGATCCAACAACAACAACAGTGGCTCCAACAACAACCACAGAAGCTCCAACAACAACCACAATGGCCCCAACTACAACAACAGATATACCAACTACAACAACAGCAACACCTACAACAACCACAGCAGTTCCAACAACAACAGAGGTCCCAACTACAACCACAGCTGCACATACAACAACCACACTGGCTACAACTACTACAACAGCAGTACCAGCAACCACAGTTGTGCCAACTACAACCACAGCAGTTCCAACAACAGAGGCCCCAACTACAACCACAGCTGCACAAACAACAACCACACTGGCTACAACTACTACCACAGCAGTACCAACAACAACTACAGCTGCTCCAACAACAACCACAACACTCCCTACTATGACCACAGTGCTTCCAACTACCACCACAACTGCACCAACAACAACCACAGAAGCTCCAACAACAACAACCACAGCAGCTCAAACTACAACCACAGCTGTACATACAACAACCACAGCTGCTCTGACAACAACCACAGTTGTGCCAACTACAACCACAGCAGTTCCAACGACAACAGAGGCCCCAAGTACAACCACGGCTGCACATATAACAACCACATCGACCCCAACTACTACCACAGCTGCACCAAAAACCACAATTGTGCCAACTACCACCACAGCAGTTCCAACAACAACAGAGGCACCAACTACAACCACAGCTGCAGAAACAACAACCACACTGGCTACAACTACTACCACAGCAGTACCAACAACAACCACAGCTGAACCAGCAACAACTACAGCTGCTCCAACAATAACCACAGCAATCCCAACTACGACCACAGTTCTTCCAACAACAAACATGACTGCACCAACAAAAACTACAGCTGTACCAACAACATCAACAGCTGAGCTAACAACATCAACAGCTGAGCTAACAACAACCACAGCTGTTCCATCAACAACCACAGCTGCAACAACAACCACAGATGTGCCAACAACAACCACAGCAGTTCCAACAACAGAGGCCCCAACAACAACCACAGCTGTACCAACAACAACCACACCTGAACCAGCAACAACTACAGCTGCTCCAACAATAACCACAGCAATCCCAACTACGACCACAGTTCTTCCAACTACAACCATAACTGCACCAACAACAACCACAGTGGCTCCAACAACAACCACAGAAGCTCCAACAGCAAACACAATGGCCCCAACTACAACCACAAATGTACCAACTACATCAACAGCAAAACCTACAACCACAGCTGTACATACAACAACCACAGTTGTGCCAACTACAACCACAGCAGTACCAACAACAACAGAGGCCCCAACTACAACCACAGCTGCACATACAACAATCACAGTGGCTCCAACTACTACCACAGCTGTACCAACATCAACCACACCTGAACCAACAACTACAACTGCTCCAACAATGACCACAGCACTCCTCACTACGACCACAGTGCTTCCAACTGCAGCCATAACTGCACCAACAGCAACCACAGCTGTACCAACAATTACAGCTGAACCAACAACAACTACAGCTGCTCAAACAACAACCACAGAAACTGCAACAACTACCACAGCGGCACCAACAACCACCACAGCGGCTCCAACGACAACCACAACCACACCTACACCAACAACAACTACAGCTGCCCCAACAACTACCACAACACTCCCAACTACAACCACAGTGCTTCCAACTACAACCATTACTGCACCAACAGCAACCACAGCTGTACCAACAATGACAGTTGTGCCAACAACAACCACATCTGTATCAACAACAACCACAGTGGCTCCAACAACAACCACAGTGGCTCTAACAACAACCACAGCTGCTCCAACTACCAACACAGCAGTTCCACCAATGACCACAGTGCTTCCAACAACAAACATGACTGCACCAACAAAAACTACAGCTGTACCAACAACATCAACAGCTGAGCTAACAACATCAACAGCTGAGCTAACAACAACCACAGCTGTTCCATCAACAGAGGCCCCAACTACAACCACAGCTGTACCAACAACAACCACAGCTGCTCCGACAACAACTACAGCACTCCCAACTACGACCACAGTGCTTCCAACTACAACCATGACTGCACCAACAACCACAACTGTACCAACAACAATTACAGTTGTGCCAACAACAACCACAGCTGCTCAAACAACAACCACAAAAGCTGCAACAACAACCACAGTGGCTCCAACAATAACAACAGCTGCTCCAACTTCAATCACACCTACACCAACAACAACTACAGCTGCTCCACCTGCCACCACTGCAGTTCCAACTATGTCCACAGTGCTTCCAACTACAACCATGACTGCACCAACAACAACTACAGCTGTACCAACAACAACAGCTGAGCTAAGAACCACAGCTGCTCAAACAACAACCACAGAAACTGCAACAACCACTGCAGCACCACCAACAACCACAGCAGCTCCAACTATGACAACAGTGCTTCAAACTACAACCATGACTGCACCAACAACAACTACAGCTGTACCAACTACAACCACAGTTGCTCCACCTACTACCACAGCGATACCAACAACAACCACACTTGAACCAACAACAACCACAGTGGCTCAAACTGCAACCACAGCTGTCCCTACAACAAACACAGCTGCTCCGACAACAACCACACCTGCACCAACAACAACTTCATCTGCTCAGACGACAACCACAGTGGTTCCAACAACAACCACAGAGGCTCCTTCTACAACCACAGGTGTACCAAGTACAACAACAGCTGCTCCAAAAACAAGCACACCTACACCAACAACCACAACTGCTCTGAGAACAACCACAGCTACACCAACAACTACTGCTTCTCCAACTACAACCAAAGCATTTCCCAGTATGACCTCAGTGCTTCCAACTACAACCATGACTGCACCAACAACAAATACAGCTGTACCAACAATAACCACAGCAGCTACAATAACCACATCTGTACCATCTACAACCACATCACCTCCAACAACAACTACAGAAGCTCCAACAACAACCACAGTGGCTCAAACTACTACCACAGTAGTACCAACAACAACCACAACTGAACCAACAACTAAAGTTGCTCCAACTACAACCACAGTAGTCCCAACTACGACCACAGTGCTTCCAATTACAAACATGACTGCACCAACTACAACCACAGCTGTACCAACAACAACCACAGCAGCTCCAACAACAACCACAGGAGCTACAACAACAACCACACCTACACCAACAACAACAACTCTAACAAGTACACCCACTACATCTACTGCTGGAACTACAAGCACAGTTTCAACAACTAAAACAACAACAACCTCCAGTGCAGTTCACAACAAATCAAGTGTCTTCTTGATCATAGCTTTTTTTTCAGTACTGATGTTCAATTAAAACTGGACTTATGCTTATCTTCAAATAAGCCATGCAATCCTGAATATATTTTCTAAATGACATGAAACATTATGTTTATTTCTGTGAACTAATATTTTGTAATTGGGGCCTGCCCCATAGCAATGCATAAGGAGAGCAGTGACTGACTTGCGAAGCAAGTCAGTCACTGCCTCCATGCATTGCATGGCAGGCACCTATTGTTCTACACCCAATAGAACGCCTCTTTATTACGTATTATTTATTATTCTTCCGTCACCGTTAATGCGGCTCGTACCGCTGCGAGCCCACCCACAAAAGTGGTATCAAAACGTGCGGCTCGATCCCGGGAGGGGTGCTATTACTTTTATAAGGAATCGGACTTACGATGGCGACGTAAAAAGCGAAAAACGAGCAAAATTTCCAACTGCCGAAACGCAGAGCATAACTGACACCAACTGCCGCTTTTTTAGAGTGAGAATTTAAGCAGATTTTTGACCCCAAAGCGATTTTGAAATCGCCGTCACGCCCACAAATATCGCCCGATTGGTATCAAACTCGGTCATGACATTGATACGCGTGCCTGCTCCGGTAAAATGTGTTCGATATTTCTCTAGCATTTACGGTTTTCTGTCAAGGTGCTTCAGAGTGAAATCATGGGACAGGGTAACTGACGCTCTCCCTGATTCACTTCCATGTATTTCTGAAAAGTTTCTGCACAATTTTTTGTCTCATCACTGCAATTACTGTGAATGAGGTAAAAATATGAATTACGGTACTATCGGAGAAGACAAATAGCCCTCTCATACGCTTCAAACGGTTTTCAAATATGTATTACGGTTCCTGAACGGCAAAGGTTTGTTCGGAGTGCTTTTTCCATATTAATTGGCTGGGTGTCTCACAAAGATAGAATTTTTTTCCCCCCTTTCTGTCTCACACAGACATGACAGTTAGCAGCTGATCCATTACCATAGCAACGGAACACATGAGGCCAGAGCAGCTGATTCATGGGAGGACACTCTGGAATGAGCTGGCCTTTAGAACTACTTGTGTTTTGGGCATTTTATAACTGATTTTAACAAACCATTGTTACACACAGGATTATGTGTAATTTTTAAATAAAGCTTAATGGAAATTTCCCAATAAAAGCCCCAATATCTCTGTCAGGTGAGTGCAGCGCAAAAATCTCTGCCTATATTATCTTTTCCTCTCAGGTTATGGCACTGGCTTGCGCAGCAAGCCAGTGCAATGGCATTAACCTTTGACCTAATGATATTAAATAGGACTATTAGAACACCATATCTGTAGTTCTAACTAACACTCAGTTAAAACAGAGCTTCCATTTAGAACTACTGGCTGTTTAGGCCAGTAAATAAGGAATTTAACCCAAACACTGTTAGGCATTGGATTAGTGTGAGCATTTAATATGAAGCTTATGTTTATTTTTCAAAATAAAAGCCTTCATATTTCCCTCAGGTTAATGCATCGCCGTGGCGTACAATAATAATAGAATGCTTTATATTCTTCTCTCAGGTTAGGGATCTGCCTTGCGCAGCAAGGCAGATCATTAAGATAAGACTTTTACCTTAAATAAACTATTAGCTATTTTACTTACTTATTAGTCATTTTAAATATACTGAATTGAGTAAGTCAATTACAGAAAACATTCAAATGATACCCCACATGCTATTGGCAACACTTAGGTAAAGATATGTTTGGCCTGCTTTGATCAGAAAAAGTAACTGCTTCAAACTATTAGGATTCCATCTCTCCCTGTGTGTTTCACTCTCATGACAGTTGAGCTGCTCTTTAGAACTACAAAGACTGAAGGTTAGAACTACAACATGGTGGAACTGTCAGTTACTACAGAGGAGGACTGAGCTGGCCTTTAGAACTACTTGTGTTTTGAGCATTATAGAAACGATTTAACACATTCACTGTTACACATGGGATTAGTTTGACCATTTCATATGATGCTTACTGAAAATTTCAAAATAAAAGCCTTGGCAATTTTTACATCATATATTTGCTCATTTTTGCTTGACGTGATTGGTTTATCCAAAGCACTCTTAGACACTGGATTAGTGTGGGCATTTAATATGAAGCTTACTGCAAATTTCAAAATAAAAGCCTCAATATGCCCCTCTGAATAGTGCACCGCCGTAGGCGGTGCAATGATATCATTCTGCATTATCTGGTTCTCTCAGGTTAGGGAACTGCCTTGCTACGCAAGGCAGTTAATTAGCATTAGCCATTTAGCTTAAAAAAGCTATTACCTATTTTTCTTACTTATCTGCCATGTTTAGTATACTGAAGGAATTAAGTAAATTACAGAGAACATTCTAATAATATCCCACATGCTACTGAGAGCATTCATGCTAACATTAGCATTTTGGCTAATTTTAGCTGATTCATTTAGTTTATCATGCTGAATGGTGCAAGTCCATGTTAGTCAATATTCTTGTGATTCTCCACATAGTTCTTTGGAATTTTTGAACTTAGCTTAGCATTGATGCAAATTGTTAGCATCAGAACGCTGGGTCCAAACCGACGGGCACACTTTGGCAGGCCCCAGTTAAATTTCTTCAGGAATTTTCTAGTTGGGGCCTGCCCCATAGCAATGCATAAGGAGAGCAGTGACTGACTTGCGAAGCAAGTCAGTCACTGCCTCCTCATTGCATGGGCAGGAACCTATTGTTCTACACCCAATAGAATGTCTCTTTAATATTATATATTTCTTCTTCCGTTACCGTTAATGCGGCTCGTACCGCTGCGAGCCCAGCCACAAAAGTGGTATCAAAACGTGCGGCTCGGTCCCGGCATTGGAGCTATTATTTTTATAAGGAATCGGACGTACGATCAAAAGCGAAAACGAGCCAAATTTCCAACTGCCGAAACGCAGAGCATAACTGAAACCAACTGCCACTTTTTAGAGTGAGAATTGAAGCAGATTTTTGACCCCAAAGCGATTTTGAAATCGCCGTCACGCCCACAAATATCGCCCGATTGGTATCAAACTCGGTCATGACATTGATACGCGTGCCTGCTCCGGTAAAATGTGTTCGATATTTCTCTAGCATTTACGGTTTTCTGTCAAGGTGCTTCAGAGTGAAATTATGGGACAGGGTAACTGACGCCTCTCCTGATTCACTTCCATGTATTTCTGAAAAGTTTTTTTTTGTCTCATCACTGCAATTACTGTGAATGAGGTAAAAATATGAAATGCGGTACTATCGGAGAAGACAAATAGCCCTCTTATACGCTTCAAACGGTTTTTGAATATGTATTACGGTTCCTGAACGGCAAAGGTTTGTTCGGAGTGCTTTTTCCATATTAATTGGCTGGGTGTCTCACAAAGATAGAATTTTTTTCCCCCCTTTCTGTCTCACACAGACATGACAGTTACCAGCTGATCCATTACCATAGCAACGGAACACATGAGGCCAGAGCAGCTGATTCATGGGAGGACACTCTGGAATGAGCTGGCCTTTAGAACTACTTGTGTTTTGGGCATTTTATAACTGATTTTAACAAACCATTCTTACACACAGGATTAATGTGTCAATTTTAAATAAAGCTTAATGGAAATTTCCCAATAAAAGCCCAAATATTTCTGTCAGGTCAGTGAAAAAAATATCAGCCTATATTATCTTTTCCTCTCAGGTTACGGCACTGGCTTGCGCAGCAAGTCAGTGCAATGGCATTAACCTTTGACCTAATGATATTAAATAGGACAACCAAAACGCCATAGTGTGGGCATTTAATATGAAGCTTATGTTTATTTTTCAAAATAAAAGCCTTCATGTTTCCCTCAGGTTAATGCATCGCCGTAAGGCGATGCAATAATATTAGAATGCTTTATATTCTTCTCTCAGGTTAGGGATCTGCCTTGCGCAGCAAGGCAGATCATTAAGATAAGCCTTTTACCTTAAATAAACTATTAGCTATTTTTCTTACTTATTAGTCATTTTAAATATACTGAATGGAGTAAATCAATTACAGAAAACATTCAAATGATACCCCACATGCTATTGGCAACACTTAGGTAAAGATATGTTTGGCCTGCTTTGATCAGAAAAAGTAACTGCTTAAAACTATTAGTATTCCATCTCTCCCTGTGTGTTTCATTGTCATGACAGTTGAGCTGCTCTTTAGAACTACAAAGACTGAAGGTTAGAACTACAACATGGTGGAACTGTCAGTTACTACAGAGGAGGACTGAGCTGGCCTTTATAACTACTTGTGTTTTGAGCATTATAGAAACGATTTAACACATTCACTGTTACACATGAGATTAGATTGACCATTTCTTATGATGCTTACTGAAAATTTCAAAATAAAAGCCTTGGCAATTTTTACATCATATATTTGCTCATTTTTGCTTGACGTGACTGGTTTATCCAAAGCACTCTTAGACACTGGATTAGTGTGGGCATTTAATATGAAGCTTACTGCAAATTTCAAAATAAAAGCCTCAATATGACCCTCAGGTTAATGCATCGTAAGCAATACAATATTAGAATGCTTTATATTCTTCTCTCAGGTTAGGGAACTGCCTTGCGCAGCAAGGCAGTTCATTAGCATTAGCATTTTATCTTAAATAAGCTATTGGGTATTTTTTTGTCTTTTTAGCCATGTTTAGTATACTTAATGGTGTAAGTCAAGTATAGACAACATGCTAGTGAGCTGATTATCATGCTTAATCGTGCATGTCCATGTTAGTCAACATTCTTGTGATTCTCCACATGGTTCTTTGGAAGTTTTTAAGCTTAGCATTGATGCTAATTGTTACCATCAGAACGCTGGGTCCAAACCGACGGGCACACTTTGGCAGGCCCCAGTTAAATTTCTTCAGGAATTTTCTAGTTCTTAACTTATTCTTCCGTCACCGTTAATGCGGCTCGTACCGCTGCGAGCCCAGCCACAAAAGTGGTATCAAAACGTGCGGCTCGGTCCCGGGAGGGGAGCTATTATTTTTATAAGGAATCGGACTTATGGCGGCGTAGCGAACAAAGGCAAAATTTCCAACTGCGAAACGCATGAGCATAACTGAAACCAACTGGCGCTCCAGTAGAGTGAGAATTGAAGCAGATTTTTGACCCCAAAGCGATTTTGAAATCGCCGTCCGCCCCACAAATATCGCCCGATTGGTATCAAACTCGGTCATGACATTGATACGCGTGCCTGCTCCGGTAAAATGTGTTCGATATTTCTCTAGCATTTACGGTTTTCTGTCAAGGTGCTTCAGAGTGAAATTATGGGACAGGGTAACTGACGCTCTCCCTGATTCACTTCCATGTATTTCTGAAAAGTTTCTGCACAATTTTTTGTCTCATCACTGCAATTACTGTGAATGAGGTAAAAATATGAATTGCGGTACTATCGGAGAAGACAAATAGCCCTCTTATACGCTTCAAACGGTTTTTGAATATGTATTACGGTTCCTGAACGGCAAAGGTTTGTTCGGAGTGCTTTTTCCATATTAATTGGCTGGGTGTCTCACAAAGATAGAATTTTTTTCCCCCCTTTCTGTCTCACACACATATGACAGTAAGCAGCTGATCCATTACCATAGCAACGGAACACATGGGGCCAGAGCAGCTGATTTATGGGAGGACACTCTGGAATGAGCTGGCCTTTATAACTACTTGTGTTTTGGGCATTTTATAACAGATTTTAACAAACCATTCTTACACACAGGATTAATGTGTAATTTTTAAATAAAGCTTAATGGAAATTTCCCAATAAAAGCCCCAATATTTCTGTCAGGTCAGTGAGATAATATAGGTAAAAATCTCTGCCTATATTATCTTTTCCTCTCAGGTTATGGCACTGGCTTGCGCAGCAAGCCAGTGCAATGGCATTAACCTTTGACCTAATGATATTAAATAGGACAATCAGAACAATAATGCATCGCCGTAAGGCGATGCAATAATATTAGAATGCTTTATTAGTCTTATCTTAAATAAACTATTAGCTATTTTTCTTACTTATTAGTCATTTTAAATATACTGAATTGAGTAAGTCAGTTACAGAGAACATTCAAATGATACCCCACATGCTATTGGCAGCATTTAGGTAAAGATATGTTTGGCCTGCTTTGATCAGAAAAACTAACTGCTTCAAACTATTAGGATTCCATCTCTCCCTGTGTTTCACTCTCATGACAGTTGAGCTGCTCTTTAGAACTACAAAGACTGAAGGTTAGAACTACAACATGGTGGAACTGTCAGTTACTACAGAGGAGGACTGAGCTGGCCTTTAGAACTACTTGTGTTTTGAGCATTATAGAAACGATTTAACACATTCACTGTTACACATGGGATGAGTTTGACCATTTCTTATGATGCTTACTGAAAATTTCAAAATAAAAGCCTTGGCAATTTTTACATCATATATTTGCTCATTTTTGCTTGACGTGATTGGTTTATCCAAAGCACTCTTAGACACTGGATTAGTGTGGGCATTTAATATGAAGCTTACTGCAAATTTCAAAATAAAAGCCTGAATATGACCCTCAGGTTAATGCATCGCCGTAAGGCGATGCAATAATATTAGAATGCTTTATATTCTTCTCTCAGGTTAGGGAACTGCCTTGCGCAGCAAGGCAGTTCATTAGCATTAGCATTTTATCTTAAATAAGCTATTGGGTATTTTTTTGTCTTTTTAGCCATGTTTAGTATACTTAATGGTGTAAGTCAAGTATAGACAACATGCTAGTGAGCTGATTATCATGCTGAATCGTGCATGTCCATGTTAGTCAACATTCTTGTGATTCTCCACATGGTTCTTTGGAAGTTTTTAAGCTTAGCATTGATGCTAATTCTTAGCATCAGAACGCTGGGTCCAAACCGACGGGCACACTTTGGCAGGCCCCAGTTAAATTTCTTCAGGAATTTTCTAGTTTACTATGATCTTCAAATACAACATAAATGTACATTATAGTCTTAAATTAATCCAATCCGTTTTTTTCTCTTAAGACTTTTACTCTTTTACAACTACTCTACAAAATGAGATATTATTGTATATATTTTTTAAATGCTATTGTTGTTAATTTAATATTTATTTTTTCTGTGGTTGCAGAATATATGTGACTGATTGTCCAGCATGTATCCTCTTGTTTTTTCCCCTTTCCTTTAAACTATCATTTAATTTATTATTCATTAATAAAAAAACTGATTCTGACTTATATGGATGTGTTTGTTTTTAGAATTGCATGGCCAGTGGCTGTGCCTGGGCCTTCAGTGGGGGTTTACCGATTTAATCCACCACTGTGACTTTACAATTATGCAACCCACAAATACTACAGTAAAGAAAAAAGGCAAATAGCGGATTGCAAATGTTTGTTCAGCATTGACATCAACATCATTACTGATTTGGGTGACATGGGCAACAGCCCCATTCCCTTGAAAATCTGAATGTCAACAGCACCTAATACATCATCATAAAGATTCTGTACTGAGAAGGGTGCTGTGGTGGTGCAGGGATAAAGCACAACTCACATAAGGAGGCCGTAGTCTTCGACGCCGCTATCGCAGGTTTGATTCCCGGCCTGATGACCTTTGCTGCATGCTGTCCTCCACTTTCTTGTGTAACTACTCCCAAATAAAAGCCGCCTGAGCCAAAAACAAAAAACCCTTTTAAAAAAAGAGATCCTTTATTAGACTTAAATTTGTCTAGTTAAGTCAACTTAATAAATGAAGCTGTGAAAACTTAGTAAGTTGAGATGGATAAACTTAATGAATTGTGTTGGATAATCATAATATATTGAGTTGGATGAACATAATAAATTGAGTTGGTCAGATATAGGATATAAAAACTGCCATTAAGCTCAACTGATTCAAGTAAAGTCAAAGTAAAAAGTTATTTTACGTTAAAGATTTATAACTTTTAAGCTAGCTGAACACAAAAAAGTAAGTTATCACTAAATAAAAAGAATTAAGGTGAGATTAATGTAAATAAGTCCATAAAATGAACTACAGCCAAATACACTTTGCAGAGTGTGTCTTCCCCCTCTTTCCTGTCTAACTCCTCTCAAATAAAAATAAAAGCCACCTGAGCCAAAACACCCTTTTAAAAAAGATCCTTTATTAGTTTATTTCTTTATTTGAAGTAAACTGAATGATTTGAGTAAGACTGACTTACATTTTAAACATACTTAATAAATTTAGTTAAGAAAACTTAATAAATTAAGCCGGATAAACTGAATTGAGTTGGATGATCATAATATATAGAGTTGGATAAACTTAGCTAATTGAATTGGATAAACTTAATGAATTGAGTTTACAGCACCAGGTCTATACTTTATTATTCATATTAACTTGTACAACCAAAACATCAGTCCTTTATTTCACTTTTAAATATCAATTTTGACAAAAGTTTATAAATGACACTTCAATTCAGGAAAAAAAAACTGTTTTGAACACTGAAAAATCAAAGCAAGACTTTCATGAAACATGATTTAAAGAAAGTCATGGATTGTAATTTACATTCAGCTAAACTAAGTCTCCTTGTCAGAACAATCACTTTGGGTGTCTTGGAGTAATCACATAAAATACATTCCATAACTATTATGTAGAGAAATGCAATATTGTAAAATATTAAAAATATTACCAAAAAGGGCTGCACAGTGGCGGAGTTGGTAGAGCTGTTGCCTTGCAGCAAGAAGGTCCTGGGTTCGATTCCCGGCCGGGGATCTTTCTGCATGGAGTTTGCATGTTCTCCCTGTGCGTGCGTGGGTTCTCTCCGGGTTCTCCGGCTTCCTCCCACAGTCCAAAAACATGACTGTCAGGTTAATTGGTTTCTCTAAATTCTCCCTAGGTGTGTGCATGGTTGTTTGTCTTGTAAGTCTTTGTGTTGCCCTGCGACAGACTGGCGACCTGTCCAGGGTGAACCCCGCCTCTCGCCCGGAACGCAGCTGGAGATAGGCACCAGCAACCCTCCCGACCCCATTTAGGGAAGAAGGGTGTAAAGAAAATGGATGGATGGATGGATATTACCAAAAAACATATTTGTTATATTTTTCATATTTAATTTATAATTAAAAACAATAAAAATTATTCAATATTCTTTCATTCAATTCAGTATTTAAGCAATAATATTAAGGACATGGAGTTAGGTTTAATATCTATTTTCAATAAAAATAAAATTATATGCGTGTGTAAAGGACTTTCATTAGCATCAGCAGCAACACAATCCTAAATTTAACACCATGTTCTTATGTCTAACAGGAAAAGAAATCCCGCTCAACAAGTTTACCTCAGACACATTTCACAAACAAATTAAAGACAGAAATATATGACAGTTAGCCACACCTATAATAAAGCATTGTTCACAGAATTACTAATTTCCATCTTTCCGTGCACCTAACGTCATGCTACCTGCTCCTGATGGAAATAAAGCTCTTCACTACACCATTGAGCAGTACCAGTCAACCAGCGAAAAGAAGGAAACAAAGAGACTCTCCACTCTTCTCACAGTAAAGAGAATACATTCGGCTAAAACTGTAAGTGTTGCTTTACTATAATTCTGTTATTATGAAAATATAGCACTGGAGACTACTATGTATAGATTACTTTCTTTTAAAACAAAATGGTAATGCTCAGGAAGCATAACAAATTAAATTTGACAACCTTAAAATAAAGATAAGGCACATGGAATTGAATTCCAAATGGTCTTGGATTAATTTGATTATATACTGTGTGTCTTCATAAGAACTAGGTCTGTTTTTATTGTAAAATGTATTATGATATTAGTTCTGAAACAACCATAAATAAATACAAGTGAATTGATGAGAATTAGGCTGAGTTGAAAGAAGACTTATCTAACATCAAAATGTTTATTATTGAACATTGGAAATAAAATGGAAATACACTTTCTCCTACTTTCAAAAACATTGTAGAAAATGTTTTTGAACCACAAACACAGCTGCGCTAAGCAGTGGTTGTTGCTGCTGCCCCAACAACAACCAATGCTTTTGAATACAATACGAAAAGGCATATTTAAAAGAGAAATAAACGTGATTTGTAATCTTTAAATCCTTAACTGTTATGCCAATGGTGCCCTCATTGAACCATTAGATAGCATTTAAAAGATTTCAGGGTGACAGCTAAAGGTTTAAATGGTGTTATGCCAGATGAAGGAAAGAAAATATGTAAGGAAAAATATCTAAAAAAAATTTTTAAACATTTGAGAGGTTTTAAAATTAAATGCTAACAAATGTGTTATTTCTTGAACAGGAATTATAATACAGGATCATAATGAAGATTTTTTGGATATTTATTCTGGCTGCTGGTAAGTAAAAACATGTCACAACAATGTGAGAAGCTAACAATAAGAAAAATAATGTACGCAATTTATTTTTGACATAGCTATAGCATTGAAAACGAAGGGTGCTGCCACCACAACGACCAATGAGGCTCAAACCACAACAGACGAGCCTCCAACCATAACCACAGCTGCCCCAACAACAACCACTGCTGCACCAAACACAACAGCCACCCAAACAACCACAGCCGCTCCAACTACAACCGCTGTTTCTCCAACCACAACAGTTGCTCCAACAACAACCACTGCTGTGCCAACACCATCTGCCCAAACCACAACAACCACTGCTGTGGCAACCACAACAGCTGCTCCAACCACTGTGGCTCCAACAACAACAGCTGCCCCAACAACAACCACACCAGCTCCAACTACAACCTCTGCTTCTCCAACCATAACCACTGCTGCTCCAACCATGACAGCTGCTCCAACCATGACAGCTGCCCCAACAACAACCACACCAGCTCCAACTACAACCTCTGCTTCTCCAACCATAACCACTGCTGCTCCAACCATGACAGCTGCTCCAACCACAACCACTATGGCTCCAACCATGACAGCTGCTCCAACCACAACCACACCAGCTCCAACTACAACCTCTGCTTCTCCAACCATAACCACTGCTGCTCCAACCATGACAGCTGCTCCAACCATGACAGCTGCTCCAACCACAACCACTATGGCTCCAACAACAACTACAGCTTCTCCAACAACAACTACAGCTTCTCCAACCACAACAGCTGCCAAAACCACCACAGCAGATCCAACTATAACTGCTGCTTCTCCAACCAACACAACCACTGCTGCGCCAACAACAACCGTTGCCCCAACAACAACAACTGGTGCACCAACCACAACCGCTTCAACCACAACCACTGCTGCTCCAACAACAACCACTACTCCATCAACCACTGCTGTGACAACAACAACCACTACTCCATCAACCACTGCTGTGACAACAACAACCACTACTCCATCAACCACTGCTGTGACAACAACAACCACAGTGGCTTCAACAACATCTGCCCCAACAACAACCACATCTGCTTCAACCACAAAAACCACTGCTCCAATCACTACTCCATCAACCACTGCTGCGCCTACCACAGCCACTGTGGCTTCAACAACATCTGCCCCAACAACAACCACATCTGCTTCAACCACAAAAACCACTGCTCCAACAACAATCACTATTCCATCAACCACTGCTGCGCCTACCACAGCCACTGTGGCTTCAACAACATCTGCCCCAACCACAACAACACCTGCTCCACCAACAACCACTGCTGCGCCTACCACAGCCACTGTGGCTTCAACAACAACAACCACAGTGGCTTCAACAACATCTGCCCCAACAACAATTACAGCTGCTCCAACCACAACCACATCTGCTTCAACCACAACCACTGTTGCCCCAACAACATCCACTACTTCCCCTATCATAACCTCTGGTGCTCCAACCAGAACAGCTGCAACTTCTACCACCACAACTGCTGCACCATCTACAACAAAAACTGCTCCACCAACACCCACTGTTCCCCCAACTACAACTGCTTCTTCAGCAGGGAGTCATAAAATAAGTTTTCTTTTGCTCACAGCAGTCATTACAGCAGCTTTTTTTAACTGAAAATTTCACTGAACATCTTCACAGCAAGAGATTTTTATTATTTCTTCTTATTTATTATGGTCATAAATTTATTCTTTTTGTTCTTTGTACATGTACTTAAATGTAATACTAATATCCCATAAAAAATAATTTACTAAAAATAATTTATGCCTACCAGTAATTTTCCACATTTTTCTTTCAGAAGATTTTATTTTTGCTTAAAACTTTCTTGCAGGACCTAATGAGCCGTATAAAAATTAGGCAAAAATTACATCTTATTTCTTAAAATATGTAATCTCATGTTCTGTTTTTCTGTATTGTTTTAACAAATATGTATTGTAAGCATTTTATTAATTACACTTGTTCCAGAAATTTGTGCTTTTCATAGTTGTGACCAATTTGTAACTGTTTGAATACTAATATATTTTATATAATTATTTATCAATAAAGAATGGAAGAAAATTATTCAGACTTGGTTTTATGGCATTTACAGTTGATATTTTGTGTGGAATTGCTTGTGCTCTCTTCTCACCAGCAGAGGGCAGCAAACACACACTGATAAACATGAAATATTTAGAACCCTGCTAATTCACATAAGAAAGTCCTTTTCAGAAACCCAAATCTGGTCACCCTAAATTTAGTGTTTCCCAACCCCGGTCCTCAAGGCACACTGTCCAACATGTTCTTCTTCTTCTTTTCTATTATGGCGGATCACAAGCAACTTTAAGGTGCATACCCCCACCTACTGTACATGAGTGTGTAGCAGCGTTACTTCACATCTATTAGATTCTATTTTTTAATTTTGTATTCTTAAGATAGATAAACAATGCGTTCCTTAATTTATGAATATCTGTTATGTTTCCTTCATTTCCTAATATACCTTTGAGATTCCATTCATGCCCTATACTTCTAACTATTCTCTTTAATTCTTCCCTTTCGAGTTCATATGATTTACATTTCATCAGTATGTGTTCTACATTTTCTTTTTCTCCACATCTCTCACATTTATCACTATTTTTTCTCCCTGACCAACATGTTTTAGAGGTTTCCGTGCTTTAATGTGCCTGATTCAACTGATTGCAGTTCAACAAACGCCTGTTAATCAGTCATCAATTGAAATCAGCTGGACTGAAGCAAGGAAATACCTTAAACATGCAGGGCAGTGTCACCTGAGGACCGGGGTTGGGAAACACTGATCTAATCAACTGGGAACTTGGATCAGGTCTTCCTGGTTACACTATTACAATTGCAGTAGGTGTCAAAAAACAAAACAAAACAAAACAAAAAAAAAACGTGACATGAAAAACTGGATTAAGATGCACAGAGAATGTAAAGGATAGAATAAAAACAACTTTGAGTAAGAGAACATAAAATACAATGTTAGATTACAACACATACTTCTAATTAGATTTCTATTTAATTAACTCAATTTTTAATTTGCTTATTCTAGGTTTAGATGTCAAATATTTGAATGTTGAGTGTGTGTGCTTATGACCTGAACAGTAAATCCCTTGATGTCAGAGTCTGGAGCTTTGCGTCAGATGCTTTGCATTCCAGTACAGTGAGTTATTGTCATGCTGGGTACAGTCTCATATTATGACAAGCCCAAAAACAAAAAACAGACGCAACTTATATGTATGATCAATAACTTTATTTACATTTGTAGAGAACATGCATGCATTTTTAACGATGCATTTTTAATTCATACGCACCTCTTAACTTTAATACTGTGAGGATTTGGGGTTTTCTCTGCATTAATTTAGGTTTCTGTGTCTTTTTCAGTTAATTTAGTCTCCGTGTTGTCCTGTCTACCCCTTGATTGTTCACAACTGTGTCTCGTTTCACTGATTACCCTCTGTGTATTTAATCCCACTTGGGTCTTTGTCTTATCTATCTTGTCTAATCTGTCTTGTCGTCTAGTCTAGTCTAGTCTAGTCTAGTCTAGTCTAGTCTAGTCTAGTCTAGTCTAGTCTAGTCTAGTCTAGTCTAGTCTGCTGTCAGTTATTCATTTGTACCAGTTGTGAACATTAGCTTTCCGCTCTTCTGTGCTGCCTGCTTATTATTATTTTACATTAAATCATCACTTCTTCATTCCAACCTGGGTCCTCAGCGTCTTCCTCACCACCTCTTCACGGCATATCATGACAGATACAAGTCTCATTAAACAGTATCTATTAATTTCACTTGTCTTAAGCCATTTGCAATTTTCTGTCTGGAAGATAAATTCAGTTTGTTAATTAGATTAATTTCCATGTCATGAAAGAAATTAGAGTTTCTCAGTATCACAAAATTAACACTTAAATTGCAAGCTAAATTATCATATGATATTTGTCAAAACGAATAAACTATTAAGCAATTATGTTTCATGCTATTATAATTATCAGTCAATTAGCAAGCGAATAAAGGTTTTCTTTGCTGGAAAGTTTATTAACTATGGGTCACATATAGACAATAATAGAATAGTTTCCTCTGAGGCTGAAGTTTGGATATTTGGCAGCTACACTCTTTGGAATTCAAAGTTGAAATTAGGCATTTAAAAAAAGAAAAAGAAAAATGATCTTGTTGACAGATTTAAAAAAAATGTTTGGGATAGTAAGAAATCACTCAACAGAATATTAAGAAAGTTCCTCCAGGCTTGGCTAATCTAATAGGATGCTACTTCTTGTTTCTGATGTTCTCATTTGTTCATCATTATCTCTTGTTTTACTTGTTTTTTTCCATCTTTTTTCACCGCTGACTCAGCTCCTCCAACACAGAGGTCAGAGAAGAATTTTTATTTATGTGTCGAAACTAGGTATTCGTCAGGAATAGAATACACAATTTTTTCAAAACCCTTTGGTAAACATTTGGATTCCTAAGTAAACAATAAGAAGTTGCTGGAAGAAGGTGTTAAGAACACAGAAGAGCACTGAAATATTCTTAGCTGGGGAGAAGAAGAAACTTATTCTCCTGACTGAGTTGAAAAAATATCATGCTAAAATCCACAAATATTCTCATGTCATATATGTTTAAAATTGACTAAATATTTTAGACATTAATGTAAAAAAATGCATTTTAGACAATCTCAAAGGTTAAGTTACAGTTCAGAACAGAATATTAACTTCAGTGTTATGTCATCAAAACAGTTTGTCAGCAGTCTAAGTGTTTACATCAGTGCATAAATTTGTTTGTTCAAGCACGGTTTTTGTTTCTTCACACTATACATTTATTATTGTGTTTGAATGTGCAACCGTTTTATTCCAATATTTCTCTCCAGGTGGATTTTAGTAGTCATGAAATGTGATGTAAGTAAAATTGCCATGGTGTAAATATGTTTTTCAAACTATTTCTACAAGTTACCGTACTCTAAAGATTAAAATTTATTCAGCAAGATGTAGACGAAGTCTGTTTGAACTAAAAACTCGACTCAAAATCAAGGTGTTTTCAAAGGTGTACTTGTGTGTAAAATTAGAATACAAATTAAGGACATTCTCACATGCATGACTAATATTATTCTCTCTGACGTGAAAACTGGTCAAGCAATAGAAGCATAATTAAAAGGGAGGACAACACTTGGGTGGGAACAGCAACAAAGCTGTAGGCATTCTGCACATTTTACTCAAAGGGTGTGAGCTCAGAAAACTTTTTTCTTCCAGTTGAGTCATATAAAAACCCAATAAGTTGCTCTTATTTCAAGCACAAAACCTTGTTGTCAAAACGGATACTATTTAAATATACTATCTTAACTGTTGGACAGTACAACATTTAGGCCAGACAGCATATGACTGACCTCTCTTCATATATTGTGTAAAGAGAACTTAATTTCTTTCAAGTTATGCCTAGTAGAGAGGCTACACACACAAATGTTAAAAATAATTTTCAAACTTTGCCAAATGTAGTTTTCAAAAAGTTTAATAGTAGAAATCCAGAAAAAGACAATTCTATACCCAAACCTTGCAATGAACTGTACATGCAGGGCAGGTCTCCAGGTCTTTAGGATTTTGTTAAAATTTGTATTCTATATACAGCATAACCCCTAATCAGCATAACCCTGAAACAAAATAAAAAAAGCAAGATCTGTAATTGGTGTAAACATCTGCAAGCATTCCTTCATCTGCTATAAGTTACAATACAGTTATACAGTATCTTACAAATATGATGGCCGTCAAAGTCTGAGCCTTAGACATTTATAGTGTGCTTGATTTAAATTGTCCATTCAACTGATTGATCACCACAGATCTATCACCATTAAATGTTCAAATATCTATTTAAATAACTAAAATGTGTGAAAGGTGCTGTGGAAGTTAGACTGTGAGAGTTAAGGTGTGGCCTTTTAAAATTTTACTCAAAGGGTAAAATTTTAAAATATAGGCCTCACTACTGCCTATATTTAAAAAAAAAAGCGATAAACCAATAAATGCATTTAGAAAAGAAAAAAACAAAACAAAACAAAACAAAACAAAACAAAACAAAACAAAACAAAACAAAACAAAACAAAACAAAACAAAACAAAACAAAACAACAAAAGAATTTACCATCAGGTAGCCACACCTAAAATAAAAATATTGTTCACATAATTGCAGACTAATTTCCATCTTCGTATGCTCTGATGTCATAGCACCTGCTCTGGGTGGATATAAAGCTTCTGTGTTCAACCAGTAAGCAGTACCAATCAACCAGCAAGTTGAAAAGAACAGAGAACATCACAACTTCAGTCACAGAAGTGAAGACAACATATTGGACGCAACTTGTAAGTGCCTACAATTTTGACAATTTTCAGGCATTGATTACTTGGATCTTTTTAGGGACTTGTACTTATTATAGTACTATTAATGTGATGGGAATTTAAACATATTTTACTACAAATTGTAATGGTGATGCCTTAAATGAATTTGTGTTTTAGCACAAATATAGTTAGTGGATAACGACCTATATCACCAAGCTACGTTGGGGTGATGGGGAAAAAAGACTACTGTAAAGTCTATGACTGTACAATTTCTTGGGTTTTCATATATACAAAGCATTTTACTGACTGACATTATAAAAAATGATTTCAGTTTAATCAACAGATTCAAATCTGAATTAGAATCAGTATAACTGGACTTATTTGATTATATATTTCTTAAGAAAAATGTGGTTATTAGACTTTTATTTTTATATTTGTTGTGACACATGGGAAAACCTCAGTTCAGTTTAAGTAAAATTAATTTGAATGCAGTAAATACTTATCTGAGAAAGTAATGCTTCAATGACTGCATTTTATGCAAACCAAAAGAAGCATAAACTGAAGTTATAAGGAATAAAATTCTATAAAAAATTTTAACAAAATATATAAAAAAAAGTGAAATGTAATATAAAATATTATCTTTAATTAGATTTGATTTAAAAATTGTATTAACAAATGCAGAAACACAAGCAGAAGAGATGCTATTTAACAGTTTTCAGTTTAATCCCTTAACTGTCATGACGACACTAGTGTCCTCATGGACTCATTGGCTTACAGGTAAATATTTGAGGATGATAGAGGATTAAACAAAATCATAGCTACAAATAACATATGAAAACTTCTTATTTGAAACAGAAAGGACTTCTTCTGCAACAATGATGAAGATTTTATCCATTCTACTTCTGGTTGCTGGTAAGGACATAAACATAAACTTCTACTAAATGACAGCAAAAATTAGACAGCCAACTAAGCCAGAGTTTTGTTTCTCTTTGTGGAATAGTAGGGACAACTGGTGCCCCAACAACTACCACAGCTGCTGCAACCACTACTGCCTCAACAACTACCACAACTGCTGCAATCACTGCTGCTGCAACAACAACCACAGCTGCTGAAACCACTGCTGCTGCAACTACCACAGCTGCCACAACAACTACCACAGCTGCTGCAACCACTGCTGCTGCAACAACAGCTGCTGAAATCACTACTGCCTCAACAACTACCACAGCTGCTGAAAGCACTGCTGCTGCAACACCTACCACAACTGCTGAAAGCACTGCTGTCCCAACAACAACCACAGTTGCTGAAACCACTGCTGCTACAACTACCACAGCTGCTGCAACCACTGCTGCTGAAACACCTACCACAACTGCTGAAATCACTACTGCCTCAACAACTACCACAGCTGCTGAAAGCACTGCTGTCCCAACAACAACCACAGTTGCTGAAACCACTGCTGCTACAACTACCACAGCTGCTGCAACCACTGCTGCTGCAACAACAGCTGCTGAAATCACTACTGCCTCAACAACTACCACAGCTGCTCCAACCACTGCTGCCGCAATAACTACCACAGCTGCTGAAACCACTGCTGCTGAAACACCTACCACAGCTGCTGCCACCACTGCTGCCCCTGCAATATCAACAACAGCTGCTGCAACCACTGCTGCTGCAACACCTACCACAACTGCTGAAATCACTACTGCCTCAACAACTACCACAGCTGCTGAAAGCACTGCTGTCCCAACAACAACCACAGTTGCCTCAACAACAACAACAGCTGCTGCAACCACTGCTGCCCCTGCAACATCAACAACAGCTGCTCTAACCACTGCTGCCCCTACAACATCAACAACAGCTGCTGAAACCACAGCTGCCTCAACAACAACAACAGCTGCTGCAACCACTGCTGCTGCAACACCTACCACAACTGCTGAAATCACTGCTGCTGCAACACCTACCACAACTGCTGAAATCACTACTGCCTCAACAACTACAACAGCTGCTGCAACCACTGCTGCTGCAACACCTACCACAGCTGCTGAAAGCACTACTGTCCCAACAACAACCACAGCTGCTGCAACCACAGTTGCCTCAACAACAACCACAACTGCTGCCACCACTGCTGCCCCTGCAACATCAACAACAGCTGCTGCAACCACTGCTGCCACAACAACTACCACAGCTGCTGCAACCACTGCTGCTGCAACACCTACCACAACTGCTGAAATCACTACTGTCCCAACAACAACCACAGCTGCTGCAACCACAGTTGCCTCAACAACAACCACAACTGCTGCCACCACTGATGCCCCTGCAACATCAACAACAGCTGCTGCAACCACTGCTGCCCCAGCAACATCAACAACAGCTGCTGCAACCACTGCTGCCACAACAACTACCACAGCTGCTGCAACCACTACTGCTGCAACACCTACCACAACTGCTGAAATCACTACTGTCCCAACAACAACCACAGCTGCTGCAACCACTGCTGCCCCAGCAACATCAACAACAGCTGCTGCAACCATTGCTGCCACAACAACTACCACAGCTGCTGCAACCACTGCTGCTGCAACACCTACCACAACTGCTGCAACCACTGCTGCTGCAACACCTACCACAACTGCTGAAATCACTACTGTCCCAATAACAACCACAGCTGCTGCAACCACAGTTGTCTCAACAACAACCACAACTGCTGCCACCACTGCTGCCCCTGCAACATCAACAACAGCTGCTGCAACCACTGCTGCCACAACAACTACCACAGCTGCTGCAACCACTGCTACTGCAACACCTACCACAACTGCTGAAATCACTACTGCCTCAACAACTACAACAGCTGCTGCAACCACTGCTGCTGCAACACCTACCACAGCTGCTGAAAGCACTACTGTCCCAACAACAACCACAGCTGCTGCAACCACAGTTGCCTCAACAACAACCACAACTGCTGCCACCACTGCTGCCCCTGCAACATCAACAACAGCTGCTGCAACCACTGCTGCCACAACAACTACCACAGCTGCTGCAACCACTGCTACTGCAACACCTACCACAACTGCTGAAATCACTACTGTCCCAACAACAACCACAGCTGCTGCAACCACAGTTGCCTCAACAACAACCACAACTGCTGCCACCACTGCTGCCCCTGCAACATCAACAACAGCTGCTGCAACCACTGCTGCCCCAGCAACATCAACAACAGCTGCTGCAACCACTGCTGCCACAACAACTACCACAGCTGCTGCAACCACTACTGCTGCAACACCTACCACAACTGCTGAAATCACTACTGTCCCAACAACAACCACAGCTGCTGCAACCACTGCTGCCCCAGCAACATCAACAACAGCTGCTGCAACCATTGCTGCCACAACAACTACCACAGCTGCTGCAACCACTGCTGCTGCAACATCTACCACAGCTGCTGAAAGCACTACTGTCCCAACAACAACCACAGCCGCTGCAACCACAGTTGCCTCAACAACAACCACAACTGCTGCCACCACTGCTGCCCCTGCAACATCAACAACAGCTGCTGCAACCACTGCTGCCACAACAACTACCACAACTGCTGAAATCACTACTGCCTCAACAACTACCACAGCTGCTGCAACCACAGTTGCCTCAACCACAACTGCTGCCACCACTGCTGCCCCTGCAACATCAACAACAGCTGCTGCAACCACTGCTGCCACAACAACTACCACAGCTGCTGCAACCACTGCGGCTGAAACACCTACCACAACTGCTGAAATCACTACTGTCCCAACAACAACCACAGCTGCTGCAACCACAGTTGCCTCAACAACAACCACAACTGCTGCCACCACTGCTGCCCCTGCAACATCAACAACAGCTGCTGCAACCACTGCTGCCCCAGCAACATCAACAACAGCTGCTGCAACCACTGCTGCCCCAACAATAACCACAGCTGCTGCAACCACTGCTGCTGCAACACCTACCACAACTGCTGAAATCACTACTGCCTCAACAACAACCACAGCTGCTGCAACCACAGTTGCCTCAACAACAACCACAACTGCTGCCACCACTGCTGCCCCTGCAACATCAACAACAGCTGCTGCAACCACTGCTGCCACAACAACTACCACAGCTGCTGCAACCACTGCTACTGCAACACATACCACAACTTCTGCAACCACTGCTGCTGCAACACCTATCACAGCTGCTGAAAGCACTACTGTCCCAACAACAACCACAGCTGCTGCAACCACAGTTGCCTCAACAACAACCACAACTGCTGCCACCACTGCTGCCCCTGCAACATCAACAACAGCTGCTGCAACCACTGCTGCCACAACAACTACCACAGCTGCTGCAACCACTGCTGCCACAACAACAACCACAGCTGCTGCAACCACAGTTGCCTCAACCACAACTGCTGCCACCACTGCTGCCCCTGCAACATCAACAACAGCTGCTGCAACCACTGCTGCCACAACAACTACCACAGCTGCTGCAACCACTGCTACTGCAACACCTACCACAACTGCTGAAATCACTACTGTCCCAACAACAACCACAGCTGCTGCAACCACAGTTGCCTCAACAACAACCACAACTGCTGCCACCACTGCTGCCCCTGTAACATCAACAATAGCTGCTGCAACCACTGCTGCCCCAGCAACATCAACAACAGCTGCTGCAACCACTGCTGCCACAACAACTACCACAGCTGCTGCAACCACAGTTGCCTCAACAACAACCACAACTGCTGAAATCACTACTGTCCCAACAACAACCACAGCTGCTGCAACCACTGCTGCCCCAGCAACATCAACAACAGCTGCTGCAACCATTGCTGCCACAACAACTACCACAACTGCTGAAATCACTACTGCCTCAACAACTACCACAGCTGCTGTAAGCACTACTGTCCCAACAACAACCACAGCTGCTGCAACCACAGTTGCCTCAACAACAACCACAACTGCTGCCACCACTGCTGCCCCTGCAACATCAACAACAGCTGCTGCAACCACTGCTGCTGAAACACCTACCACAACTGCTGAAATCACTACTGCCTCAACAACAACCACAGCTGCTGCAACCACAGTTGCCTCAACCACAACTGCTGCCACCACTGCTGCCCCTGCAACATCAACAACAGCTGCTGCAACCACTGCTGCCACAACAACTACCACAGCTGCTGCAACCACTGCTGCTGCAACACCTACCACAACTGCTGAAATCACTACTGCCTCAACAACAACCACAGCTGCTGCAACCACTGCTACTGCAACACATACCACAACTGCTGCAACCACTGCTGCTGCAACACCTATCACAGCTGCTGAAAGCACTACTGTCCCAACAACAACCACAGCTGCTGCAACCACAGTTGCCTCAACAACAACCACAACTGCTGCCACCACTGCTGCCCCTGCAACATCAACAACAGCTGCTGCAACCACTGCTGCCACAACAACTACCACAGCTGCTGCAACCACTGCTGCCACAACAACAACCGCAGCTGCTGCAACCACGGTTGCCTCAACCACAACTGCTGCCACCACTGCTGCCCCTGCAACATCAACAACAGCTGCTGCAACCACTGCTGCCACAACAACTACCACAGCTGCTGCAACCACTGCTGCCACAACAACTACCACAGCTGCTGCAACCACTGCTGCCACAACAACTACCACAGCTGCTGCAACCACTGCTGCCACAACAACAACAGCTGGTGCCACCACTGCTGCCCCTGCAACATCAACAACAGCTGCTGGAACCACTGCTGCCACAACAACTACCACTGCTGCTGCAACACCTACCACAGCTGCTGAAAGCACTACTGTCCCAACAACAACCACAGCTGCTGCAACCACAGTTGCCTCAACAACAACTACAACTGCTGCCACCACTGCTGCCCCTGCAACAACTACCACAGCTGCTGCAACCACTGCTGCCACAACAACTACCACAGCTGCTGCAACCACTTCTGCCACAACAACTACCACAGCTGCTGCAACCACTGCTGCCACAACAACAACAACAGCTGGTGCCACCACTGCTGCCCCTGCAACATCAACAACAGCTGCTGGAACCACTGCTGCCACAACAACTACCACAGCTGCTGCAACCACTGCTACTGCAACACCTACCACAACAGCTGAAATCACTACTGCCCCAACACCTCCCATAGCTGATGCAACCACGGATGCTCCGACAACTACCACAGCGGCTTCAACCACTACTGCCTCAACAACTACCACAGCTGCTGCCTCCACTGCTGCCCCAACAACTACCTCAGCTGCTGCGTCCACAGTTGCCCCAAAAACGACCACAGGTGCTGCAACCACTGCTGCCGCAACAAGTACCAGAGCTTCTGCAACCACAGCTTCCCCCTTAACTACCACAGCTGCTGCAGGAACAACAAGAACCCCAACAATCTCCACTGCTGCTGTCACCACTGTTGCCCAAACAACTACCACTGCTGCTACAAACAGTGCTGCCCCAACAGCTTCCACAGCTGCTACATCCACTGTTGCCCCAACTACAGCCTCCACAGCATGTAGTCATGAAGCAAGTTTTCTTTTGCTCACTTCAGTGATTACACTAATGCTTTTGAAATGAAACTTCTGTTGGCACCAAAACAATAGCTCTTTATTTAATCATATTTATTATATTATATTTAATATTTAACAGATTTTTAAAGTTTTGTATCTTGCACTTCATGTTAGTTTTATTGTCTTCCTAATATAAATCGAACAATTCCAGAATATATTTTTCATTTTCCCACCGTGTTTGACATTAACCTTCTGCTTTTTTCTTTGAGAAGAGTAAATTATGTTTTATAATTTATAATTAATCATACCAATTCATCATGATTAGAGGCAAAGTTACCATGTATTTTAGGAAGATGTGATGTAATGAAACCCTGTTGATTCCAGTGTTTATCTATATTTTTTTGCAAAAAGTGTTATTTATTTTTAATACTATTATTGCAATGTGAGATTTTGCACTAATTGTGAGTTGTACAGAGATGACTGGTTTGTAAATTCACATTTGATTGTTTATATAAAGTTTTCATAGCAATAAAGATTTAAAGTAAATTTAACAGTCTGTTTGAGTATGCTTGTTTTTAATACTATGCACAGTAGCATAGTACCACACCATAAATGTTTTTAGAAACTGGTGTGAAAATGTTGTTTTCACACCAACTATTTATGAAAACAACATTATTTGCACATTATTACAGCAAATAAGCATTACACAACACTTTCTATCCATGTTCTACTCCTTTTAAATCATGTTCAACTTAGGAAATGTAGTGTATCATATCACCAGTGAACAAGAAAATTGGACATTTTTTGCAGGTCTGTCTGTTGCAGAATTTTGTTTTTCATTTGATCAAAAGAAAATGAAGTCTAGCCAAATAGATTGAATGAATGTTTAATTGATTACATGTAATTAATGATTGCTCAATGCATGAATGGTTTTCTTTTTATACTGCTTTAGAATGGATTGTGAACACTCTGTCCTTATAACTCCTGGAGACATGTGATAGTTTATGTCACAGCAGTGAAGGTGAAACAGGAACAACCAATGACCTAAATGAAATCCTTCAGCTGTACAATGATTATGTGTTTTCCGATGAAACTCTGTGCAACAAGACAAAAACTACTGAAGTAATTCAGAACAAGATCATTGTTTTAAATATTTGAATTTGAAGACAAAAAACTTCAAATTATGAAGTTTTTTGACTTCATAATTTATTTATTTATTTAGAAATAAAAAAACAGGCTTAGGCATAGGTGCCACATATTTATGCTTGCGGTTGTAGACAACAGCTTCAAAGTAAATTTACCATTCATGGTTTGGAGTTGAGATCTTAACAGACCGGGCACACAGCTCAAGGTTTTACCTATTGACACAACATTTTGTAAATATAACTCTAGAGTCTCAGGAGTCTTAAGCTGCTTCTCCACTAGAGCGCCTTCAATTAACCCCGCCCCAGCCAGATTCATCTCCATTAGGAGATCTCTAACAGCTGTTCTGTTTTTTTGTACCCACTTTGGCGGTAATACAAGCCGAGCTGAGCCGTGTATTGCACAGAACTGATTTGATTGACAACTGATTGCATTGTATTTCATATAATTTTACATTGGACCAGAGGACATATTGTCCGGTTTTAGCTCAGTGTGGAGAAGCATAATTATGAGCTTTATTGCAAGCAACACCACGAGCACACATGCATCAACTTTTGGAGTCACAATCATTCCTCTGTTAATGACTGAAGAACAGTCCAGCTTTGGTCAGCATTGTTGCATTCTGGTTAGATTTAAAAAAATTGTTTTAGCTATATGAGTGATTATTTTACGTTGGACACATGATATAGTGACGTTCTTTGGAAAACAGAATGAAGTCACAGTTATCTTGTCGCTTGTGCAAAAGGTTCAAGTGTCATTTTAAAAGTATATCATCCAAATTATTCTCCAATCATTTCATGATTGTTCTCCTGGAAGACAACCAAATAATATTGAATTTTGTTTTTCTTAAAAACATTTTCAACATTGCTTTACTACTATGTTTATCTCAGTTCAGTTCCCCCAAAAGATTATTTTATAACACTTTATAAAAACTCCTGTGCAAGTCAGAAAATTAGACATTTAAAAGCATAAAAGGAGTTAATATCCTTTTATTAAGACCAGGAAAACTGTCTGTCCTCAGATGTTAAAATACACACATTTCCTGCCTCAACACAGCCCATTTATTCAAGCCACAGACACCGAAGTTAAATGCAAATACATTCCATCAAGATGCATTTCAGTAGAAAATGACTTTGCTGTAGTCTGTAGACCAAATTGTCATAAAGAGGAAATGAGGGTATATTAAATATTTCAAGGGTGTATTGTGAAGAATATACACCTGATGCTTTTCTAACAAATGGTGAATTAGTCCTGTATTGTACACAAACAACACACAAACACAGCAGACTCAGTTTGAGTAAATATTAGAGTTGTAGGAATAAAGCATTCCATCAATGAGTTAGAGCTCATCGCCAACAATAAACTGTCCAAGTGCCAGAGGAAACAAAGTGTAGTCAGCAATTATAAGAAGGCGTCGAGTTCTGTAATGATTCTAATTCGCTTCAGTAATTATATCATAAATTGGGGACACGCTTCAATTTGGCTGTAATTACATCCCTTTAACTTTGTTAAAATGTTTGTCAGAAATAGTAGCTGGCTACACTTTTTTGCTTTTTACCCTTTTGGGACTTTCGTAATATTAAATACACAATATAATAATTTTGTTGAGGGATTTTTTTTTAAGGTTTGAAATTCATGTTGTCACATATAAAGGCATACTGTTGTAAATGTTTCCCAGTGCAAAGCCTAAATCTCTTATCAGTGTTGAAATCTAAATAAAAGAAAGTCTTGCATAATGGTGACAGTGTTCCAGCGGACACACCCATGTAACTGACATCATTCTCGTCAGTCTGGTAGTAACACACCTTGTCTATCTAAAAATATAAAGCTAAAATTAAAAGAACACTGATGTCAAGGACAAACTTAGTCACAGTTTTATCTTCTATGGGAAAGTATTGACATTGATCACAGTTACCTGACAAAAAACCTCAGACAAAATGACAGTGTAGATGGTATCCATCCATCCATCCAAGTTCCAGAAATTCTAAGCATGTACAAGTGAGACACACTGACCAACATTTTAAAAGGCACCTCAATTAGAAAAGCAAATCAGAAAAAAAAACATATTTTTAATAAGTAAAAAGATATCTCAAGAGTACTTGTGTCATTTTATCTCTACAGTGGCCTAATACAAATCAATCCCTTGTTCTACACCTTACTTCATACAAAGGGTCTGGGTTCTCTGCTGCTGAGAAATGTTGCTTTCTGGAGACTTGCACTGTGTTGAGGTTTTAAATTTTACCCAATCGCTAGTGTTTGCCTACCACAGCTGCGGCAACCACTGCAGCATGGGAGAGACAGTGCAAGGCTGCACTCAGTAGTAACAGCAGCAAAGCTCTGACATGGTTTAAATGTTTACTGTGTCACATTTTTGGATTTCTGCCACAGAGATAACATGATCCTGAGTTTATACTTTAGCTTGGCCTTTTGTTTGAGGAATTTAGTTATCTCTCTTCCTTGGTTTTATCTATACATCTTCTTCTTACCAAAAACATGCATGTTAAATTAACTGTCCTCTGAATTTCTCTTGGTGGTGATTGGTGAACAATCACCTAAGATATTCAACACAAGAATCTTGCAATTCTTGTATTGACCAGCAATAGATTGTTTTGTTTTTTATTTTTTTTAAGTACTCCACTAGTGACAACTTCTAAAATGAGTTTTATGTTTCCCAGAACAGCATTAGAAGGACGGGCACAAGTTCCACAAAAATAAGTAAAGTCAAATTTCCAGATTTGTTTAGACTGGGCCTCGGGTGATGAGGTTCTTGAGTGGAGAAATATGTGTGAATTGGTTAGTGGATGAAATTTACTGGTGCAGAAGGAGGTAAATAGGGGTGCCTCTGTACTCTGCCACCAGCCCACTAGCCGCTGGATATTGTGACCGATGATGAATGTTGTCATGAGAAAGATGGTTTTATAATGCACAGCATGACTTGTAAAGCAATAAGATGCCATACATGTGGTAACGCATTGATCACTGTCTACAAAAAACAAACTTAAAAAAAAATCATTTTGCACCAAAATCCTCATATCTGGTCCTTATGGATTGATATCCTAAAGCAGAGGTGGTCAAGTCCAGTCCTCGAGAGCCACCGTCCTACAACTTTCAGAGGCATCCAACACTCTTGAATCAAATGAACGGCTCGTTACCAGGCCTGTTCAGAGCTGATCCTGGTTTGTTGGAGTAAGGACATTTCTAAAAGTTGCAGGATGTTGGCTCTCGAGGACTGAACTTGAGCACCTCTGTCCTAAAGTTTTAACTTCTTTCTTTTCTCTAAAACAATATCTGGATGAAATAAATAGGCCATTTTCCATAAGAGTCACTGCTGTATTTAGTCGTGTACATTTTTTTATAAGGATCCTAAACTCTAGCAGAGAGTAGGTGTAGTGCCTGTCAACTTATTGCCCTAGATCAGGGGTCTCAAACTCCAGGCCTCGAAGGCTGCAGTCCTGTAACTTTTAGATGTGCCTCTGCTGCAGCACACCTGAATAGAATAATTAAGGCTCTGGAGAACTGGTCTACACAAGGTGGAGGTAATTAAGCCATTTCATTCTAGTGTTTTGTACTTTTGGCACATCTAAAAACTGCAGGACTGCGGCCCTCGAGGACTGGAGTTTGAGACCCCTGATCTAGATCTTGTTAATGCTTTTTGTTATCTGATAACTGACTTTTTCACATATGGTGACAGTTTTGAGTGTGTTATTGTGCTAAAGCTTACATGGCATAGACAGAGAGGACACTCAGTGTCAACAAATAGAAACACAAAAACAGTTGAAGGAAAATGCCCTCAGATTAGATTTGAATCATGGCATCAGGGTACGTCTTATATGATTTAAATGATTCATGCTTGAAACAAATTGACGGTTGATTGTTTCTAAACAATATTTTATATTGGTAGAACAGCTGTGAGAGAAGAGAGAAATTGCTCTTTATAGATTTAGAATAAGACAAAGTTGGTACAGACATAAATGATGTGATATCTATGTTTTTCTTTACCTGACTAAATAAAATATGTTTCTAATTTAGTATAAGCCTTGACATTAAAAAATAGCAGTTTATATAAAGACAGAAATAAAATTTCTGTCTTTATAATCATGATTCAGTCACTGTTCAGTGGTGCAACAGCAACTTATTTATCAGTGAGACGACTGGAAAAATAAATAAATGAGGAACCAGACCAAATAAAAGTTAGCACACAGAGGTCCTTCTGAACCTCTCTTGTGACCACTAAAATGTTTAAAGATACTCTCATGTTTACATTTTTTAAATTAAAATAAACAATATATTTTTAATAGCCTAAAGCACAGTGGTTTGAGATGGTTGGTTAGGTGTGGTTTCATTTTTAAATTTTTTTTTTCTTTTTATCTAAGACATCTTAAGCAGAAAATGTTGTAAAAGGATTGTTTTTATTTTTTGCACTATGACAACAAACATCTGCATCACTCTGTATTAGCATGATTAGTTTCTGTTTTTATGAGGTAGCTGTGTTGCGAAATGATAAAGGACGAATAAAAGATATTTACGAAGGTGACACCATCTGTAACCTGAAAAGTATGTTGACGGTAACACCTGTTCTTTTCAGCCGTCAGTTCACATTCTTCAGATTTTTCACTTATCAGACATGTGTAACCGGCTATCTAACCTGTACAGGGTGTTTTATGGTTATTATTTGAAGCTGTAAGATTGAAGTTACTTTTAATGATCAGTAATATCAGCACAGATGAGTAACATTTAGGAATTTCCTTTAGTACATCACATTTGTAGATACCCTAGCACTGTCAGTAGAGGGCAGCAAGCTTCCAGGATGTCAGAACTCTGCAGTAGTTTCCTAATTAAGAAACCAAGAGTCTTCAGTGAGAACAAGAGAATATATACATTTTAAATCTGCAACAACTTTTTGTTTGCTATTTGGCTGTTCTTATGAATGCACCAGTCACTAAAACAATTCAAATGATACATTTTAAATATGTTTTTTCTTTAACATTTATGATGCTTATGCTAGAAAGTTTGACTCTGGCATCCTTATTCAAATTCACCCACCAGATTGTTTTTGTTGTTTTTTTTTTCAATTTGTTTTGTTTTCTTTAAACACAAGAGCTGTTTCCTGCTAAGGGGCCTTAAACGTGACACTATATGTTTTTATGTGCATCAGCAAGTTTTATCTTTTTTTCACCTTATCTCTGTGAAAACCTTGATTTCTTTTCCCTTCTTCCTTTGTATTTAGATTCTGTATGAGAAGATCAGCTAAACCTGCAGCTTTCAAACTGTCTTTCCCTGTATAATATCTTTGCCTCTGCTTTCCTTTCTGTTTGTTTCACCCATTGGTTACTCTGCCAACAGCTTTGGGCCTATGTTCCTTTGAGGTCCTTTGCTTTTGCCTCTGTCGCTAGTAGGAGTAAAGAGAAGAACCATCAAACTGAGTGCTTTGATGTTTCTGGTAGACAGGCTTCTGTTTTAAAGAAAAGCTCAGAAGAAGACAGGAAGCATTTTAGAGGCAAGATTTTATTCAAATCTTCCAAGATATTGGATTTTCAAAAGAGACTGTCATTCACACTTTCCGATTTTTGCACAGTGACTGCGTTTATGATTTAAAAAGTGACGTTGTCATCTGAAGCATCACTGACCAACATGTTTGATAGCATAGAAACTTGTACTTGATTAAGAATAAAATCTACTCATGTTTGCTAATTATTCTCCACCTTTTTCTTTTATGTATTTAAACATGACAAATTTATACTTTGAATGTAAATCTTTAAATCTTTCTGGCTATCCGGTTTGATTGTGCCATGTTCCTTTCTTCAAAAGCAAGATTCTTACATAGTTCTCACATTCTGGGTTGTAATGCTGCTGCTAATATGGTCCATGTCCATGTCCTGCTTAATGCCGCAGAATAGCTGCAGGACAAATGTGGTCATGTGAAGGTGAGTGAATGCTGCAGGATATGATCCGCTGACAGAGTCAAAAGTTGCCCAGAGAGCCTGCGTGCACTCTTTGAGCATGTAGATAAGAATTTGAAAGTACAAATGATTCAGTAACTAAATGAGTGATCCATCAGATGGTGTGTATTAATGTGCACGCATGGACACTGCACATAGTTCAATGTGGTGTGTACTTATGCTTTGGACACATAAATCTCTAAACAAAGTCAACTGTGCAAAGACTACCTGGTTCTCAGTGTGAGCAAGCAGCTAGTTCCTTAATGTAAATCATTAATTTCTATCACGACTTGAATTAAGGTTAATGGAAGTCTGGAGATGATGAATGGATGTCTGTGTAATGTCCTTTGATGTGATAAAAGCATGTGTATGAAAAAAGGAGGATTTCACCTCGTTGATTAAAACTGCATCCTCGAAAGGCAAAACAAAATTCAGGAAGGGGATAATAGCAAAAGTGAAACCAAATTGGATAAAAACATTGACTACAGACTGGGATGGAGATAGAAAAGGAAATAAGGGATTATCAATCAATCCCACTATGAAAATTCAGGAAGCAACATTGCATTCAGTAGCTTCTTTTATGAAACTATTGAATCTACTCTGTTAGAGATGTCTGTTTTGCTACGCCTCCATGTTGTTCTATTTTCCCTTGCCTTTGTCTTAATGTACAAGATTAATACAGTTTAAAGGGTTATTTTCATTTGGGAAGATAATTTGAACATAAAAATTAATTAGGTTTATTTACAAAGTTCTTAAATGATGCATTATTAGATTTAACTAAAAGGTGTAATAAAAACAGACTCATGTCTCTCCTTTTATTAACTTTTACTCTAAGTATTTATGACATTTATGACATTTATGAGCCTCTTAATTTAGTCTATTTGTTTTCAGTAAGTGCATGAACAAACATATTCTAAATTAGACTTCTACTTTTTTGGCAGTTAAATTCAGTAGGCTTCTACAGAGTCACTCAACTATTATTTTGCTCCAGCAGGGTCTTTTGGCACATTTTTTGTACAATAGCGCCACCTACTGACACCTTGTTTTCAGTCCTTGGTAAAGAAATGATTTATGCTTCCAAAATATATTGCATAGGCGCTCCTGTTAAAACTCTAAAACAGTTGCTCTTCTCTGTTTGAACAGAGAAAATGTATGAATAGAAAGCTTCACTCAGTGGAGCAGATTGTCATTCTGAGCAGCATGTGTGCTGCGTAAAATGCTATAAAACACAAACTTCACAGATCTGCAGCAAATAAAGGTTAAATAGAAAGATTAGAGCAGAGGAAACGAGGCAACTGAGGAAAGTCAAATAGAGAAAGAGAAAGAAGGCAAGCTGAGGTTTCCTCATCCTCTTCTCTGCTCTGTAAGTTTAGGGGGGGTTTTTTAAGCAGAAAAAGCTCATTATAGACACAACATCAATTCCATTAAGAATTCCTTTAGCCCAACAGTGCCATCAATCATCTTCAACATCGTAGTATTATTTAAAGCCACTCCATTCAGAGCTTTAGGCAAAGTATTTAAAGGGTTGATTGAACTTTATTTATTGGCTCCACCATGGAGGCCTGTAGCACTTAGTCAAGCGATTAATGGGGGACTTTATAAAAATTGCATCTTGTCTCAATCTTTATTTATTTATTTTAAATGCTAATTTTAAGAACAGCATTGCAATTACTTGTTAGGCTCTCTAAATGGGAGGAGAGTTGCTTAACTTATTATTGTCTGCATGTTGTGTGTCTTCGCTTGAGGAAAGCTTGATGAAAGCTTGATGAGACAATGGCACATTTAAGCCACAATTCGATCTCTGTACATATGTGGGTCCAGCCAGACCTACTTATTAGCATTTTTTAAACTAAAATTTAACTTAAATCATATTTGGTGGCAGTTTGGAAAAGAAAATGTGACGAGAGATTAAGAGTCATGATAAAATGTATCCAGAAATGTTCACAATCATTAAAAATAAACCTTGGTGGTTAAATTCATCCATTCATCCACTCATCAGTCGCACTAACGTTAAAGCTGTTCACAAACCACATGACATGCTCAGACTTGCATATCTAAATTACCCTGCTGCAGGCTAGGTATTGCAGCAGGCAAGCTTATTAAACAGGTTGTACTAGTTTGTACTCTTGTTCCTCTGAAGAGAATGGAACAGCAGCAAAGGTATTAATTGTGCTCTTTTGACAAAGGTCTATGTAAAAAAGAAAACAATACATCAATGTTGCATTATTTTAGCACCATTAATTATTTAATTTTTTTTCTGTATAAATAGTTGCTTTCCTGGTTTATCTAATTACAGTAAGATAAAGTACATTTTTAGTACAAATGATGCCATCATAATACTGTATTTTCCCTCAGACTTTTCATAGCATGAAATGTTAATGTGGCACTATTACTAGCTATAATCAGGGATCTGTAAAAACTTATCTCCAGGATAAAGCAGGGGAATCAGTCTATCCAAGGCAACATACAAGGATGCATGACAACAAATGTGCAGCATTCGAAGTAAAATCTACCTACAATTATGTCCCAATCTTTATATTCTAAAATGAGCTTGAACTTCTACATGAAAGACAGACTGATCTCCAGCTGTTGACCTTGAACAGCTGCTTGGCTTTAACTCTGTCTTCAGTGTTAACCTTCCAGTTAAATTAGCTTCTTTGATGTTAGGGAAAAAAATCAGCTCTCATCCGTCTTTTTTTTTAACTTGCAAAATAGACGGGGGGCAAATCATGTCGACCAGCTGCAGATTTCTCACAACCTGCACAGCGTGTCAATGTTTCCTTTGAAGATCAGGCTTTCATTACACTAAGGAGGTGCAAGGGTGACAATCATTACACAGCGCTGATAAAAGATGTGCAAGGAGTTTAATCATGCTGCATTTGTTCCACATGGTACTAAAGGTGCCATTTTTAGAAACACACTAATATTTTTAAGGATTAAAAAGCTCCAGCATTTTGAGACAAAAATATGCAATGAGTAATGTGCATCAAAATAATTAGAGCAGAGTATCTTTAAATATCAACTACAGCTTTGACTTGTATAATACAAGCATTTGGAGAAAAATTAGGATTTAATTTTGATAAATAAAAAAGAAAACAACTTCATATTTATCGCAAAA
This sequence comes from Gambusia affinis, assembly GCF_019740435.1. Classification (NCBI taxonomy): domain Eukaryota; kingdom Metazoa; phylum Chordata; class Actinopteri; order Cyprinodontiformes; family Poeciliidae; genus Gambusia; species Gambusia affinis. The sequence goes on from NC_057881.1 coordinate 5,343,242, forward strand.
TAGATAATCAAGATAACACCGAGAGCTACGCTGCAGTTCTACTTAATCTTTTTCATATTTTAAAAAAAATATTTAACAAATGTCAACATATTTTATTATGACTTTATTTGGTGTCCCAACACAAAATGGGAAATCACTTCCACAAACAAAAATCCAAGAAGTGTGGTGCATATGAATTCAGACCAATTTTATCCAGACACCCCTAAATAAGAGAAACCATGAAACCCTTGCTAGCTCACTCAAAGCTGCTGCAGCTCTGGTGGGAGAATCTGTTGACAGGACAATTTTAAATCATGAATTTACAGATGCAACTTCTGAGTACACTGAAGAATGTTAGAAAGAAAGCAACTGTTAAAATAAATTCATAAAAAGTAATAGTAAAGCTAACAATCACAATACATCACGCTCAAAGTGAAAGATGATTGAGGCATAATCATATAAATAAATATGTTAGAGACTGCAATAGAGTTGAGGTTGAGTGGAGTTTCATCTTCCAACAAGACAATAGGAAAAATCTAAAGCCAAACATATGTTAGAATGGTCCAGTCAAAGTTTAAGCCTAAATACAGTCAAAGATCAGCTGCAAGACTTGTGCATTTCTGTTTGTAGATGATTCCCAACCAATCCAAACAAGTTTGACTCATTGTAGTTTTCTTCTTTAATTCATTTGTAATGATTAAAGTAGAACTAATTTGGGAACCACATTTCCTTTTCCTTCCACAGCCCAAATATGGATTACTTCTTGGTGGTCCATTGCCTCAATAAAATACATTAAGAGTTGTGATTCCATCATGACAAAACTAAAAAAGTCTAAAGGAGGGTGAGTATGAATATTTTTATAACCGTTATTTTTCTATTTGATAGTTTTACTTACACTTCAGTGAAAATGGACTTCATAAAAAACTGAAAAAATAAGGTTGCTATGGATACAGTTTTCTGTCCAAAGCATCTTCTTTTAGGAGCCTTAAAATATATGCTATGTATGTGAATGCAGTTGCAGAGCTGGACTATTATCAGATATCTGTGGGGTTTTTTTGTTGTTTTTTTTTATTTATGTCTCACGTTTGGTCTTTGTTACTCATGCATTATTGTGCATGAGTAACAAATTTCCCTCCTGGCTCATCCATTAGCATGGTGGTGATGATGAACTCCTCTTTAAAGTCTGATAACGCCTGGCTGTCCATCAAGCAGCCTGAGCACTATTAACAGCTGTGTGTATATTCTGTGGAGGGTAATACAATCGGAGATTCCTCAATGAAAGGTAATGAGTCGAATCATTGTTATTAGCCTCTTCCTCCCAGACAGGGACACACAGTCACATTAACACACTCACTAATACAAACCTGCAAATTAGACAAACCTCAGGAGGAACACTGATAACATGCTACCACTACAAAGAGATCATTTCAAAAGAAAAAGTTAGGTTTAAAAAGCTGCACTTTAATAAAGGAGTTCACTCACTTTACCTTTTTTAACAAATGTTTTATGTATTATCTGCTTTTAAGTTCAATGCACAGTCCTTTTCAGGGACGCAACATCTTTATTATACTTGAAACTAGCAGGGACTGCTATGCATACGAGGCGTTAGGCGTTAAAACTGAGATAAGTTACATCAGATAAAAGTAAAATTGTTTTCAAGAAGCAAGAAAAGAAGTCTGACTCATATCTGTTTAAGTGTCAAGCATTAGCATAATCTGAATGACTGAAAATCTACACAAACAAGCAATTAGATCAGTTAAAAAGCATGATACGACCTGCAGTGGGCGCCCATCTGTTTGTCTTTAGAGAAGTATATCAACTGTTTTGTTATTTATCTGCAGTCTACAAACTGCAGTTATGTGTCTTGTTTCTTTAAATCAAACATTACATTTGCTTTTGTAAATTGCATTCAGGGACGCATTATTCAATATGCAAACATGTCCATGGTATTTAGACGTTTTTGTTTATTCATTTATCTCAGTTTACTGTTTATCCCTTGAACGGACTTGTCGGTTTTGACACAAACCAACCTTGTCTAAAACCAAGACCTCTGACTTAAACATTTCAAGACTTCTTCCAACACATAAATTAACAGATGGTCACACATTACATGGTAACACAACTGAAAAATATTCTGTGATTGTTTATAGAGGAAATGTTTTAACATCTGTCTTATCTGTCTTTTTGTCTTTGCAAAAAGGAAAATTAGATTTTTTTTCCCAAATGCTTCCCCCAGACTCAGACACTCATTGTGTCCTAAAATTCATGGCCACTTAAAGCATATGGTCACCCACTCCAAGAACAGCCACAGACTTACTGATTTCATCTGGCATGCTTGAAATGATCATAAAATACTCTTCTACTTGGAGTGGCTCTTTGAGGAGCTGAGAGCAGAATTGAGAGACTGTCAGTTGGAGCAAAAGAAGAGAGTTGGAGAAATGGTCATAAAAAATACAAAAATCCTTGATGTGGATTTCAGCTATACTTTTTATAGGGTTTAGTTTGACAAAATATAAATTTTTGCTGTAGTTTTTCTCTAATTTATGCAGATTTCTTTTTGTCAAGTGCTTGGATGCTTAGTAAGAGTTTTTGTTTGTCCTTCAGGCTTAGAAATTTACAGTTTTATAGATTCAGTGAATTTGTGTTATTTGTCATGCCAATGATGGATTAAAAGTGTTACTGCTGTGTGTGTTTTTTACATGGCGATGTACCTCTCCTCTGCTTAGCAGCAGCAGTTATTTATTGCATGCCCTCACCAACAGCTTTAGTGTAAACGCCATTCACACTGTGCTTTATAAATCCACAGCATCCCTCTAATTTCTATTAAAATCTCACTTTGTAGAAACAAAGGGAGGTCAAATGGGTGACTCAGAGCAGCAATACACAGATAAATTATGAAGCTCACAATTTCCATCTTTTAACCTTGTCCATTAGTTCAAATTTAGATTTTATTTCATCTCATGAATAGCTCTCATGAAAAGTTTTAATTTTCATCAGGGTAACTGGATTGTTATGTTTACTTTCCTGACATGTTGAAGGAAAAAGCAGCCTGCAATAAATAACTGATGGAGACTGTCAGATCATATGAAGAAATTTCAGAAACATTGCAGAAAACTGCAATGTTTGAACACAAGAACTTAACTTGATAAAATGGCATGAATGAAACAGATATATGATTTTTATTTGGTTTTGGAAAAGGCGACCATACCTTTCTTTAAAAAAATAGATAAATAATGTGGAGCACTTCAATATTTGCACGGAGCGCAGTGGAGGGCGGAGCAGGTTTGAACGCCGTACGGATGAGGAGATAATCCCGTTCAGTCAACTGGATGAGATTATCCAGAGAACTCTTGAAGGTACTCTCACCTGTTCAGGTGAGAGTTCAAACTCTAATCTAGGTAACCTTAAGCAAGAGAGTATAGAACAGGGACAAGGACACGAGCAAACAGTGATCTCAGAAGGTTAGAAGTATCAGATACTGTGGGGTCGAAGTGCTGTCTGCCGACTCCTCTTATGCTCCCCTGTTGAAGCTGGTGATTTGCAGGTGCGTAAAAAACACTTGCGGAGTATGCGACACCGTCCAGACGCCATCTGGTGGCGGACTAGCAGTGTTGCAGGAACAGCAGATCCCAACAATTTGCTTGGTCTTTGATTTTTGAAGGGGCGGTATTATGTGTTTTCCAACCACAGAGTATAATTTTTTAGCACAGTCAAGTAGCTATGTTATCTAAAGTTGTCATAAAAATGCTAAATATTTTAAGTCAAATATGACTTAAGTAATTTTAACTAAATAATTTAACAGCTTGAAATTGGGCCTTTGTCTCTTTTAAAATTCCTGCTCATTCGGAAACTTTTCCTTCAGAAAGTCATCAACATCTCTCCTCTATTAACTCTTTAACTGCATTCCAATCAGCATAGCACTAAGAAGTATCTTGTATGAGTTCAGCAGTTGCACAGTTCCTCTGGGTGATTGCTAATTGTTGCTGGCTAGTCTGAAGGAGCTGAGTGAGGGAGTTCTGGGAGAAGGCTTCTCTGTAAGGTAAAAGCCCCTATTAAATATGAAAATAGGTAGTGTTAAATCTTTTTCACCATTGTGCAACCTGGTACCACTACGAATAAAAATTGCAACATTTTCAGTTTCTAATCAGTTAACCATTCTGATATGCATCTCTTTTTGATATTCTTGAAAAATTGCATAGTGCACAACATGTATCCATTAGGTTTAAATGTTTACTTTCCTGAGCTGACAGTGTCTTGGATCAGCTATACAGCTTGCTGTTTTCTGCTCAGGTCCTTATTATGACTGTTGGCAGCAAGCCTTTGTCTCTGCATTTGTTTTGACACACATGCTGAAGTTAAAATAATGTTCTTGCACAGTGCCTAGTAATGTCCCCTGCTCAACCTCTGCCCAACCACATCTACACCCTGCACGCTGCTGCTTAACTAAGCATAATTGTGTAAATAAACTGTTCAATTTGCAAACCTATTCCAAGCATTTATTAGTAGATAAAAGGTAGAGAAATAGGTAAGGACCCAGACAAAAGAGCAGAATTCATGTTTTATCACTGAGAGCCTTATGGTCCTGTTGACCTTTACTGCTGTGACGGTTGCTGGTACTGCACTGCATATTAACTGTGACTTTGAGGGGATTTTTTTTCCTGATTTAAGATTAGTTTACACAAAAAGCATTTCCCTGATAGGTAGTTAGAAGCGGTAGACATTTGGTCTGTGATAGAGATCTGTATTCTACCGGCAAACCGCAGTAATGCTTGTTGATGACATAATCAGTTGGCATCAAAATATAAAGCAAGCAGGAAGCAGCAGAGAGAGCAAGAGAAGAGCTTGTTAAAAAGGCATGTGCAAAAACGGCAATTATCTGGACCTAGTTCGGGTATAAAGTACCCTGCCGTAGTCTTAGCGCGACACGCAGGAGGAGCAGATATGAGTCAGACAGCGGAGGAGTGGTGAGGAACCAGAGGGATGTCCCATCAGCCTGTCAGTTCCCAAAACCACACAGAAAAAAACACTTGTAAAAGTCAATGAGACCCCGCTGGAAAGCATACAAGGTTAAAGCTTTCGGGGTCCAATGGGCCCCATCTCCTAAGACCGCGGGAGGGTTAAACAGTCAGACCAGGAGCAGAAAATGTAATCTGCAAAGTGTGTGGGGTGACAGTTCTTGTGCAGAGAGGATATATACAAGTAATTTGTTCTACCACCTTAAAACAAAGCATGTGCTTGAATAGCAATCATTTTTGACGACTGCAAGTTCCAGTCACAACAAGGGGAGAAAAAGCAGGATTTGACGCAGACATCCTTTACATTAAAGTTATCATGCTTCCACATAGAGAAATATTTTTTATTGATTTAACCTTGATTTGACCAGGTATCTTAACTGAGATTAAGAATCTCATTTTAACAATGGCAGTGATAGGTAGTAACAAACCAATTACAAACATGACAAAAAAGGACTACCTAAAAATAGCTTTCTGCGTGGGTGTTCTCCGGGTATGGACATGTGTTTTGGACTGTGGTCCAAACACATGACTGTTGCAGTAAATTAATATTTTATTTTTTCATTTCTACTGTAAGTTTTACACCAAAAATATAGCTTGCTATATATTGCTACTACCACCCCTCATAATACTTATCTAGACATAAATTTTAAGCCTGATGCACATCCCTAATCCCAACATAAAATGTGTGATACAAACACTTGGGCTAGTATAAAGAAACCTTCATATGTCTGAAGCTTCTTATTTACTTTAATTATAAAGTGTAATATTCTGGAAGACTAATTCTGAAAATGTTAAGAAAAGGTCTCCATTTTTTATTTTTAAAAACAATTTAAACACATTAGCTGCACACTGCTTATTCTTTGTCACTCAGTTTGATCCTCGCATTGTTTACATGCAGAGAAGTTTTTGTCTTACACAAATAAAAACACATCAGAAACTCCAAACATAAACAGCTTTGAGAGGGTGAATGCTACAAAGTTTGTATTTCAATCGATTTAACTTTCTTTTTAGATGGATAAGAAATTAATAATAGACTTTATATTTTGGTTATTACCATAAACAATATACAGACAGGGACAACATAATGAAACACACCATATATTACTGTGCATTTGCATTTGCAAAGTATCAATAAAAAATGAAAAAAGTTTTTACATTTGAAATGAAATCTTTGTGTGTTTCGAACAAGTAAAATGTCAAAGAAAAAAATAATAGTTAAGAAGAAAACAGCTATAACTTGATGAAGTTACAGCTCTGCAGAATGGCTGCCTTTGCTTTTCTCCATTTAGTCAGAGGAATGGACATGCAACTTTTCTTTACTTCTGCTAAACAGATTACTGAACAAAGCATATAAGTAATGTAAAACTAGGTTACAATACTAACAAATGCATGTGGTTTCCTCAAAATGTGACACCAGTGTTACACCGTGACCCACCTACTGTTTTTTCCATGACGTACAAAGAAAATTCCTGAGGAAAATATCAGTCCATGATCACCTTTTAGGCATATGATACTATAAATGAAACATACGTGTCATATAAGTGTAGTTGCTACAAAGATTTTTCTTAAATAAAATCAACTGTAGGGGAACAAGCTTTGCAAGACATGATATCATTCTTTGACATAATTTGATCAAAATATGCCAAAATGTTACAAGACTCACATGAAATCAATTAATGTTATGCCACACTATGCAGACTCTCTTTCTCCACTGATGAAGATTCACTCACCTTGGAGAGGCTGCAATGACAGGATAATAAACCTTTTTTTTTTTTTTCCAATTAGGCTAATATTTATTTAACCACTGTGGGGTGCTCATGCATTGTTTGTAAAGCACTTCTATTAGGCTGAAGTGGTCATGCAACCAATAAATATCAGAAAACAATAGAAAACAATGGTGAAACCACAGAAGGAAAGAAATGACAACAAAAACATTTACTCCCATAACAGATTTGCTGGTTTTCCTCTTGTATGTTTTAGATCATCAAACAACTTTTCATATAGAAAGAAGATTAATTTAGCAAACACAAGCTGCTGGTTTAAGTAACAGTTTTAAGGGCGAAAAAGCTACACTGACAAACCTGTAACTGTCAAGATTTTCTTTCTGGACTTTTCAAATGCCTTTAACACGATCCTGACCCTTGGACCTCTTTAAAATCTCATCCAGATAAAAGTGGATCCCTGCTTAATTACTTGAATTTCTAGACCTTTCTAGGGAAGGAGGAGGTGATCTATACATTTCTTGGGTTGTGACTGAACAAAACAAGCAACAACAAGCAGCTGTACAAGAAGGCCCAGGGCAAGATACACTTCCTGAGGATGCTAATATCATTAAACAATCTGGGGAAGCTACTGAGGATGTTTTATCAGTCTGAGGTGTCCTGCTTTCTGTCTAAGCCAGACCTCTCCAGGACAGAGTATCTGATCAGGCTCACTGATCAGCATGAAGCTGGACTCTCGTGAGAGTGAAAGAGAGGAGAGCAAAGCGTAAACTCCAGGCTGATCTGAACAATGACAGGCACCCTCTGGATGTTGTCATCAGCAGTCGGAGAAGCCTGTTCAGCAGCAGGCTGATCCCTGCAAATTGCAGAAACAAAAGACTTTCAGACTCATTTGTCTTCCATGCAATCAAGCTGTTCAACTTTCCACGGGGAGGAAGGAGAGCCAGAACAGAAGTAGAGAGGGACTGAAGGACTGGGATGTGGTCATTCTTTTAGTTAGTAGTTCGTTCAGTCAGTCTGATTAAGTTTTTAATGTTTTTAGGTCAAATACTGGTGATACTATCAAATCCAACAAGAATTCATGAGATATAACTGAAGATTCTGTCTGCCTGCCCTTTTGTTTAGCAACAGGTATCAACGCAGCAACACTGGAAGTTTAGAAAATGTAAATACACTGCAAAAATCTATAGCTTCTAGTGTAAATATCTTAGCAAATCTGAAAACGACTAACTTACAAGTAAATTTTAGCAAGCTATGTAAACATGTTTAAAGTAAATAATTTCTTTATTGATGAGAAAATATAGTTCCATTGGCAGATTATTTAACTTATAACAAGACATTTTTCCCACGTTATAAGTTAAATTGCCAGCCAATTTACTTACGTGTAATAAGATATTTGCACTAGAAACTACACCACAATTACCTGGTAGGATTTTGTGTTTTTGAAGTGTGAAAAGATTTAAATGGTAATAAATTATAAACTATAGTTTGAATATGTTGTAAGTTTTTTCATAATTCCTGTTTATTACAAGTCATAGCATGTAATAATGCTAATATCTAAATAATTTCTTCTTTGTGTTTTTCAGCTCACAAGATCTCTCTTTACCTTTATTTAAGCTTTGTCACTCAGTATCATTTTGCTCCAGGTTCATTTATAAAATGTAATTTGTCTCAACACTAAGGTGACTTTCTGTGGTTGAATTCAGACCTAAAATGCATTAGAGTAAATGTTACCTCTGGGCCAACAGCTCAGCTCTTTCAAAGTTTGAAAAAGTTGAAAGTTTCATCAAATAGACAGAGTCAAAATAAATTCAGTCCTTTGGCACTGTCAATCTTAGCTTCCTTTTCCCTCCCTGAGCCCATTGTGGAGAAAAATTATGCCCTCAATAACCATCACATGATTGTGGGAGCACTGCGATGCAAATAGGAGCCAAATAACCTTTTCCTGCCTGGGCACGAGTCCAAAGATCCTCAAGTTCCATCTCCCGTGTGATAAGAGTGGTTGTAGGCCATTCCACAGACCATTAGTTGGGGATTGATGGGAGCTCCCGACTTCCAGTTATTTGATCACAGCTGGCCAAGGACCAGTAAAGAGGGTTCGTTGTGGCTTTTGTTGTTGCACAAAGCAGCTGAAAGGCTCACTCAGGCTTCTCTTAGATCCACCTGGCTGTCGCCTTTTCAGTCCATTGATTTTTGTATTTCCTTTATCTGCAAAGTAGAAGGCATAAAAATTTTATTTTAAGGGAAAACTTACAGAGTGATGGATGGATAAACCCAAGTAATACAAGTAAAGGAGCTGTTTGAGTGGGATAGAGGAGTAAGCTCCTTAAAAAAGTCTTAGGTACGTGTTGCACAAAAATCTCAAGTATGCAAGCCTCTGTGTGATATGATTTAGATGTCATATGCCCAGTGAAGTTAAAATTTGCTATTCTGTTGTTAATTTAGTTTAATGAAGTTTTTATAAAACATAGCAATCAAAGAATTAAAGTAACAAGCAAATTGTTTTCCAAATTATATCAAATTTAATAAAAAATGCAAAATTCTCACACCTATAATTTTGCTGTAAAGCAGTACCTCCATTCTGCTGTCAGATGATCAGCTTCAGTACGAGGACTAAAAATCAAATGAGTACAACTCTTTGCCTGAAGCAGAGTTTCCCCACCAGCCTGCTTCGAGAGTCTCCATTTTAACCAACTTCTGTGTAGGTCAAAGGGTTGTGGCAGTCCTCACCCCTTCTGTTTGGGTTTTGGCTCAGTGATGAAATCTCATCTGCTCAGGGGATGTTTGTGTTTTTAACATAAGTTGACATATAGAGTCCTGGGTAAGACCTGAACCTGCTTCTTATTGCTGCAAATCCCAAACTTAACCTGCATCACAATATTCAAAATCCTAAACCTAGCCTAAAAATATAAACCACTAATGCTGCTTCATAATATCTGTTTATTGAGCTGCAACAAGCTCCTCAGGCTTCACAGGCCATATTAGCGCCAATCCACTAAATAGGAAAGTGGCTAAAATCAGACACATTCCAACACAATGATTCAAACATAGAATAAATGCTCATGGGTCTCCCTTAATGCAACATATTGTCAGGTAGTGGTCAGGTTACAACAGGTTTGGCTTTAAAAGCCACCTCTTCTCTGCTCAGGTATTCTGTTCAGTTTTTGTCAAGAGCTCTGATTTTCTAAGGTCGCCAAACTTCCCCCTCGTCAAGTGCTAATAATTGCTGCCTTTCTTTTCTCTTTGCCCTCCTACTTCTCCCTCTGAAACATTGATTCCTTTCGAATTCCACGTTTTGCACTCCAGGTGTTACTATTGCAAACTCTTTGCTTCTACTCACCACCAGCTCTCTACCATGTTTGTGTCTAACCAGCACGTAACTGGATGTCTCCCAGTAATCCATGCATCCTGCATACTTCCATACATGAGAACAAGAAGAAATAATCCCTTTAGTATGCAGTGATCCCCATGTAATTAATCTCAAAATGCACAAATAAAAGATTTGAAAGGGCTCAAGTTGTAATACTCTTTGAGATTTTGTTCCCTTTTTTTTGTCAAAATCCACATTCCAGACATGCAGTATTATTGTCGGAATGATCACTGAATAACAGTCACTGTGTCAGATTGAATTATACAACGCCATGGATGAAGCTTCACTGGATTTAACACTTATCTGTCAATTATATTTTCTCCATTTCAAGGAGAAACATTGGTTTTGCTATTGTCAATAATTCAGATTATCACAACTATATCTGCAAATCTGATTTCAGTCAGCTGGGTTTACGTAATTATCTTTACTTTTAACAGAGGTGAAATATATGTAATTAGGCAGTAGACATATAGCTGTAATCTGACCAATTTTTAAGAAGTTGAAGCAAAACATAGGGTGAGGTAAAAGCATAAGCATTTCAAACTGTTGAACACTGGCACTTCACTTAACATTAACATGCAAAGTTGGCAGCATGTTAATAATGAGCTGTAATTCTGCCTGTAATTCAGACGAGGTGGGAGGTGGGCTGAAAATGAAAGCTGTTCTGAATGACAACATACCAAGTGTTTGTGTTTGTGGTGGAATAAATTAAGCCCCATGCCAAATGATCAAGCATCGGTTGGCTGCTTTCTTTTCAGTCCGCAACAGTTTGTTGTGCATTGCCCAGCCGGAGGCGGCTATTTGGTGCTCCTCCAGGCCAGCTGGTGCACGGGTTCAAGCTGTTAATGGCAAATTATCATTCTATTAATCTCTGTTAATGTTGGGCCTTTGTCAATGCTCAATGCTGCGCAGAAATTCAAAGTATCTGAATATGAAATACCCTCACACCCTTGTAATGGTGGATTATTACTCTGTCTTGTTAGGTTGAGGTTTTCTAAATGAGCCAGGACTGACTGTCTTCCAGTGGCGGAAACACGGATGGCAATGGAGGGCAGCTGACTTGAGACCAGAAAGCCTGGCAGATTGCTCTCAATGTGATGTCTCACTAAGTGAAGAGAGTAACTGATTTTATGATTGCATGAAATCCTCAATGACAATCTTCATTGAAAAATTGAAGCAAAAGGGGGAAATTTAATTGAAAAACATATTTATCTGAATTGAACTGATCTCAATTCATTCTTGATGCTGGTTCATCATTTAGCTTTTTGTTGTTTTTAATACTTTAATGCTTCAGTTGTTAAAGGTGCCAATAGATGTGACACTTGTGAAGTTCTTAAAGATAATTATTTCTTAACATAACACTTTTTGGACCCATGCCTAATAAATATATCCAAGTTAAAGGTTGAAAATTAGTAACATTTTCAGTGTCAAATGATGCTGCTACAATTTTTTTTTTTAAAAAGGACTTTACACAGTAAACTGATTACTCCATTTCTTGGCAAAATGTACATGACATGTCAACAAATCTTCAGTGGCTGCACAAATCTGTGAGGGAAGTTTTGTCTAAAGCCTGGTCTCCATAAGACGAGGTGATGTTTTTGGGTAAAGGGTTAGGTCTAAGAATTGTGAATTGTATGAATTGTGTTTAGGTTAGGGTTAGGGTTAGGCATGTACTCCTAATAGTTAGGGTTAAGCTATAGAAATAAATAAAAAATGGATTGAAGTCAATGCAAAGTCTCTGAGAAGATAGAAAGACATAGTGTATGTGTATTTATTATGTGTGTGTGTGCGTGTGTGTGTGTGTGTGAATTCGTTACCTGGAGGTTCAAAGTTTTCAGGATGGTAAGAAGGGTAGAAACCTTGCAACACCCTGAATGTTGCAGAAGCCTTAGGCAGACAGGCAAGTCCCCAGCAGCAAAATATCCCTGCTTTGTGTAGGAGAAACACCCCAAAGGCATCGGCTCCCCGCAGCAACCAGAACTCAGGACCAAAGGATGGATAGAGGGCGCCATGCTGTCCCATTCAGTGAGAAACCCAGGGGACATGAGGACACAATAGATCAGACACATCCCCAAGAGATGAGGATATGTCCTGCTGTGGTATTGTTTATGTTAACTTCATCTGCCCATTGAAAGTTCAACTTGCAGTGGAAATGCTCTCCTGAATACTTTACAAAATATAGTACCAGCTCCATACATGCAGGTCTATGTTGAAGTGAAATGGTTCATTTTAATGAAACATATTTATTAAAATACATTTGACTTTTTCTTGTTACTTCAACACTGAGTTGTGGACAATATACACAATGAAGCTTATTGGGGTGACATTGTCTAAGTTTATATTTAAACTTGACAACAATGTCAAGTCTTATGACATTATTGTTACATTATTATTAGCAATAATAATGTAATAAAGTTTGCAAGTGGTAAGACCAGAGCTTCACCAGCTCTAATTCATTCATTCATTCATTCATTCATTCATTCATTCATTCATTCATTCATTCATTCATTCATTCATTCATATATGGTCAGAGTCCATTAGCTATAAAATAAACATTGCCAATACTTTTACAAGACATGACTGACATTTAGTTACCACAAAACGTTAGAGGAAAATGGACTCTGCTACATCTTAAAGCTATTAAGCAGCAAATAGCAAGCCAGGTTATTTAATTTGAACAACCACCCAGACAAAATGGCTCAGATTAAATCACAGACGCACCCAGTGCCAGAAGATGGAGAATTAAAAAAACAAAATTAATGGAGAAGGCAGACGACAGTCAAGCCAGAGCCCAGCTTGTAGCATCTTCTTGGAGAAACTCTCAGCAGGCGGCTGGTCATCAGGGCAGCTGAATCAGTCGAACAACAGCCTGCACAGTGTACAGTGACATGCAGAACACAAACTCTATCTGTTGTGATATCACTGACTACATGCTTGGATTGAGTAACCTCATTTGTTGGTATCTCACATGATTGTATCCAATTGTATAGTCAAAAGTTACAGTAAACTACTTAGTAATTATTTTTGCACACATTATTTCTACATCTAAGTACTGTACTATTACAATACTTCCTAAATTTTACATCCAAGTGTCAACATTATTATCTGTTTTTTCAATTGTAAATCAGTCTTTTTCCCTGAATTTTAACCTGCTGTCATGGAAAATAGTAGCCTACTCAATCTTTACAGAAATAATTATAGAGTATGGAGATAGCATATTCAATCTAAAACCAAAAGATTTTACATTTTAAAAAGAGCCTAATTTCAACCTCAGAAATTAAGTGGCATAATTCTACATTGATGAACAACGATAAAACCTTCCTGTGAATACATAAAATGCTGTCCTCTCCTTCATAAATGCTGAGTTAGCAGACTGAGCAGGAATAGCATGTGTTTAAAAGCTGTTCTGCAGACCCATCAAAGCCCTCTGCTTAGGATACAGCATTCATGTACACATTGCTTTGTGTTGTTTGTTGTTTCTGAATTCATGATAAACAATGGTTCTTTTACCTGGGGACCTTTTTTCATGAGAGAGCATGCTCTATTGTGCACCTTTTGACAAATGTGTGGTTCCACATTGTCTAATAAAAACTCTGTAATTTAGGACATTAACAACATTAGGTCTGAGCCTTGCAAAATCCTGTGAAATTATTCAAGTTACTGAGAAAAAAATGTTCACTATCTACTTTTAAAGATTACTGTCACATGCATCCCTTGGTCTCAATTGCAGCAAAAAAAAGAAACCTATAAAGGGTTCACATAAGAGTTCAGAGGTGCTTCGTCACTGGCTTCCATCCGTGAAACAACTTGTAGAGGGGCATTGAATGACTGAACTGCCAAAACTGTAATAGCTGCAGTGCTGATCAGAGGATGAAAACAGAACAAGAGGACTTTTTGATGGAATAACACAGCAGTAAAGATTCATCCAATTTTATGGCTACATTCAGCTGAGATGATAACATATTTATCCCATTCACCCTGTTGAAAACATTGTGAGTGCATATGTTTGTGTCTGTACGTGTGTAAGTGCAATAAAATGTCACTGGAAATGATAACTCCTAGATCTGAAAACTAGGCAATTCAGTGAGTTATGATCTTAAAAAAGTAGTTTTATGTTAAAGTAAAACTTAAACTGTCAAAGTTCTTTTATTTTTAGCTTTTTTAAACCAAAAAGAGAAACCAGTTAACTCATCTTTCTGGCAATTTGATCACAAACAACTGATCTTTGTTTATTGTACTGCCAAGAAAACTCAAGGCCAGTTGTTTGTGAAGTCTCTGTTGTCATTAAACCCATCTATTTTATGCTGCACATTAACCACCAATAATGAGCTACTCTATCATTCTGTTTTCCCCAGGGAATGATCTACAAAATAATATGAATCAGGAAAGCAGGAATCCATAGTTGGGCCGATGCTTCAGTCAGGTAACATTTTCAAAATATAAATCTAAAGATTTTTCTCCACAGCTCCCAGAGTCATGTGAAAAAGGTGTTTGCCTGCTTCCTGAGTTCCTATTTTTTTTACATGCTACACTTGAGAATTTCAGAACATGAAACCAATTTAAATGTGAGTCAAAGACAACATGAGTAAGCACAAAAGGCAGGTTTTCAAAGAAAGTGTTTATTATTACGAGAGAGAAAAATCCAAACTTGCATGGTCTTGTGTGAAAAAGTGATTGTCTCAAGAGAATTAAATTCTCCCTATGAAAAATATCCTGAAAAGAGACAAGTGAAGGAAAACATTATGTGAAAACTATTCTTGGTGCAATTTACACTATAGACAGTTTATCAATTGAAATCAGCGACAGAGTACTTTTGATTTCTGTCCAACACCCAGGAAGATTTGTAATATAACACTGTCATCTAAAGTGTTGACTCAGTGTCTTCTTTCAATGTGTGTAGGCATTGGGTTTTATCGTGGGAGACATGCTGCCAAGGCCAAATGGTGTTGCACTGATCCCATTGTGCCAGTCGACTATTGTAAAACACTTGAAAGGCAGTGACAGAGAGCCTCTTGAGCTTTCTGCTCTTATATTTGTGCTGCAATAAGAATGATAATAAGTAAAAGTATTCTACAGTACAGCTGGATATGTTTTTGTGGTCAATTTTCAGACAGTCAATTAATATGTAACAGTGATGAACCAAGCCTCACATTCACCTTAAGAAGAATTTTAATATTAAAGCACATATATCAGCTATTGTGGTCTTTCTATTGTACTGTTTTAAGTATGTATTTAAAAAAAAAAAACAGTCGTTCCCACTAAAAGAAACCCCCACTGTTCAAATTTGAGTTTATGCACATCAACAGAATAACTTCCTAATACCAATCTAATACCAATACCATTTTTTGTTTTGGATATCAATATATATTATATATTTCATTCACTTCATGCATCTGTTTTACCATCAGGGATCGTATTTAAATAAATTATTGACATACTAAACATAAATTTAAATCACAGAACATGTGTTACATCCCGATGGTCTGGGGGTGCAGGGGTGGTAACATAAAAATGTGTCCAGAGAAAAGGTGGAACGTAAAATAATTTTTTACAAAAAAGATGGTTTCACAAACCAAAACACAATACAACTTAACCCACTTAAGGCAAAAGAAAAGGGTTAACAAATTGAAGAATGTTAAGTTCAAATTAAATAGCAAAATGTTCAAACAAGTCAGTCTAAAGTGACTCAAAACAACCCAATAAAAAGGATGAAAGGGAGCACCAAACCTCCCAAACACAAGCTTGTAGCTTGTGCAAAGTCAATCTAAAGCAGATTCAAACTACTTAACAGAATAAGCCAGAACGAAATAGTTCAAACTGCCCAAAGCAGTTGTCAAACACCAAAGGTGGGGGTCAGCTTTATAAGACCTTTTCCTGCTAGCTGCTCCACTGGAGGAATGATTGCAGGAGCCTTTTATATGGTGCAAGTGAGGCTCATCAACGTCTGATTGGCTTGACAATCCTCTGCTCGTCCAATGAGGTCGCGGCTCCTCTGCAGCCTTCAGGTAGCCAATCAGGAAGGTGTTCCCTCGCAGTTGAACCTGCATAACAAAAACAAGCCTGCCCAGCCTCAAGAGGCCACGGGTCGTGACAACATGATATTAATAACATTCCATATAATGTTAGTCTAAATTGCAATTATTTTGTTTGATTAGATCTGGTCTGACATCAGCATGATTCTAGAACGATTGCTTTGTCTCACATCCATTAATATGTATCTGTTGAAGGGGAGAATAACATTAACTCTCTGTGTTTTGTCAGTCCGAGCACATCAGATCCTTCTTTGATCACTCTGAATCAGATTTCATCGCAGCAAGTTCATCACAGCCTTGGTTTTGTATGTCCTTGAAAGTAAAAGTGCTACACTGGTTATGTGTTTGGCAGTATTATGAGAACACATTGAGTAAAAAAAAAAAAAAAAAAAAAAAAGATTATTTCCTTCTAAAGTATTTTGCAAATGTAGTTTTTAAATCTTTCTTTTTGCTTCCCATAGGACTTTTCTCTATCTCTACTCCAACTGGCGCACATTCCCTGACTCAAGACGCTGCATCAGTGAGGATTCCTGAGGGAAAGACCGGGGTCTTATTGTCCCCAGGTGGCTTCTATTCCACCTGATTGCCACTTGGGGTATATAAGGTTGAGCCAGACCTCAGTGCTGGTTACCGTTTGGTAGATCAACATGAAGCCTATAAGCCTGGTTACAGATCTGCTTTAAGAAAGACTTTGACTCACTGTTTGCTCTTTGTACCCTCCATTTTCAATGTACACTGGACTCTGTCTGTTCCTGTGTCCTCTCCTTTATGTGGTTTTTCTGGATACAAGCTCTCATCCGATCCCCCCCGTTCACCCTCCTCCTGGGATGTCACGACAGCCTGCAGCCCTCCTACCTTATTCCCTCAGCTGGAACCTCTTTGCCTCCACACACATCTGTGTTGTATACAAAGTCAGTTTAAAAAAATATTCAGCATCAGTGTTTGCTACAATTAAAATTTAACCTAGGCTTCTTCTCATGACTTTATCATTCTTGTACACATGTGGAAACAATTATCAAATATATCTTGTCGTTAGGCTTTGTACCATCCCAGGAGCACAAGGGCATTTCAGATTCAAATCTTGGGCGTTCCTATTTATTCTCCCCATGAAAATGCTGGCTTTCCTTTGGTATTCAAACGTATTTTCATAGTTCAAAAACAATGAATGTTCAGCTAATTAAATGCCACAATGTCTTTAGGTGAGTGTGTGCATAGTTCTTCAACTTGGTGTTACTACTGGGATAGCCTCCATCTTTCATGTTTAAGCTAACATGAAAGATGGAGCGATGCTGGACCTTGTCCATGAATTATGTCAGCATCCAAAGTTTTTCTGTAATTTATTTAAGGAAAGACAAAAGAAATGAGAAGCGTAAACATTGGGGTCACATTGAAGAAACAGGGACAAAAATAAATTTAGTCTGACAGGAGAAGATTACTAAGCTGCTGCTACGGTGTTGCGTATCTTCCCCTGCATGTTGGTTTTATATTATTCTAAGGCAGAAAAAAATAGTAAGCATTTTGTACATTCAAATCCTGTCATGTATGTGTTCCCTATGATTAACCACAAGGTTCATACAGCGTGTGTCCTGGATGGAGGAGGTAAAATATGTTGAAGTTGCATAACAACTGTAAAATTGTTTTGCTGTGACATCACTACCTTTCTTTTCCACATTTACTGACTGCCCAAACATCTAGAACTGAAACTTCTATGTTCTAAACACAGCCTATGAATTCCCTCAAATGAGTAAATAAATATTTGTTTTTTTAAAGTAATTTCAAGTATTTAGGAAGCTGAGGTGAGTCCATTTTCATCTGTGCAGCATGAGTGAATAGTGTAGTGTAGTTTCAGATGGAGTAATGTTACCATCTGAGTGTTGGTCTGACCATCACTTACATAAATACTGTTGCAGCAGTATGTTTATTGTGTATCTTATTTCCAGGTTGTAATGTTCAAGCCATGGAATTGTGCTAGCCTGCGTTATGCTAAGCATGTGCAATGCAGGCTTATGTATCAAATTATGTACAATACAGTTTCAGATTCTAAAAAGGAAACGCCAGGGTTTTGAATCTCACTACATGCCATTGAAATGCAAAACAAATATGTGACATGAAAAGTGGCTTTAAAAAAAGTCAGAAAATATCACAACTTTGGCAAGTTGGATGCAAACTGACATCATGTTGTAAGAATAATGCAGTTCCAGATGAAAGGAGAGAGAGGAAGAATCTCCCACAGAATGTTTACATTGCCGGGGGTAGAGCAGAATCATCGGATGGATGATATGGTTGAGATGCTCTTAGACAACCCAGAGGGAATACTGTCTGTAAAGCTGAGTGACAAAATCCTCTTGAAGGAACAGAGAAAGTAGACAAATTATTTTAGACAAAATAAATGAATAAATATACAATCTACTTCAGAGAAATCTATACACAAGGCAAAGGAAAATATATTATTTTTACCAAAGAGAAGAAATGATTGTGCATCTTTACAGTTAAACTTCCATGTGCTTAAACCGAACAAAAAACACGATATACAACACTTTCTTTAATTTAGCCAACATTCAACAGCCACAAAGTTAATTCACAAATGAAGTTTGATCACTAACAATGCAAACCACATAGCAACCCAGGGGCAAGCGATTTGGAGCTACTAAAAGCAGCATTACTCCATTTATTTCCTATTAGCAGTTATTTGCTGAGTGCATAAAATGCCGAAGAAGAAAAAACTGAATCTAATTTAAGAAAATTGCTCAGATGTTCTTTAATCTGCTTTAAAAGAACATAGTTTATTTGTATATAACATATTTGAGGGCAAAAGATAAGTGGTTTTTCCTTATAAATGTATCACAGTGCCACATTATTTTAAAACTAGAAATTAAAAATGGCCCATGAAACCAGTCTCAGTAAGCATGCAACCAACCTGCCTCTCACCACGCACACAAATCCAAGAAATGCTTTCAGAGTTCCTCTGTCTGATGGACTCCTGTGATTAGAAATGTCATTACATACTCTGAATATGAGACAATTAAAGTGAATTCAATCAAAGTGACTGAAAATTTCCCTTCTAAACATGAACTATGCAAAACCTCTGAGGGCCTTGAACCAGAACAAGGCAAACCCAATCAACCTTTTTGATAGTTAATAATTAGTTTAATCAAAGAATCAAAGAGTCAAACAGGAGGTCAGACATCCAGCTCCTCACCCAGCAGTGACCTATTGTTTGATTTTATGATGTTCAGATTACCCAAAAATTACAGTCTAATTCTGTTCATATCTTTGTATATCAGTAATGAAACTACTTTTATAATTCCTGTGTCAAATGAAGTGAGAGACTCAGGGCAGGATGAGCGGTTGGGGAGATGAGGCTGGTGGTTAAAACACGCACTGAGCACGCAGCCGTTCCTGTGACAGCGGAGGCAGGAAGGCAGACAAGGCCGCCGCTGGTCGCTGTGCTGCAAAAAGCTGAGGCTGAGAGGAGGCGACACTTGGAAGAGAAACTATTTAACCCCCAGCAGATTCCTGTCAGTGCTCATCCTCACTGAGCCACAGATGCTACAGTAAGACTGGTTAAAAAATAAAAAATAAGAATCAGCAGAAGTACACATTATTACTTCTGAAAAGCAGAGTTAAATTGTGAAAAGATGATCAAATTTGCATACTTGGAAGGGTTGGTATTTTTAACAGGTAGTTGTTGATATTGTAAAAGTTAAATTACACTCCATTAAATTAAATTGACAGTGACATTCTGCATAAAGGTCATTGGAATCCTTGTTAGTTAATATTGACTTTTTTTTACTGTAAAAAGAAAATGTATCCAATTCTAGAAAACATTAGTGCAATAAAGATGTCATTAACAATCTTAGTTCTTTTCAAGAGACGCCCCGGCAGCAATAACCCAGGTGGGAATTTCTCACACAGTAAACAGTCCCTGTAATAATTGAAAAGTGCAGCATGTTCTTTCTCATAATTTTTAAAAAGTAGCACCTCCTTTAAAAAATGATCATCTTTAAATAGTCTGATAGGGAAGGAGTCTGATATTTTAAGTGAGATTATTACATAAATAAAACATGCTAACTGAATCCTGACAGTTTTTTATAAGTTTGACTTGCCTGACCTGTCATTGTTACCACATAGTCATTGTTCAAAGTTCACCAAACAATTTATACATCCCTGGCTAATCTTGTGGTTACTTTCTGTTTGTTTCCATTTAACTCCCCATTTGAAAAGTCAGTTGTGCTATTGTTATGAGTGAATGTTAATACTAAGCAACGTAAAGATAAAAAGTTCATTTGTCTTTAAGAAAAACTGTTTTTTAATATACAAAAGACTTTGAAGGATAAATATGAAGGAGAAGTACACAAAAAATCAACAGCTGCTTCATCTTTATATGCTAACTGTTTTGTTGAACAGTTAGTGACGGTGTTTTGAAGCACCAAGGGAGCTGAGAATGAAGAAAGGCTTTCAGATAACTTTGACTGAGACATAGATGAATCAGTATATCTCCAAGGTAGGAAACTGATTTCAGCTTGTTTACATGGTTACATATAACCATAGTTTCTCTAGTTCAGAACACAACAGCAACTCTTAATGTCATTTTCTGCTGCTTTGAGCATCAAGATAGATCTGATTCATCACAGGGAGTCTTAAATTCCCATAAGCAGCTCTGTTATAAAAATATACAATCCTTCTTGGCAGCTGCTCATTAGAGCCCACATATGTTCATTTTTGACAAAATTGGTTAAACCTCTATAAAGTTTTTGTATGAAAGTCGGTCAAGATTTACAGGGCTTTTCTGACAAGTGGAGTCAATAAATACTCTATCACCCTCACACTTTGACTGCAATTTGGATGATTTGCAAAATAAAAACAAGCTTTTACAGTAAATTGGCCTTGTAATTTTTGTCCTGCTGACTCTCCAGTTCAGGAAAACAAATAGCTGCTTTCTGTGTGAGTAAGTAACAACTTCAAAGTTACTGATTCAGATTTCTAAAATACTGACCCAAAGAAAAAATGTTTGGTTGTTATTTGACACAACAAATTGGTTAATATATCACTGAAATAAAAGACAGAAGAACGATAAAAACTGTGAATATTAGGTGGTGTAACATTTAAACATGTGATCTTAAATTACTTTCACATCAGTGATAACCTGTGTGACTACAAAACACAGCATTTGATTTAATTAAGGTAAAAGGGCCAAGGATCCTAAATGATATTCCATCAAGGATGCTGACTGATGAGTAAACTACAGACGAGCCTGGATATTTTTGTACCTTTGTTATACTTTCCATTGTTTCTAAAATATATTTTTTGTGTGTTTGTTTTTTTTGTGTGTGATGATTCAAGGCATGAGTCATCTTAGTGCATCCATGTGAAAAAATAATGATGTTTTATGAAAACATGGTTGACAAACAGCT
Organism: Gambusia affinis; assembly: GCF_019740435.1. Lineage (NCBI taxonomy): Eukaryota > Metazoa > Chordata > Actinopteri > Cyprinodontiformes > Poeciliidae > Gambusia > Gambusia affinis. Next base: position 5,364,773 of record NC_057881.1, read on the forward strand.
GCCACTTTGCAAGTCTGTCCATGTGAAGCAGAGTTTTACTAAAGTAGAAGTACATTTCAGATTATCCCAGTGAAAGAGGATAACTGCTACATCTGAATGTAAAATATATTTTTAGCATAATGAAATGTTCCTTTAATTAACAGCAGTTAGAAGAGTGGTGAGCCTTCTCTCAACCAAGGGAGACACAATCAGGCAACTCAGCATGTATCAGGTTTCAAACTGGTACAGATTAACACACTGCCAGATGTTTTTTAGCTTTTCACAGAGAAAAAGGTAATTGAATTGATTCGATCTGAAAATGTAATTTTATCAAACACATGCGGCGAAATAAAATCAATCAAGAATGTCTCTAAAAAGGTATGAACATGTTATTAGTCAGTGTGCTGACTTATTTCTGCGTTGAAGTTTAGCTGGACATGTACTGCACTATATTTTGATTTGTTGTATTCTCCTCCAGCTTCAACAGTATGATAAAGTTGAAGGGTTCAAGAACTAACAGCTCATGATTCATGTCCTCTTACTGAATGTCATGATGCTTGGATGAGACATGGCTGCATATGAGACATGTCGCGCTCTTGAATCTGGAACTGCAAAGAAGCAAAAGAAAAACCTGGAATGAGAAGACGCACTAATTAAAGCAAAACTTGGCTTGATCCTAAAAATTGTCACAAAATGGGCCAAGAATCACATTATGTATTCTTAGCTTTACTTCCTTACACTATGTAACCTCGCATAGGAGATATTTTGTTTCACATTTGTTTTGTTAAAACTGTCAGCTTATTATCTTCTATCTATATGCAGAAAATATGTGTAGCTTTGGGCCTTGCCACTTCAAGTCATCTCTGTTTTCCTACATCTGATTTTCTTTTCAAAATTTCACAGTAACACATAAAAACAAAATATGTTTTCTTCCACATAACACACTTTTCCCTCTTCAATTGTAGCTCTACTGCAATGGTTTGTTTGTCAGTTTTTTTTTGGGGGGGGGGATAGGTTACTTTGTAGTTTTGAATTGTACACAAAGTCTGTGAAGAGCTTTACAAAATGTCACATTTCAGATTTTATCTGACAGATGTCAAAATTTCAGCAAATGTGAAAAGCACCTTTGTTGAGTCACTTTGTCATTTTCATGTGGAGAATTTGAGGCACACATTGATGGATTATCACCCATTTCAGAGAAACTCATAAACCTCCATATCTGCAGATATGACACTCCACCTGACAGCTGAAGTCAAACAGAGGATTTCTGTAATATTTATATCAGACAAAAGAATACACATGCTTTTCACACAGCTTTTTGAAACAGTGAGTTAAACATGAGCAATAGTCTTAGCAGGAGGGTGATTATTGAATAAATAGGGAGAAAATCTATAAGGAAAATTTCTCCTTTATAGAAGAAAGGTGCTTTGTTTTATTTTATATATATTTGGGATTTCCAAATGTTGTTCATGAAATGCTTTCTGAAATTATCTAATTTCATTTCTTTCTTCCTTCCTTCATTCCTTTCTTTTATTTTTATTTCTGTGTTAAGTTCTCTTTTTTGCTCTGAGGTGACTTTATTTTTAAGATTCGGTGCTTCTTTCTGTTTCGCATAAATGTTACATGGCATCCTTTGCACAAAACATAAATCATTGTTAATTTTCAGTGTCAAATCTTAATCTGCAGGACCATTTTCCTCCCTTATAGAGACATTTGTAGAGTTTTATGGTGCCTTCTCCAAACACTTAGAAAGCACAGCACACCTTTGTCTAACAAATACTAAAATTGCTAATTTTACTCAGTTAAGCTTTTGTTGTGATTTTCACATTTCAAATTGTTTTTGAGTTAATTGTGTGTATAAATCCCTCATGTTTTATGGAACCAACCACTAAATCAAAAGTTAACAAGATGAGTGTTGAAACTTCTTTTGGTGGTGTTCCATAAATGTCCATGTATTTCAGGTTGATAACATACATTTGTCCACTACTGCTTTTATTATGTCAAGTTACAGAAAATTCAATAGCAATAAAAATTCTTATTTTCTGTAAAGTTTGAAATTAGTGCACTATTCACATTTTCAGCTTGATTGTGTATCTAGGTCGCCGGTGAACACAGACATTTCAGAATGAAGTCAGTGACCGAAACATACAAAAACAGATTTAAAGCCTGAACTGTGGGGTTCTGTGGAGACATGTTTTTGAATCCACCTATGTGTAAAATATTCTGCTCTTTCTCCAGCTTTACATTGGTTAAGGATTAAGGTTTTGCATAATGACCGGCTTAAAAATCATTTCCCGTCTCTGGTGGTTGTTGATTGAAAACATTTTTGGAAGATTAATGTGACAAGGCTAATGTGAAATCCTTAATGTGAATATGATTAAATAAAAAAGACAACGTCTAAACTCCAATCAAAGACGAGATCTACAGAAAGCTGGTCTTGATTTTTTGTGAAATAGTGAGTAGTGAACAAGCTGGGTCTTTGTGGTAAATGGGAAGGATGGACTCCCACTGAAGAAAGTCAAATCTTCAGACACCTTTGCTCAGTTTCTGCTAAGAATGTCTGCAGGTGGGGACAAGATATCGCTCTGATGAGCCCAACATGAAACCAATCACATGCAGTCTTACAGAGACTTGGATGAATCCATTATGTGAAGGATGACAGAGGGCTTGAAGGACAGCAAGTGTAGTACAAAAAAAGAAGAAATAACTTGAGGTGCTAACCCTCAATAAAGACATTTATGTGCATACTATCAGGACTTTAGCCAGTTTTTATTTATTTACTGTTTGTTTCCATTTAGTTGGCTGTTTAAAGATTTGATTAGACCATTTATGAGCTGAATAAGGCTAAAATAGAAGCCTCTGAGGAGTATGAGATTAAGAGCTACTTAGGAGCTGGACAAGCCTGCATGCTCTTCTAACAGAGCAAAGCCAGAAGAGCTGAATTGCTGAAAAGAGTCTGAACAAGCACATGTTGTGTCACTTTATCAAACACTTACATTTGCAAACACAGTACAGGCAAGTTTAAAAGACAAGAAATAAAGGAGCAACAGCTTGACCAACCAGCTTTCACTTTAAACCACCTCAAACCGTTTAGGCCTTCATTCTGGGTCATTGTTCAAAAAACTGTTGGGACAGGTTTGTTTTGTCTCACTCCTGTCTTGTACACACAAACTTCAGAAAATTTAGAAAACGTCAAAGGAAATATTCCCGTTTTTCTACCCAAAACCCCTCAAAATCAGGAGGTAACAGAAAAAAAAACATTTGGCCTCCATCTCCTTTGGTGGCAAACATAAAAAGATAAGTTACATAAGATCTATGTAACTTATTGTGGGCATTAAGTCAGTCCTATAAAATGCATTGATTCTGACAACTGTAACAGTTTGCCAACAGATAATAGATAATTCCCAGTGGTAGTGTTGTATGTAAAGCGTGGTTTTATCTCTACAACATAAATGGTTCAATACTTACACTAAGTGGTTCTGACTGAATCCTAAAAACCTCTCATAAAAATGCAGCTCACATAAACAAGCTGAGAGTATATATATGTGTGCGTGTGTGTGTGTGGGTGTGTGTGTGTGTCTGCTTTTACTGTCTATCCACATGTGTGTGGGTGTGTGTGTGTGTCTGCTTTTACTGTCTATCCACATGTTGTTGTTGTTTTTTTTCTTTGGTAGCATCAGTCTCTGACTCTTTCTTTCACTCTGATGCTTGAATCAATAAAAAGAAAAAATGAATCTTCCTGTGTATCAGACTGTTTGTGGTACCAGAATCAGAGTCCAGTCTGAAAAAAAACAAAGGCAGACACCCACAGAAAAGTACACACCTCTGCATACACATTTATCGCAGTCTGAGTCATGCATTACAGGCAGAACAGCTTGGCATTAGCAACAAAGGTTGGAGAAAAAAATGTTGAATCAAACAACTGAATGAATAAATGATCATCTCATTTTGACAGACACATTCCCATTAAGAAACTGTCTCAGATTTCCCAACATGTTTCTATTACACTACACAGACAAATTAGGTCATGGGTGGGTACTCTGACTAAAAATGTATTTCTTCCTACTTTTTTTCAAGGTTAATTAAGAATAAAAAAATAAAAATGAAAAAAAATCAACAAAAACTTTCAGCGTGCCATTTCAGTTTTCATTACTGATCCTTCTGTACTTGCTTATGTTTTGCTACAATTACATTACAAAAGTCATATAGTATGTTGCTTCTAGGCCATTAAACAAGGACTATTAGAAGGTGAAAGTGACTTAATTGGCTATTGTCATTTGTTTTTTGTATATATTGTGTGTGTCTTCTGTTTTAGAACTGAAGTGTTGACTCACTGTAGGCTGTTTTATGGAGCTTCTCTGCTGTGAAATAAAATGATTTTGAGTCATATATGAATTATTCATTTTTACAATACGAAATTAAAAACAAGTTTGTTGGGAGCAGAGATTTCTTTTTTTTCCATTTAATATCTTTGGTTTTTATTTTCCTCTTCCAGGTGCAGATGTGTAATTCCTCCACAAACCTCAAACTTCAAAACAAAGCAGGCCTGAAATTCTGTGTGCAATTTCCTCTAATGAGATGAGGATCTAAGCAGTCTAAAGAAGTGGAAAACATTTCGAGGTATAAAACAGCACAATTCAAAGCACAATCGATATGTATTTCACTATTTATTTGGACTTTAATTTGTTTTGCATGGTAGCATAGATGTTAAAACTAATACTTTATATGATTTCTGCTGAATGAATCTACCCAAAAGTTGATTATTCCTACTGGATTTCAATATTTTTCTAAGGCAGGCCAAGTAGCATGGGACAACTTTGTGCTGTCCTGGAAATCAGGCAGTCTTCCTCAAAATAAATCAATAAAACCTGCTTATATTGTGTCTGGATTCCAGGCAATGAGAAAGCTGATAGTTTGACACCTGTCAGTGGATAAAACATGTATATTAAAATGAGATTTTGAAAGAAAGTGAAGCCATAGTCAAAGATACAGGATGATGAAGGAAACGGTACACATTTCCATACAATACAAAGGAGGAGAGAAGCAGCGGCTCCAGTAAAACGGGGAGAAGAAGTCATTATTTGCAGACTGAGAATAGGACTCACAAATTAAAATTAGATATGCTATAGCATGAGGAAACAGTCGACTGGCTGTTGTAATTGGTGCCATGAAAAAGAGTCAGTGAAACATATTATTATCATGCCGGAAATACAGTGAGGGAAAAACAGTGATGAATGCAGGAATTCAAAGCAAAAAGATAGGAGGGGTTAATGTGTTCGGTCTCATTGTGTGTGTGTGTGTGTGTGTACTGAACAAAGGGGAGTTTTTTTGTGAATCCAAAATCTGCAGGAGAAAGTAATTCATTTGGACAATTACTGTGACCAGATAATGCAACAAGAAACAATAGTGCAAAATAGTCGGTGAACCTGAATGTTAACATAGAACTGGTAAGTGTTGGTCATTATTTAATTTAGTTGGTTGTTCTTTGCTACTGCATGTAGCAGTTGTAAGCTAAATGTAAATCAAACATGCATATTCAGTCAAGGTAAAACTATGTAACTGAAAAATAACAATAACAAGATATAAGAATAAGAAGTTAACAGTTTTATTAATTTTTTATGAGGTATTATTTAAATTTTCACTCTGTCTGTTTGAGTACCTGTTCTAACAGCGTGGGACTTTTAAAACATGTGTTCCTGGTTTTACTACAGGAGTTTTCAGCATGACAGTGTGGATCTGGAGGAAGCTGTAATGTGGCTTCAAACTACCTCGTTCCCCTCTTTAATCAGTTTGTTCCAAATCTGCAGGCTTTAATACAATTTTATTCCACATTTCTTCAAATACTACAGTAGCCTATGGTTGTTAAATAGAAAACCAACTGGAAACACCAAAAAAAAAAAAAAAACACTTGTGAAAAACAATATTATAGTTTAAAGTGTTTTTAAAAAAATCTGCTTGCATGTGAAAAAAAAGGTGAAAAACTGCTTCCTGAAAAAAGTGTTTTTTGTTAGCAGAATGTTTGTCTAGACAGGACCTTGGTCTTGCAGAACTTGCCTCTTGATGCAGAATATTAACCTTCTGTTCGTTTTTTTTTTTTTTTTTGGCACTAGTGGCCTTTATTCACAGTTATCAGACAGGAAAGGGGCAGAGAGAGAAGAGAGAAAGACATTCAGCAAAGACATGAAGGTTGGGAATTGAACCCAGCAAGGACGCATCAAGGACTGTAGGCTCTGCATAAGGTGTGACCTCTGACCTTCTGTTCTGAGGCATCTGTTGAGCAGAATTTGCTCCTTGCTCACTCTGTCAACATTTGATTGCTTGTGAAAGAGAATAAGCAGTGTTTCTGTTTCAAAATTTCTCCAAGTTCATGCAATAACAAACTGCACTTTTTTTTCACTCATTCGTCATTGAACAACTTTATTATAAAGAACCTGGTGCATCCTGATGTTTCTTGTCCCTGCTCACTCATAACATGGCGTTATCAGCTCAGTGTGAGCCAAAAGCAGCATATAATGGCCATGATGGTAAGCGCTGCCAAATGACTGACATTAGAGGCTCTCCTCACTCTTTTATCTAAATTGAATTTTGAGGGCCAAAATGTAACTGTTCATTCATTTCATCACATCTGCATTACACTGTCGCAGGTAAACTGATGCTATTATCAAGGGACACTGTGTTATCTCAGACACTCTAACAATTTGTGATTTATGTTTTCAACCGTAAAATAAAACTGCAGGGACATATCAAATAAATATTTCATGCTTTCTCAAAGCCTTTCATAAACGAGTACAGAGAGCTTTTGGGTGCAGAAGCACTCCCCTCTCATGGAGACACACAGCTTTTAAACCATAGTTATGTTGTGGTTATTACTATACCTTGGAGTTGCACAATATCTGAGGGAAATCTAAAACATGTTATTATATATTTTTGGGGGGATTGACTTCATTGCTAGCTTTAAAAGACTTTGTATTCTTAAAAAAAAGATGAAATATCTGCCATCTTCTGGTAAATCTTAATCATCTGTTTGGTCAACGGACATGACATGCTTTAATGATCCAAATCTATTAGCCTCATATATGCATAATGACATTAAAAGCTTAATCATAGTAAGCTTAATCACTGTTGAATTCCTGCTTGTGCTTGACTGTAATGCCCTTGCCACAAGGTGATAGCTGTCAGCCAAAGATCACTTGGTGCACATTTTCCAGAAAAATATGTTTGGCTTCATCAGCATATGTCACCAGACTCGTATCTCTATTTTGCCTGCTCCATTAAACTATTTTTAAGTAAGGTATCCTGGATATTCAGGTGCACATACATTTTCATTTATCTGTCAGTTGGCGCACTGCTCAGCACAGCAAGTAGCTGATTCTGCTCAGTACAAAGTGACCCCTGAGCAGACACCTGAGCATGCATCCCAAAGTTTTATCACCCCGAAGCCTGCTGTTTAGACAAACCTATCTGGTTTTCATGCATTGACGCCAGACAATACCTTCAATACCTGTTCTATACATGTGTTGATTTCTGCAGTAACACAATCTGTTTTTGTGTTACTGTTTAAAAACTAAAAGATAAGCAAAACTCTTCTCATGAAATGTGCTCATAGCTGAAGATTATTGATCCCTGGACCAAAAGCCAAAGCACCACAGGTAGGTGGTTTTAGCTGCAATGACAACCCACTGTGATGTATGTCTTTGTCATTGATGACCTTTTCTCTCCACAGTACAGAAGAAAGAAGTGTGATGAGTCAGGCAAAATCTTTTTGAGGAGCTCAAGGTGAGTTATTTAAAACCAGAGAAGAAATCCTGTCGAAATAAACCTTTAGCCAATGAGATGTTCCCTGTCTATCCTACCAGTCATTTATCCAATTACTGTAGTTCAACTTCAATTGGAAGTTACTTGCAACCAGTTTCTAATGAACCACTCAGTCGTTATTCAAGAATTACTTATCCAGGTTAGTCGCATGTTTTCTATCGTTCCTCTTGTGATGTATGCTTTTGGGGGAAAAAAAACTTTTGTTTTTGAATTTCCTTTAATAAGTGAAGTTGTTTCTTTTTTACCTCTCTATCTGGGTCCTACTCTCCATTATAACGTGACAGTAGCATAGGAGCTACAGATGACGTTACTATCTTAATAATAGCATTAATTGTACCCTTAATAGTATACAAATGATTAACAATTATTTGGACTATTGCAGCTACAAAACTGTAACATGAAGTCTGTTATTATTAAACGTAACAGTATAAAATATGAGAAATACATCTTGCTCCTTGCAAAACCAAGTTGCAGCAGTTTTGTCACGTTACAATCAAAAACATTTACCTCTTTTGTAGGAATTTTCTCTTTCATATTTTTCTTTTTCTTTTTCTTTTTTCAGACCAGCACAAAGTAAAGCAAAATTGGAAGTGGGACAGTGACTGAAACACAACTTTCATCTTTTTGTCTCAAAAAAGAAGAAAAACACACAAAACATGTAGTGTGGATCTGTACCCACCCATTGAAGTCAATATCTAATAGAACTGCAATTACTACTACAATTGTTTTAGAGTATGTGTCTGCCCGTTCTGCTCATTTAAAGAATGTTTTACACATTTTTGCTTGTGAAGTAACTAAAAGATAGAGCATTCACTTTCAGACATTGCCTCAGATTCACACAAATACATTGCATTGACCTCCAAAAGTTGCTCCCAATCCTGTCAGGAGAGACACCTATTTTTAGCTCTATTTTTTTCTGACTGAATGAAGAGTCAGTTTAACTCACACAAAACCAGACTGAAAAAAAGCACAAACATGTTATTTATTGAAATTCAATATTTGTTCATGACAACCTGACCCCTGTTCTTTTCATGGGTCCAGGTAATTAAGTTCATAATTTGCAGGCATTGTCTTCCTGCTGTGACATGTCAAAATGTGAAAGAAGCTAATTATACCAGTCACCAGTAAATGAGCCACAGCCCAGAACATTAAGGCAAGGACACTGAGGCTTCAGCCAGCGTTTGCGGTTTCTTTTTCTCACAATAGCATTTTAAAAACAAAAGCCTTTTTTGCTTTCTTAAACATTTTCAACATGACTGACATTATTGTAATTCAGCCACATTTTTTTTATTTGTGTTTTATTTATTTGTTTGCACAATAAACCAAATATGTTGTTTTTGGAAGAAAAGCAACATATCTGGCTTTGGGTTGCAATATTTTCTCCTTGTACAAGAAGCTTCTCTTTGATTTTTCTTGGCTGCTACAGAGATGACTTTTACTGCAGTGATTGATTATGATTTGTTATGAACAAGTTCCATGCAGCAACAGTCTAAACATCTATTTAAGGATTTGGGAGGCATCAGCTTTAAGTAAATCTGATTAGCCTGTCTATTGATGAGCTTGAATTAGCAAGAGCTGCCTTGCTTTCGGCCGAGGGCAAAGTCGCACTTTCTATTTCACACACGTTAAAATTGTGTGTTCAGGTCTTACGGCTCATTTTCAATATACATATTGTGAGAAATAGATATGTTTTCTTAGCATCCATTTTTTTGTGTTTGTGACATGTTTTTTCATCTTGTGGGGAAAGAATAAAAACAATAAAACAAATGTAAGTAAAAGTTTGATCTTATAGCAGGTTCTTTTGTGTACTTATCACATGTATGTGTAGAATCACATTAATCTTCATTCCTTCAGACCCTCATCTTGTTTTCCCTTCAATCCCCCCCTCCATCTTTTCCCACCTCCCATTCATTTTCCACTCTTCTCTCATATCCTTCTCCATAGTTTGTCCATTATTCACCTTGTTGCTTCTATCCTTTTCACGCCCTCTGTTTCGCTCACTCATCTTTCATCCTTCATTTATTCTCCGCCTCTTGTCCTCTTTTCCACTTCTTATTCCTCATTTTCCACTTTTCCCTCCCTTTCTCCCATCCTCCACTCTTTCCTGTCTTTTTTTTCACCTTGTTGCCTTTCTCTCTCTCCCTCCTCTTTCCTCTCTTCTGCTTCTCCCTCCCGCTCCCTCACTGGTTGGCACACTCACTCATTGATAGTGTAGGCGATGTGACCAGCATGCCGAGCGGCTGATCATTATTCTGCCAGCGAGCAGCTGGAGTCAGGGTGGAGTGTCAATTCACCTCCCTCTCTCTCTCTGCTTCTCTCTCCTGTGTGAGTAGCAGGATCATGTGGCAACAGGATGACAGCAAGGGATGATGAAAACTACACTAGAGTGCCACTGAGATAACAAAATGGCACAGATAATGCAGCGTCAGTGAGTGTGACGTCCACTGGTTCGGAGTCGAGTTTAGTAATCGTTGAAGGGTCATTTTTGTTCTGCGCAGCACAGAGAAATACCTGAGTAGGGCGTATTTCAGCTCAGTCTCCTCTGGTTTAAAGTGTGTTTAGATTCTTGGTCGTTCTCTTAAATGTAGATTATCTAATGTAAAATCTATGATTCAAACAAGTTAGTCTATTACAATTTTCAATGTCTTCATTATTTGCAATGTGTGCAGTTATGTAATAACAATTTTGATAACTTTTCATAAGTTGTTAATAGCTTTGCTTTATTGATTTAGTGTTGATCCAAGTTGAAGTAAAAGCTTCTGGTGGCAAATGCACCTTGTTTGCCTGACAACATAATTGGATCATGTCAAATTTCATTGATAATTCATCACAGTATTACAGTCTTGAACTACGGTATTATTGCATATAAGGTGCATATTTATAAATATAACATCCTGCATCATGTATGTGATATTGTAGGAAATTAAATGACAAAAAATCTACAACACTGTATCTTGATGAGTTTTTAATCAAATGTCAACAATTACAACAATTATTTTTGTCACCCTAATTAAACTTGGAGCGATAAAGCTGTTCAGAAGTTTTCTTTTTAGTTGTTCAAGTATAAATTGTAACAAAACTGAACTGTAGCGCGTACTGTTGTTTGTCTTGTGCGTCTCTGTCCTGGCTCTGTGATGGATTGGTGAACCATCAAGGTTTTGCCCTGCATCTCTCCCTCTGGCAACTAGGAAGGGCTCCAGCCTCACTTGTGACACTTAACAGGACAACACTGGTTTGAAAAATGAAGGGATGGATATGGTGTCCTTTTTTATATTCAGCAACACTCATTATGAGATGAAAGAACATGTAAAATCAATGTATGTAGAATAAATAAGATTCTTTACCACTTGAAGAATTTTTTTTTTAAATAATTTTGCTTACTGATTTTCCTCTTATTTAAGCAATTACTTGTGTTCAAGGTTTGGAATATAGTAAAAACAATACAAAATAATGCACATTTTTTATGTTGAATGCATTTTTCTGTGTTACCACCTTTGTCTGCATCACATAGGAACTGTTGTACAACAAAAGCAAAGATTTACTTTCTTTTAATAAATAGCAGGCCACTGTCTACAGAATCAAAGATAAACTGAAGGTGAATACATTTTAATAAACACATGGCGCTTCAATCTATATAACTAGCACTGCTTTTGTTTATTGTTAATTAACACTAATGTGTTTTGCAACCTTGATATTAAGCAAGATTTTTCTTTGTAGTAGCCTAGCACACTGCATGATTGCATTAAAGAACCTTGATTAATGCCTCAAGGAGTGTGTCCATTAATGAAGAACCATCCATCTTACATGATCTGTTCAACCTACAACTCTAATTCAGTCCTCTATTTGCAAGAGGTGTGAGCCATACAAATGTAGTACACTTACTTACAAAAACAAAAATGAAACAAAGAAAATACTCTCCATTTATTCTCCTAAATAAATAGTGTAAATGAAAGGGAAAACTCATAATACCTATAAGAATAAAAGTAGGGTGTGTCTTTATTAAATCCTTTGTGGGCCTGAGGAGTATGGCTTTTACTGAGATTTTGTGTGTGCAAGTACCCATGATGAAAAATAGGTTTTCACATTGTGCAAAATGAGACCACATTAATAATTTCAACAATATTCTATTGTTATTTTTGAAATATCAGCCGTTCAAGCCGACTGATGAGAAGTTTAGAAGACAGAAAGGCACAATAACCTGGTTGCAAAAGTGTGAAGATTAGAATTCAAACATGACAGAGATATTAGATGTTATTCTCAAGATATTTCATCACAGTATGATCAATGTTGAGAATCTTTGGAAAGAAAAGTGGACAAATATAGCTGATGGAGGATTCCAATACAGTCAATGGAAATAACACGTAATGCTTTCTGCTTTGGTTGTAATATGTGGTTTTATTGGGATGTTATTTTTGTCATTACCAATCTTCTAAACATTTGTTTATTCTGTATTTTATAATCACTTGCTCCTTTTATTTCTTTTCATTTCCACCCACTCCGTTTTTTATTTTACTATTTATTCTGTATTTGGTTTTGTTAGATCATTCTGCATCCTCTTGGATTCCTCTGAGTTCATTTCTGTGTTAATTAGTTACTTTTCCTCAGTTCCTGAGTTTAATTTATCACCCAGCTGCTCTGCATTCCCTCCACTGGTTCTAATGTCACTCAATTACCTTTCCAGCAGCTAAAGTCCAATGTGTTTTATTGTCTCCACTTAAAATTCTTCCCTGGTTCTTTCAGATTCTTTTGTGTTCCTCTTTTGCCTGTTCTTTGTTTTCTAAGTTTATAATTTAACAAATCATGACTTTTATGTAGGATTCCTGTCTACCTGTCTGCACACAAGTCCTAGTATACTATGCAGAAACTGAATCACAAACAGGGTTTGCACACTTTTCAAATCATATTATTGCACCCTTTGTTCTTCAGTTAAACTATGCAGGTGAAATGGCACATGAAATTTGGGGGGAACAAATTTTTGAAAGACTTACCGGTATTATGATCAGCTTTTATTCAACACAAAACCTCTTGTATAATAACCATAGTTTTGCATACACCTTTGAGAACCACTGTGTCAAAGAAATTTGGAAATAGAAATGTTATAGCACACATCCGAAGGATGGAAGAGAGCAGAAGCCTCCGCAGCTTTGACCTGCAGTGTTGACTCCAGGGGGTGGTGTGGGTAGCCAGAATTTACAAATTACACTTTGGTTCATGGCTGTATTTTTACAGATTAAATCTTTTGGCATCTAAAATAAATCAGTATGCTCTTCCACGATCCAAGCCTTCCCCTTTGGAACCTGTTAGATATATATAATTTTTTAAGTTAGCCTTCTAGACTCATCATAGCTGCAGTGCCAGGGACCAAGCCTGTAAAAAGTGTTGGCTCTATGCTCTCCACCAATATGTCAAGGCTGTGATTTCACAGCAGAGATTTTTACTGAAATAATTATGTGGAATTTTAGATTTGTATGTTGAGGTCATAGGAAAGTCCAAAAGTGGCATGTTGGTTTGAACAGGCTTGTTAGAACAAAAATATCTACATTCTGAATTCATAATTCCACTAATTAAACACTTCAGTGCATTAGTTGTTTTTATGGCACTGATTTAGAACAGATGTAAATTTAGGTTACTTAACAGGACAAATTTATGAGCAGAAATGCACAAACCAGTTAATTTATATAGACAAATAAAAATTAAATTACATACATCATAACTTATCCTAATTATAATGTTTGGGTATCCAGTTGGATCAAAAAATTGTTTCTATCAAGTTAGTCTCAAGCATGGAGTAACAGTGGGAGGAAACAATTCTCTTTCAACCTCCAGGAGGACACAATTTAGTCCCATGACTAGGATTTGAGAAGACAGCTAAAAAAAAACACATAATGTTTTTTGATTAAAGAGTACATGCAGTTCAGCACAAAATTCTTAGGCCTCTGACAGATTTTCATTTTTGACAGGAAAGGTAAATAAATAGGTAGCCAGGTATGTAGATAGTATTTATTCACACTGCGGTTGGCCTAGTGCTATTGTCTAGGACTAATTAATTAATGTTAATTAATTAACTAGCACTAATTGATTTGCATTAATTGGTGCTAATTAATTCTGCAGCCACCACTTTCCTTGTTATACTGAGCCACCAAATTTGGCATGTTCTGTCGGTCAAAATGAGAGTCAATATCCATAACCAATTCTTCAAATCAAACTTTACTTCTTAAACATTCATATTCACAGTGAAATGTGATATCACTGCATTGGTTAAGTTTACTCTTATTTATTCATTTTGCAGTCTTCTTTTCCCTGTTTTCCTTCTTCTTTTCATATTAACTTGATAGTTTAGTCAAATGTTAACTCAGATAAAGAGTTTCTTGTAAAGCACTTTGTGAATAAATAATTAAGGAGAGAAATTGCTTGTGTTTATTCAGTCTTTATTATTGCTTTCTGCTTGAAAGTGCTTATGTGGCTTCTGCTCTTCATCTGTTGTATAATACCACACCTCACCAGGCAGGCATCTTCTTTAAATAAACAGTAGGTCATAATTTTGTTTAATAATCCATATTAAACTTTGCAGATCTCTGCAAGAAAAGTTTCCACCTGTCTCTATTCACTCCAAACATTTAGTAATTGACAAAGATATACAGGTGTTTATTTGTTTGCTTCTCCTTGAAAAACTTTCTCTTTTTAGTTTCTTTAAATGCTTAAACTCCTAATGATTAGCCTCTTTGGAAATTAGTTTACATGTATACTCAATGCTGAACAACAATGAATCAGCAAACATGGGAATGTCAAACCGAAACATTTTCTTCAGATGTTTTGCTCATAAAGGGTTGTGTAGGTAGTGCTGTGTAGGGATGGTGTGTTCAGTACACTGTTGACCCAAGGGAGCCCTTTGTTTAGAAAAAAAAAGGTGCAGAACACAGCAGAGATAGATGAGGACAGAGCGAGATAATGCAGTGAGACAGATGCAGTGTAAGCACAGAAGGAGGGGTAAGGCGAGAAGAAAACAATGAGAGCAAAAGCAGTTGGAAAGGACTCTGGCTGGAACAATATACAGCTAACAAACAGAGGAAAACTCTGTTTAAGAGCCACACATCTGTTATACAAAATGAAGAGCCTTTCACTTGGCATGTTTTCCTCAAATTTGTTGAGTTTATGGGGTCACTCCAAGTTTACACTCCTCACCATTATCATCAAGATGAAGCAGAAAAGGATCCCTGAAGCTTCCTAAAAAGGACTATTAAACGATTTATTTTAGATGATCTCTAAGCAACACAGACAAATATGGCTAAATCTGTTGTAAAATGGCTCCTTTTTATATCTAATGTTCTGCTGGCCAAAAAAAGTCTGCAACAAAAATAAAGGTCACACACTCTAATATTTTGTTGGATCACCTTTACAGCATGAATTCACTGGGACATTGTTTTTACAAGCTTCTACAGTGTCAAAAATATTTATTTTCATTCAGTGGTGCATTAATTTTTCACCAAGATTTGGTATTGATGATGGGAGCATCCAACCTTCCCCAGGATAACCCAAAGGTCCTCGGAGGGGTTAAGGTCCAGTAGAGGTGTGAAAATGTTGTCTCAGGCTCTAGGAACCAGTCTTTCACAATCTGAACCTGATGACTCCTGGCATTGTCATCCTTGAAAATGCCCCTGGCATCAGGGAAGAAAACATAACTTATGGAATAACTTTGTCATTCAGTATATTCCAGTTGTCAGCCGACTCCTTCTTTGGGCACATAATGTTGCTGAACCTTAAGTCCATATCACAGCACTGCCTCCTCAACCTTCTACAAGAGCTCTGCCTACTTTATTAGCTAAATATTCCCATCAATCTGGAACAGAGTAAATCTGGACACATCTCATCACCTTTTTTCTGACCACATTTCTTCCTCAAAGACAATGCTTCCTGATTTTCAACTCATCCACTACTTAAAGGCATAATTGTTTTACCTTTGATTACTGAACGTAGACATACATCTGTTTCATAGCTTCTTTGGCTTACCCAGTGTTTCAACCAAGGGAAATCAACTAAAAAATGGCCTGTGTTCCTTTTCTGTAATAAGCCTAAACAAATATAGCTTGTCAATGAAACAAAGAGTTCCACAACTGAAACATGACATTGTTGTTTGCTTAAATAGAATTCACTACATTTTTAGATTACAGCCAACATTTAAAGTCACTCTAAATGCATATGTTTTGTTTGGGTGTAGTGAGGGACACAGACCTGAAACTTTAAAGATACATAAAAACAATTACAAAGTCATACTTCGATCACATGGAGAACATTTCCAGGATAAGAGGTTCTAATGTGGCAGAAACATCCAGAGAAACACATCCATGTGTTTATTTTTAGCAGAATGGATTTTTGCAACAGTGTCATCACAAGCCTACCAACGAAGTCTAATCAGACACCAGGAGTTAATCCAAACTGCTGCTGTTTGTATTCTGACTAAAACCAGGAAGATAGAGCACATCCCCCCAGTACTAAGTTTCTTGCACTTCTAATAGCTCAGAGAATAGACTTTGAAATAATTCTGAATATATAAGTATATATTCAGAATTATTTATAATATATATATGTATATATTATAATATAAATCCCCAAATGACAAAAATACAGTACAGACCTGTTGTGAAGACAACAGGTCTTCACAACAGGTGTTGTGAAGACCTGTTGTCTTCACCAACAAACTTCAAGAAAACTGCAAAACAGTGAAAACATTGAGGTTTCTTTTTAATCAAAGCTAAAATCCCACGTGTTTAGAATTGGAACAATGATTAATATTTTTTATGTACATTTGATGATGATTTTTATTAAAACATTTGACAAAATGTAACATTTATAGCTTCTTTCATAAATGGTTACAGTATGGTGTTTCTATCATGTGAAGCATTGCTTTGCTGATGAAATGTGCTATGCAAATAAACTTGACTATTTGTGTGTTGAGATGCAATAATAAAGACAAACTCAAATGTGCCTGATGAAGATGAGACAAGGCCCAGCAGCCGGGCAGCACACCACTAGAGTCAGGAGGCCTGGGGAAAGAGACAACGCTATACTCTGTTCTGGTTCCACAGCACCATACCCTCCACAGAAAAGATGCAAAAAGAGCAGACAGACCCCAACACACATTACCGACCACACAAGGCCTCGGTCCGTAACATGTTCCACACTCTTAACATAAGTATAGCAAAGTTACTTTTGACACTTTCCATATTATATTCACTTGTCCTTTAAGAGTCACATAGGTTAAACTGCATCTCCTTCATTTTATGGGGACGTGTAAAATAAATATAATGGTTTGCATTCTGAAAATACAGTGTCTTCCATTACTGCCACCCAGTGGTCTGTTTGTTTCTTCGTATTGTTACCTCCAAGAGAGAATTTGATTCGCTCATTTGGCTTTAGGTTGTCTGAAAAATCCTGTAGTGTGTGATTCAGCAGTTGCCACAGGTGTTAAGTCTGGTGTGAACAATTAATCTTTTCAAAATCTGTCAAAGTAGAGAAGTGTGTAGTGAACTGAGTTACTCAAATAAATAAATTTTCAATAGAGGTCTAGTTTATTGAATACCAAAACAGAGTCTCTGGGTACCCCAAGTGTTACATCAGTTTAATCTGAAGCTGTGGCCTTCAGGTGAATCTAAACTGTGGCTTGTGGATTCTCATGTTTCACTCGATTGCTCTGGATTAAAGCTAACTTGAGACTTGTTGATGTTACCATTATAAAAAGCTAACTTAACAAGTACAAAGCTCAGCACTTCTTTCATTTTCAAAATGTTTTGAGTTACAGCATGCAGTAAGCTGTTATTTGTACAATTTAAACTCTACAACATCAAGCATTTGACTGTGTGGAGCAAAAGGAATTGGATATTGTTATTGTAATGGTTATTTATACTCTATATCCTGATTTTGAATTTTTAACTTACTGAAGGAAATCTGATGGTCCAAAACCATTTTCCACTTGTTAATGCAGCGTTGACTGTGAAAGAGAAGTCACAGGAGATGTGAAACTGAACTGTAGGAGGGGGCTGAGGAAGCATGGAAAGACATTCAGCAGCAGAGAGAGGAGAGGGAGGGATCTAAGCGCAGTCCAGCTTCTCTGCGCTGTGGAGCACTAGTCACTCCGACAGTGAAGGACACAGAAAGAGGAGAGATTGTGCAGCAGTGCAGCGCAGGAATAATTAACTGAATTAAAATGGCAAAGAAGCTGGAGAAAAGCCTCAACATCAAGCATTTGACTGTGTGGAGCTGAAATAGTTACTCTCATCTGATGAAACAGACAGTTGACAAGGAGGTACAACAGGAATTAAAGCAGGAAGGGGAGGAGGTGCCAGAGGTCCGTCCATGCTTATTTCTGCCTCTCGCACTACCGTCCGACAGTGAAGGACACAGAAAGAGGAGAGATTGTGCAGCAGTGCAGCGCAGGAATAATTAACTGAATTAAAATGGCAAAGAAGCTGGAGAAAAGCCTCACCCTGTCATCTGTTTGACTGAATAGTTGGATAAAGCTGACAAGGAGGTACAACAGGAATTAAAGCAGGAAGGGGAGGAGGTGCCAGAGGTCCGTCCATGCTTATTTCTCCTCTCGCACCGTCCGCCTGAGGAGCTTTGCTGCTGATGGTGTCACTGCGACAGCGCTCAGTGAGGGAGCTGTGTGAGCGCGCTGGTGTGTCTGTTTAAATATCAACAGCTGAGAGTTCATCTATCAGGTGGATGTGGAGTAAATCTAGGATTTGTGAGCTGGAAGAGTTTCGTTCAGGTGTCAGTTGAACATTCCCTCTTCCCTTTTTTCCTTTGGTGCATTCGTCAGTACGAGAAGCTTTGCCTGTTTGATCAGGAACTGCTGCTGCGCTCTGTTTCCCCCTTTCCTACCTTGCTGTTCTTCAACACTCTACCGGCTTTTTAGTAACTGTTCTGGGACTACAATTGGCGGTCTGGTTCGGTGGCTCCCCCACAGACAGAAAAAGCATATGGGTGAGTGTGTTAACGTGTGTGCTAATTGGATGGGTGGTGGGGGTGTGTTGGGGGTTTGCTCTTCTCCTGCTGTGTTCTTCTGATTTTACTCATTTTTTTCTCTTTACACCACATTTTGATTACCTCTCTCTCTGTGGCTGAGCTTGTAATTTGCCCATTCTTATTTATCAGTCCACCACATTTCTTCTACCCCAGACAATACCCAACCTTCATTTTCAGACAAACTATCTATTAGGCATGTTGTGCCCCTCATTACCAGTCTGTCACCTTTTTCGCTTTGTTTCTTTCACCGCTTTGCAAATTTCTCATCTTCATCTTTTTCCTTCCCCACAACTGTCAGTCAGCTGAACCATCAGGTTAAACATACACATACATATTTTCTTGCTTTTTGTGCACCACAACCAGAAAGTCCTCCATACTCTGGTGCCTGTAGCTAAGAGGCAAAGGGCTCGACATAAAATCAACAGTCAGAGGTTTATCCCAGATTATCCTTACCCATCCATCATTGCCCAGCCTCCTTACCTTCTCGAATCACACACTCAGAAACACGCCAACACCTCCGCAACTTTGGACAGAGGCTTCTGACCCATCATTATCCCCTTCACCTCTCAAAAAAATGTTTTGACAAACATGGATATTAATATGTGTGGAATAAGAAAAAACATAAAACTCCTGAGAGATGGAGTAGACAACAATTGTTTTAATAATCCATGTTTCTATTGAAGTATTTTTTTTGTCCTACTATTAAAAAAATATTTCTTTGTCATCAGCCAGCCAGCCTTGCACTGCTTCATGCCAAATAAAGCAGCACTTTCTGGCAAAGTCACAATGTAAAAATAGAAGAAAGAAAAAGCAATAATCTGGTATAAAAAAGACAGCAGATCTCAGCCTGATCACTGCTTGCTGTTTGCTGTATTCTCAGGGTTCCCACTTGCAAACTGAAAAATCTTGTAATATTCAAGACTAAAAACTAATGTCATTGCTCTCAAAGTTCAGACTTTTTTTCCTGATATGATGATAAAGACATTTTAATGTTAAAGTTGAAATACTTAAGTGTGTTATGAAAAAAACAGTACTCACACAGCAACAAGTTAGCTTCATGAAGAGAGCTGAAAATTAACTGTCAATCCTATTGCCCCCTGCTCAGCTGCAGAAACAAGGGTGGAAGTTGACTCATTCACGTGATAAATTATTCAACGCATGAACAGAGCTCATATCCTTAAAAACATCCCATGTGGTCCAATTTGCTGCCAAACTGTTTATTGTTTGGATGAGCAGGAAACAGATGCAGTGACTGCTAATGATTCTGTTTTGAGCCAAAATAGTTTCCATCATTTCTGGGTGGTCAACTGTTGAGTTAAAGTGAATTACCTGTATTTGGCAGCTTCTGTAGATGAGTCTAAAGATAGCCAAATAAGCTTTCTTTAAATATCATTTTAATATTTGATAGTAAAATGCAGTGACATAAAACAGGTGTTGTGCAGAACTGGTGGTAGCATTGCAAATGTAGCTTCAGAAAAAAAAACTGCAACATTGTCAAAATCTGCACAAAAACTGGATGTTGTTCCATTTTATAATGAACCACTATTGTCAATTTTACAAAAAGATTTCAAAATAAAGAAAATATAGGGACATCAAACAACCGAAAATTTCTGCACAGCTGAATGCATTATAGTCTTTCTCACATAAAACCTTGTGAAACAAAGACAAAGCAGTGCATAGATGTTTTTATATTGCCCTTTTATTTATTTGACTAGCAATTACTGCTCTCAAAATCATTTTATACTATTTGGTACTGTTTTCAAGAACTTTCTTTTAATGGGTAAGCAAAATCTCTGCCTTCCTTCTACTCAAACTCATCTCCATAGTTTAAATAAGTCTGCAAGACAGAGAGAATAGTTCCACATAGATCTGTCTTTAATTTAATGTTGGAATTTATACAATGTAGTGGTTTTGAGCTAGATTTCCCTTCTATTTTAGTAAAAAAAAAAAAAAAAAAAAGCTCACCCTTACACTACAAGTAACTACCTATATGTGGTGTCTACGTTTCAAGCCTCACCGATGATTGGAACATGAGACTCAAGACGAGGAGAAAAAGATCCCTGATTCAGCCTTAATGATAAGGTGAGGATCTCCGCCATCCTGAGGGAGTTTGGAATAGAGCCACTTCACATCAAAGGATGTCAACAGAGGGGATTTGGACAACTAATCTGGATACCTCCCTTTGGGGGTTTTATGGACATGTCTGATTGACTGGGAGTCCTAAATTGATCCACAACTAACTGGAGTGACAATAAACCTTCTGGTTAGTAAATGTTTGGGTATTCCCCAAAATGAGTGGAAGAGTGTCACTGTGGAAAGGAATGTTTGCACCTGGAGGTATTTTAAACAATTCAGTGAATATAGATCATAGTTTTAAATATATATTCGAAATACTAACTAAGTCTCTACATATGATCAAATTAAATTCAAATCTTTTCTAGGAGCTGTAAACTCCTTGATATAAACGTTGAGAACTTCAGTTTGTTTGCATTAAGACTGAGTATTTTGTGTGCCTTTTACTTTCATTATAATTACTCCCAACAAATGTTAGTTAGAAGACTGGTCTGCCCTAAAGCTCACTATGTTGTCAGTAATTTCTTTCCAAAATAGAACTTTAGTGTACAAAATAAAAACCTAATGAAGGATACAGATATGATGTAGAGTAATTAAATACTACACAATTATACAACTGCTACCTAAATGTTGCAGAAATTGCGTGTGCTGTTATTGAATTCAATGTTACATTGTGCATACACAGCATATGCTGCCAAGCATATACCCATGTCAGCATGCTAAGTGCATGAAGTGCATCCAACTGATGGTCGCTAATCAATTTTCATCTAAAATTTAATTTAATATGGGGTCACACATATAAACTGTCTCTGAACTCTTCACTTTTACCCCAAGGTGGTCATGTGATATGTACACATAAAATTACAGCAATAAAAAATTAGATGGACAGCATGGTAATGACAAAATTCTCAGTGGACGCTACTTTAAAAAATGATGCCACACCTTAAACCCCATCCATCCATCCATTTTCTGGTCACCCTTGTCCCTAATGGGGTCGGGAGGTGCAGGTGCTTATCTCCAGCTACGTTCCGGGCGAGAGGCAGGGTCACCCTGGACAGGTCGCCAGTCCGTCGCAGGGCACACCTTAAAGTCGTAGTTTAAATAAAATTTTAATTTTTATATATATATATATATATATACATATATATATATATATATAAGTTTTTTTAACATACTTTAGAAACATGTTACTAGGTCATTGAAGCATGAGCAATTATATAAGTGGTGTGAGACAAATAATCTGAAAAAGAAAATCAAGCCTTTCCCAGTGCTGAATGCAGAATAAACTGCTCGGTCAGAAACAACCAATCAGACCCCGAAGGACGGTCTTAGTGCCGTGAATCATTCTTGTGCTTATGCTGCTCGCACTCTCCCCCCTGCTCTCTGCTATGCTACAGCTTCTTGCCGATAGTACAGCTTGCCACGTGCTCAGGCTAGTTAGCATGGCCACCGATGTCTGTGGATAAACAGTTTTCCAGCAACAGTAAGTTCTTTCTCTACCATTAGCACATTGAGCATCGCATACATGGTAATAATTGACAGCAATGAAACCGTCCTGCTGGCTCTGATTGGTTGTTTTTGACCATAAGCAGTGCATTTCTGCAGATTGCAAAAGAAGCACTGGGAGGAGGAGGAGAAGTTTGATTTTTTTTCACAGATTACCTGTCACATATATCACTTCCACAACATAGTGACAGTTTTAACAATTATGTAAAAAACTAATTTTTTATATACTGCAGCTTTAACAGATCTTGTGGGACTTGATGTTTCATAACATTTGATTTATTTCCTCCCATTTAAACCACATAATGTATGTATCTAAAAACAGATTTTTAGATACAGTGTGACAGCCACTTAAGTCCCATGTCTCACAAATTTCCATAGTTTGTAATTTCAGCTGACTTGCTTTTATTTATGAACCTAGGTAGCGGTTTCTTTTACTCATAGATTGATTATTTAAGAACAGCCAACATCCCAGAAAAGTGGCAAGATACATAATAGCAAAAGTGAAGCAATTTTATTTTTCTAACAGCTTTAAAGTGGTTGAGACTTTTAGCGTTATCTTCTGGAGTAAATTACATCTGTTTATCACCATGGTTGTTCATTTCTTCCTTCTCTGTATAAATAACTGATGATTTAGATTTGTACATAGTACTACACTGGTGTCTGTGAGAGAAGTATGAAATTGGCACAGGCCTCCCTTCGAGGACATTCTTAGCTTTGATTATGTGTATTTTGTGTTGTTAACCGCTGCCAAGGGCATCCTTTAAGAAAAAGGCCTTGCCAAAGATGCTTCACAACCCAATCACATTGTATATAGTAGAATAATTCACTCTTCAATTTCTCCAAAAGTAGGCATTTGCAGGAAGTTTCTTGGAGTAAAACCAATAAATCCACTTGAATGTACTTAAATGGCCTATTCTAGAAAACAAACTCATTAACTGTTCTCAATTAGCCTTTAGGCATGGTTGGGTAATGGAACAGTGTATTGAAGTCCTTTATAATAAAAGAATATATTTCAGCCAGGATCAAAATTATAATAATTTCTGTTCCGTCTTTGTATTTGAGTGATAAGAAGCGGTGTACTGTTATGACAGTCAAAGTAGTAAGACGCTATCACAGCAGATAGAAAGACAATCATATTGTGGCTCGGGTTAGTTTTCTGAGGTTTAATGCATGCATGCTTTACTCCAGAGTGAGTTACCGAGCTGTTGTCACCGCGGGTGACAGTTGATGGAGTCGACTTTTGTTCTGTATGAGCATCAGTGGTGACAAGAGGCAGCAGGTGTGTGTTCAGTTCCACTCTTGAAACTGTGTGGGGGATTTTTTTCTGTGTGTATAGATACACGCCATGAGCTGTATGTATTTGTTATTGTATGCATTTATGCATATATATTTAGTGCTAGACTTCAGGCAATGTAAAGAGGAAAATATTCAGTTCATTTCATACTGCTCCTGTGGGAATTTGCCACAACCTACACAGACACACACGTCTGCAGCACTTTTTTTCCACAGTCAAATGCCCTGTGGCTCAACGAACGTGGAATTTGTAACACAGAAGCAGCAACTGTGCTTTCTCAGTATTACAATCAAGGCGTGACTTTAAGAGATCGATCTTTTGCTGTTACCAACACTTGGATCAAGACGAGCGATTTTGAAGGATTGATTCTCTTTTGAATCACTACACCCTTTTAGACAGAAACTATAATGATTAAAATGGTCAACCAGCTTTCAGTTCTAACTTACATTGACTTAGGAACTTGTCCTTTTTAGTTCATTCTTTTTCCAACCGATTGCATACAGCTGGAACCATGAGTTCAAATCTATACTCTTGAGGTCTTTTTAGGAGTATAATAAAGACAGCTTTCAAACAATAAGACATTCACACAAATAATTGACCTTGTAAATATATGGTCTGAGAATAGGTCACTGACAAATTGTAATTCCTCAAGATCCATAAAAAAAGTCTTTATTCAGTTGGCTTGCATATACTAAGATGGATCATATATTGGCTTCTACAGTAGTACTTGAATATTTCGATTCTATATTTGACATTTCAGAAACCTGCTAATTTTAAATTAGTTCAGAGTAGTGAAATGATTCGCTATGCATTTCACTATAGTTCAGAAATTATGATTTTGTGGAAATCATCATTTTTATTCTGCAGTTGTTTGTCCAGATGATATTGACTTAGTGAAGCCTTCGTTCAAATGTAATAATGTTAAAGAGCTGCATGGAAATGAGCTGGCCATTTTGCATCACATCACCCCTAAGGAGACGTCGCTAAAGTGTCATGGCGACTCTTTTCTTCAGCAAAGTCTCTTCCATGGCCTAGATTCAAGCATCACTGTGTTAAAATGTTACACAGGCTGTTTAGAGGTGATAGTTTATTACTTTTAACCTTTTCATTTCATCATTTTTGGTTCAGGGTCACGTTTTATTATGTTCATACACAACTTGTAAAATGTTTTTTATATGTTTTATATGATTTGCTTTTCTATGTTGTTCCATTACATTTACAGGATGTCTGCTCATATGTTGTTTTCCTAGCTATGATGGTGGACTGAAGTGTTTAGTCACTATAAATGAAGCAGCCTCCAAAGTTTAATCAGGATTTTCCTAATATAAAAATAAATTGATTTGATCAGTTATTATTTTTGTGCAAATGGAAATATTTGCACAAAAATATTACATCTAAAATGTGTTACGGTTTTAGATTGCTTTGTAGTTTAACTTGATTCTAGTTTCTTTATTAGATTATGTTAGCTTCTTATTTTGGTTAGATGATCTTGATCCTGTCTTTCTTTAGTTCAGTCTGTTATTAGTGATTCTTGTTTTATATTTTTATTTCTTGTGTCTGGTTATTTTTAGTTACTCTGGTTTAATTATGTCTAGTTTTCTTTTCTGTTAGATTTATTTCCTAATCCCCTGTGTACATTCCCTCACTCCTGTGCTGCGTCCTCTTTCTTTTTTCTCTCTCTCTCTCCTCGGTCTGCCTTTTGCTCTCTTCCCTCACACTTGCAACCAGCTAGCTAATAATGCCAGGTCTATTGTCTCAGCATTCAACCTTACAGTACTTTAGCACCTCTTTCTCAGTCATTCCTTGCTGGTTCCTTCTGTTACTTCCCTGGTTTTCCTGCATTCCCCTGGTGTCTCCTGGCTGGTTTTTCTTTTCTTTTCTTTATTTTTTTTATTCATGGTTGATTTGTGTTCAACTCTGGCTTACCATATTTTTTATAAGTTTGCTTTTCTCATATTTTTTTAATAAAATATTCAAAATCACCTGCTGCTTCTACCTCTCTCCACTTAAAAATACTGAACATAACAAAAAGTAGGAAACATTTGTTATACCAAAGATTAAGGTGGAATTTTTTTTTGCCCTTTAATCTATAGTGTCTTGATTTATACTCAGAATGTGTAGAAGTTAAAACATATCCAGCCCCACCTTTTTAACATTACATAAATAGATGTATGATACACAGAGTGAAAACCCAAATTGTATGGTAGGGTTAGGAGGTCAAATAAAGGATGGGGATTCAGACAATATTTACCTGCAGACTCGGATTTGCTATTACTCACCACAGGTATCAATATGCAGCCCAGATTTTTGTGACAGCATTGATTTGCACCTCCTTGTACTTGCAGGATTTCACCAGTGCTGGAACCTATCTCCACTGCTAAGAGGACTTTGTTTTAAAAACTCTGCAAATAACAGAAAGGATGTTAACAACTTGTCAAATTTGTGGCTATCTATGCCTATTTTATTTTGGAATAGCTGCGGGGAGTAAAGAACTTTAATAATACTCCTTTGTGTATCTAGAAAAGAAAGAGAAATAAAGGGGGATTTACAATTATATATGTTTCTACATAGATTTTACCTTCTGGTGGAGGCATCACAATGCTGTAGATAAAATAAGTACAGTGCACATTGTTGATGAGGCCAGCTACAGATAGTAAGAAACTTGATGAACCATAGCCTCCTGCCAGTGGGGTTTAAAGAGGCCACATCTGGGGTTAAAAGAATCATCTACAATCTTTACTGCCCACCTCAGTGCGCAGGAGACATGCAGGTCCTGCAAGGAGTGCAGATTGCAGCCAATCATCTTCCCAGCAGAGAGGGCAATGTATTCCAGCAGCTGGCTTGTCCGTAGCAGTGGTACCACCCCTGTTGCAAAGTTTCACCATCTGAAACATTTACATAAGATATATACACACAAGAAAACAATATATTTGCAGGTACAATCATGAGTTTAATGTGTTTCGGCAACTCAAGTTTTTATGAGTTTCATCAAGCAAGGTATGCTGGGGGGAACCGGCACACTAACCTTGCCACTCTGTATTGAAAGAATGTAAGAAATATGAGAAAAGACAAAAAAGCATGCTGACTGATTACAGCTGTAAATGTTGTTCCTGCTCATACAGAACTACTGATGATTCCCAGCCAGTGATGCATGACAGAATCTTCAGCTGCAGCTGAGTTATACAGTCCTTTTCAGTATATTAGAATCTTTGTTCATATGATGGCTGTTTGTCAGAAAAAAAAAACACTTTTTGAAAATAAACTTTAAGCAGGTATTAAACATTCTTTCACCCACATTTCTGTTTTAATTTTTTTTTTTCATGGCCTAATGTAATGTTATAGTTTTAAATGACATTTTTTCATTATCTGTAAGTGGAAAATCATCATATTTAATAGAAATAAAGGCTTTCAAACATCTACCATTGTGGAATTAAACTACCTAATTTGTTGTACTTAGTGATAAATTTCCTTAAATTAATGGACTCTTCAGAAAATATTTCAATTTAATGAATGGGCTTTTATTCAGTACTGTTTGCCTTAAAGCAGACATTTTCTGTTTGAGATCATCAACAGTATGATTTGCTGTCAGACAAAGCTAACCTGAGTAAAGACAAAAAGCAGTTTGCTAATTATTTTCTTCACTGAACAAGAAGTTTGCTAAACTAGTCTTGATCTACGTGAAAAATTAAAGCTCTTTGCAACCCTTTGCACTAGTAACTAATTTATCAAGTATTTATGCAAACTGGCAATTAGTCTTGTACATAGCTCTGGTGGAATTTTTGATGAATCTTTGCAGATTTATTGAGTTTTTCATTAAACCACGTGAGAGAGTTTTTGTGTATGAGTGGCCTATTTAGCGTCATGCCCAGTTGGGTTTAAGCCCAGACTTTCTAGACAATTCCTGAATACTCATTTAGGTGATTTTTGCCATATAATAAAATTTATTTGATAATTTGACAGATTTAAATTACAACAAAAATGACAAAACCTGTTGGAGTTTTTTTAGCATTGTGTAAAGAATAGTTTATCAAATATATGGACGAGCGCAAACCTAAAAGAGACAACAAGCCAACAATGTTAGCTTTGTCATAAATTACATAGGTGCACATAGTTACTTCTTCCTTAAAGTTATAGCTTTTCACTTCTCTTTTAATGTACTAGTCTAACGAGAAACTAATGTCTCATTGTCTGTCTGAGTTTAAAGTGATCTTCATTTGGAAGTAGTTGAACAGGAAAAGAATTGGTTAAAACAAACAAATGAAGACATTTACCAACATCCTATAAGCTGACAATATTTTGATGTTTCAAGATATGTGATCTGATAATAACACCAGGTCTGAGTTGGAAACATTCACTGCACCTTTGTTTGTCTTGCACATTATTAACCTACTTGATGCCAACATCCATACATCACCCCTCAATCTGTGCTGCAGTCATTTTGTGCAGGCAGGGACATTCATCATGTCTTACACAGCAGACAACATCAGTTAGAAACTCTATAGTCGCCATTTGAAAGGCCATTCACACGAAGGAGCGGGCTGCTATCTGCAGCTGAGAACAAGCCGTCACAGTTTATGTCCAGCGAAGGGGAAGATGTCAAGCCCTGCACTTTTATGTTGTAATTAAAGCATGTGTGGGCAGCCCTTTTTACACAGTGAATGTAGAAGAGATGATGGGTTGTGGATACAGGGAGATAAAATGGCTAGCCTTTAATTGGAGCCTATCTTCCCTTGTTGTGACTGGATGGATGTAATGGAACTGCACTTTTGAGAAAACTACAAAAACACAGCGGGCATATGCTTGATTTAATAAGACAAAAAAACCTGATGATTATATACATTACAAATAATAATAATAATAATAATAATAATAATAATAATAATAATAATAATAATAATTGTAAAATTTCTAAAAACTATTCAAATCAGTTCTAGATTTTTACAAACATTATTCCTTGTCAGTTGTATTGAGACTACCATTGAAGAGGTCACATTTCCATCTATGCATATGTGCTTTGTAAAAAAAAAAAAAAAAAAAAAAAAAAAAACAAGAATGAGAGGAGAAGAAAATTTGTCTGTAGTTCACAAAGTGTAACAAATTGACACTGTGGGGATATTAAATGGTCAGGATAGTAAAGGTTTTCTGTCACAGATGGTTCATGTCTCAGGTGGTTAGAGCCAAGCGGTGGGACAAAGCAATAAAATTGAAATAGAGCACAACAGGAGGTCAGTATTTAGTTGATGTGAATCAGACCAAACTTATTATCAGAGACATCTTGGGAACCTTTATATTGGCTGAAATGCAGGCTACACATTCAACCCTCCACTATCACTTAGTGCTTTGGTCAGCTTCTTAGGTAATCCACTTTAAAAGCCCCTTTTCTTGGCCAATGTCTTCAGCTGGAATACATTTTGCTATTTGCATTGTTAGATAATGTGTTTCAATGGTGCCATTTGTTTCTCTCATAACCAGCAATGAAACAAAGGAACCTCCCTCTTGTGTTTGATTGAGATTATTTTCATCACCGTACAATGCAATGAGTACAACTCAAACGTGATTAGATCTGTTTGACAAATTATTTTGAAACCACAAACTGTATTTTCATAGACCGATGAAAAGTAACTCATACTCATGAAGTTGAAGAAAAATTACCCAACATTATCAAACTTGCATATCATCTGAAAAGTGTGTTAGTTGCATGTAGTTGCATTAAGCACCTGCAAGTCAATAGTATACATTTTGCTTAGTACATCAAAGACTTTTGTCAGTTCCTATTGTCTGTTTTGTGCTTACTTTGGAAGTCTGGGTGGCGAGCAAAAGTGAAGTGCAAAAACGTCTTTCCACAGATAGGTGCAGAGTTCGATTGAGCAAATCTAACTTTGTGCTGTAGCTCTGGTTTCACAGCTAATGTCATTCTTATTGGAAAGGAACTTTTGCTCCAGTCCAGGGACAAGACTTCAGTCTCTCTGTATATTCTTTTTCTAGGATTTACCCGGTAGCTCCATCCAACTTCATATCAACTCTGATCAGCTGTCTTGCCATGTTTTATAATGGGGAAGATTTTCCTATCAAATTGTCAAACCGCTTTAGACTTGTTTTCCAAAGCAAAAATCTGAAATACCCTCCATGCTTTGATTTCCACTTCACTATTGTGCACTGCCTATCACATAATGTACAAATAAAACACAGAGCATTTTGAATTTATAATAAATCTGAACAAACTATCAAAGAACAATGTTTTTCTGCTGGTCTTAAATATGCTAATAATTAAGATTTGGATAAAGCTTGGTTTTTTTTTCTCATCTGTGCTAAATTATATTGACAAAAGCTAAGTACACTACCTATTTTAGAATCTTTTTCAAAGGGTTTCTGGTCCTCTACGAATCTCTCTTGCTTCTGAAGGCTGAACGGACAAATGGAAGAAGTTTAAAATGCTTAATCTCGAAAGCAAAAAAGATAATAAATTTTGATTTATAAAACACTTTAGAAAGCAAGAAGGCCTTCAAATGATCAATTTCTTACAAATAACTCTCCAAAGACAACAAAACAAAATAAAAGTAATTATGTTGTTTGTTGTCAGGTTGATGTTGCAAATACGTAACTAAAGAAATTCAGACAGTTTTGAATGATTCAATATTTTTTTTTTGGTCATATTTTGGTCTTTAGGGCTTTGAGTCAGTTGTAACCAACATTCAAATATTTTTTTTGCCTGCTTTATACAAGCCATATTTAATACTGAAATATTTCCAATCATATTTTGCTAAACTGCTAATCACCTTTATTCCAATTTACAAATTCAAGAAACTTACAAATTCTGAATTAATTTTCTGATATTCTATATTCTGATATTTCAAATATTCCAATCCTGTGGGAATTTACAAATGTGCATGTCCAAATAAAATTTGGCACAAACTGTTTGTTGCCTACGAATCCCTTGCTTACATATCAGGATGGATTTGAGGAGTTTTAATTTTGACTACAGAGTTAAAGGGATCTAGGATTAGTTACAACAATAGACTTTATTTGAGAAATATTTATTTTAGATTTAAAGACAAAACAGTAATAATTCTACAGGCTGTTAAGCTTTTATAAAGATTTGTCGCCATGTTGTTTACGCTGCACTGCATTCTGGGTATTCCGTTAGCTCCAAACAGCATGAGGAGCGTCATTAAGCCTTTTCATTAGAACCGGAGCGCGATGAAATTGATGAGAATATAGAAATCACAAGCAGTAACGAAGTTGAGGCGGACCAAACAGAGGAAGATGAAAGAGTTAGCGGAAGCAGCTGATGTTTGTGTTGCTGCTACCTTCACCTTCATAAATGAAACAATAAATGACACTTACCCTTGGTCGCACTGTGTGTCACGGTAATGGCTAATGTAGCTCTGTGTCCGGTGTTGAACACAGAACACAACTCAGATCAGCGTACATGTCAGATCTGACAACTATAACTGTCAGACCAGTATATCCTGTCATTACCACATGCTTTATTTAATCAGCAATATAACATCAGAGAATTTAGATCGTCATACACTTTATTAAGAGCTGTAGGACATCTTGACTTCGCATCATCAAGGAACAGGGAGGCGTTTTATACGCTTGTGTTTTGTAGTTGGCCGCAGCTAAGCTAGACCGTGCTTTAAATACACTTTGAAATCAGGACAGCGCATGTGTATCCATCAAGTTATCACTGAAAACAATTTATTGACTTATTTTTGTCGTATCGTGTCAGTATGCTGAACCGACAGCCCCTCTAAGCGGACCTCTTAACGGGCATGTGTACTCGCTGCATGTATGCTACTCTGACAGCGTTTGGTGATCAGACAACACAGAGGCGCTTGTGGATAAAAACTTTCGGCATGGCATTTGGTTTTTTGCCTGAAGGTAACGACCACCTGTTTGAGTCATGTGTATGAGAGAAACTGATGAAGGCATTAAGACTTCTGGAGAGATGTGTTGAAGGAAGGAGCTGCGTTTGGCCCTATCACAATGCGGGTTTTTTTTCATGTGGGAAATGTTCCAGACTCGTCTCACTATTTCTTCCTTAATTACAGCTAACAGCGACACAGTGTGCCATTGTCTAAATTTACATTAGCCAAATACAACGTGATAAACAACAACTTAGGTAAAGTTAGCCTTCTGATGTAGTAGGCTACTCTGTAAATTCCAGTTCAGAACGGAAACAACTTTATCATCAACCCAGCATGCATTGCGCAGGTGAAAAATAGCGACCTCCATGGGTGAAAATTACACGATACACATTTTAAGTAATTCTAAGTTTTTCGTATCACATACAGTATATATTTTTTTAATTTTTAGCTAATAGGATCATTACAACATCTGTAGTTCAAATTGTTGAAGTAATTGTGGATCCCTTTTAGGCCAGGAGCTTCTAGAAACTAGAAAGTGGAAAGATTGCAACAAATTAGCAGCATTATCCCATTTCAATGTTTACTCCACTACTATCAAATATTTGTCTGGATCTTATGTTTTGTTTTGGGGCTTTCTTTTTTTTAATCTGTTTTCTGTGTTTTCTTTTGTTATTCTTATTTTAATATGATCAGCCATGTTTTTTACTAAGTTCTGTCTGCTCTTAGATAGCAGACTAAAATCATTTTAGTCTACTTTTATTATTTATTCCTTGTGTTTAGTAATTCTTTGTTACAGTTAGATTAATTTTCCTGTTTGTTCAAGTATGAAAGCTACAAACCACGGCTATACTCATCCTATATATTTTTTTTAGAGGTTTACATTCAGCTTGCAGACTGATGGGAGCAGTCATTTCTCTATGAGCAAAGAATAAAGTTTGATGATGTGTATTTGTTAACAAACCAAACAAAGATTTAACTCATAGCATCAGATTGTAGATATGGTAACACATCAGTCAAACATTGAAGTGTATTTTTTTTGCACTTTTACAAAGTAAACTTGCCAGGTTTTCTAAATCCTAAATTTAGATGTTCAATTTAAAATAATTTTTGATTTAATCATTAAATCATCTAATAGCAGTGTAATTCTCAGGAAACAAATGTTAGAATTATAGATCTATGGCCTGTGTTATAATTTAAGCTTTTATGGGGATGAGAGAGGATGATAAGCAACTATTTAGTCCAATTATGCCTTGGGTCGGCTTTGAATGTGACCAGCATTACATAGTTTGCTTTAGGACCAATCCCATATCTGATTACTTGATTAAGATTTCACTGCAGTGAAAAAAAGACTGGGGATATTCCTTTTACAATATGGCAGGGAAGCTGTGTTTCTGCCTGCTCTCTTCCAAAACGCTCAGATAACTTTTAGAAGAGAATGGCGTACTAAGTTTTCAGAAGTAGTAGAACGTTTTTAATAAATATCTGGTGACCTCTGCCAGAAAACTGAAAATGGAAATATTTTTTGTTAAACTAATTTTAGCAAGATAAAGATCTAAAACACAAGACCACAGCAATGCTGAAATGGTTTACTTAACATAAAATTAAACCGCTCCCAAGACCAAAAAGAAATCTGTGGCTTCTGCTGAAAAGAAGAAAGCATTAGAAAAAATGGTGTGGTTCTGGTAAATCTAATGAGCTCGTGCAAATAGGAATGGTCAACCTTTCTGTAATCTTCAATTTTTTAAAATGTCATAGATGATGGCTGTGTTTTGTTCTTAACACCTCAATTTCCCATTGTCTAAGAATTGATCTTGTAAAAAACCTATTTCTGAATACAGGGTGCTTTCCCCTGGGGAAAAAAAGAACTGAACTCATTTGAATGAAGGAATATATTTCTATCCTGGTTGCCAACAATTTCTTCCTACACATTGGGGGGGAAAGAATCTCTTACACAATTTTTCACTTCAGAATATATTTTTTTTTTGTTTTACTTGAAGCAGAATGGTAACAAAAAAAGATGGAATTTTAATTTTAAATGAACCATAATGTTAACCTTGAGGTTTTGCTTCTTTGTTGCTGTCATTGCAGATGCCACTGCGTCTTATACATCGTTACCCAATATGCCAGAAGCCTGAATCCTTAGGAGGACTCCACTGCTTAGGCTTCCAACCACAGTTGATGCCTGCTGCCATTCAGCCAACCCACACATCATCTTTGGCAGATCCATGTTGACTCTATCTGTTCAAAGACTCAGTAATCTCCAGCTGCTTCTTTGAGGACATCAAAACGAGAAAGGAAAAGTGGAAAAAAAAAAATTGCTGGGGTTTGAAAATCTTGCTCCTCTGATGAATTTCCTTTTTTTTTCCCGGATTCTGATTCTGTGAAGTGAAAAAACCTGAACTGACACCAACCCTAAGCCTTGACACAGCGGGTGAAATGTAATTGAAAAAAACAAAAATATTGGACACTTCTTCCAACGAGCCTCCCCGCGGTGCTGAGTCACAGAAGGTGACATGCGTCTCATCCTACCATGTAGCCACAACAACTAGAGGAAGCCTCCCAGAAACTTTTCTTCCAAACACTCAGCTATTTTTAACAAGCTGATACACAACACTGAGTCAATCAGCTGAGAGGAGACTGGGTTATTATCAGCCTGTGCACGTCCTATTTACATCTTTAATCTTTGTTTTCTGAGTAATTATCTTTTTAATTAATGGAGACAGAGGCGTGAATTTCTCCCTGCCACCTTTTTCAGCTCTTTCCCTTTTCACCGCTGCTAGAGACACCTGAAACCAATTAACTACAACTGATCTAGTTGTATTAAACACGAGAAGAGCTGAAGTGATTAGATGTAAATACAAAGAGAGTAAAAGGCGACCAACAACAAATCAAGACCAAGAGAACGGAGAGGGTGAAAGAGAACCCGCCGGTCAACCGGGTATTTGATAAAAGGGAGGATCAGAAGCCAGTGGATGATATGGCCAGATTAAGGTGCCAACACGCTAAGATAATAACTAGTTGTGAGTCAGTGGGGAAGATTGACTGCAGGAGCCCAGAGTCTTGACTGACAGGCAAAGGACTCATTGCCATTCTTTGTGCTGTGTGAAGCAAAGCATCACAGAGAGGGAGAGGAGAAACTCCTGGCTGGCTGCCACAATCAGGGCCAATTAGGAGAATTTGATTATATGCCTTAATCTTGGCAGTCAGGTGGAAAAGCAGTCAGACAGAGAAAGAGGAGGCTGAGCAGGTGCCACCGATACACACCATTATCTTCGTCCATCTCTAATTGAGTTTGTTTCTGCCCCTGTGAGTGTCTCATCTCCAAACAAGAGTTTTAAGTGGTGGAGGTTCCTCAAGAGAAAACAGGAAAAGAGGGAGAAAAAAACACTTTGTGTTTTCCTTCAGAGATGTACAAGGACTGTTTTCTATCTCCCTCATCTCTTTAAACCTATTTTCCATCCGTCCCTCAAGATTTATCATCCCATCATGGACTTGTCCTTTCTGGAAGTTTCCCTGCAGCTTCCTCTATCTCCATATTGAGCCTGAGATAAAAGCAAGACATAGGCATAGAAGGGAAAAGAAGCAGCAAGGTACTGAATCCGTGGAGGACAGAGCAGACTTTATTTCCTTCCTCAATCTCAGACACCCCGAGGCTCCTGCCAAGTGTCCCCAAAGCTGCACTTCCTCTTTTTTAAATTTCCTCGTCTCCCTCGGAGCCCGTTTCCCTGCTCCCCTCCTTGTGGATCATACGCTCCATCCTGGACCTCACCAAGATTAAAGTGGCCCCAGTTATCCGAGGAAATCCTTTGATATCGGCTCCCAGTGTTGTCATCATAATTCTGTGAGTACTAAAGATGGTCTTTCTATTATTTTTCTCCTGCTTCATTCGATGACTTCTTCTACTTCACCATAACTGTCTACCAGTGGTTGTCTCATTTTTTTCTCTAACTGTTTGTAGAAATCCGAAGACTTTACACTGTCATACAGCATTGCAGTTTTTCTACTGAGACTTAATGTTATTTGGTACTGTAGATATTGTTCATCTTTGATTTCTACTTTTCCTTTAACTACTTTTCTAACGTAGTTGTTTTTGGCCTGTCTATCTCAAAGTACATACCAAATTTCATTTCCCTTTATATAAAAACCTCAGTCCATAAACTGTAGACAACATGATTGTACGGTTTCAGCAAAAGCACAAACAGTTAGTCCTGGTAAATGACCAGAGAGACAAATGCAGAGATTTAGATAGCTATTCATCTTGTTTAGCATCATCCATAAAAACAAATAAGGTTACAAAAATGCTGCCCCATTTTGTGTTTGGAAGTCTGCATAAACAAATTTGGCCAATTGGAAATCATGCAAACACACAAGCAACAAAAAGGTATTTTGATTGCTTAGTTTTACAATGTTGGGAGAAAAAAAGCAAGCAGATTGAGAGTTTATATGTTTCAATATGAATAGACTTTGGAAAGGCAGTTGCAATCAAAGAGGACATAAATACTCTGTTCTTTTAGTTTATTTCTATGCTTGTTTTTTCTTGTAATTGGTTTAGCACTGCAAGAGCAGAAGTCTGTTTTTGCCTTAGCTCCAAAGTGAGAGCTCGCCTAACACAATAGGGGCTTTTTCACCAAACCAACTCCAGTGCTAACCTGGTTCTTGTTTAGTAGTAGTTTTTTGTGTCTTCACCACCGCAAGTTCCAGTTTGGGTACTGATCACCTGGTTCAGTACCCAAGGAGATCAGTACGTTAGGTACTGATCCATTAGGCCAGGTTCTTCCATACCTGGCCTAATGGAAGAATGTCTTTTGTCAGGACCTATGGACAGGCTCATGACCAACAACCAATCAAAATGTTATTAATGGAATGTCTAAAACGCTTCATTCAGTTTATAATCTAATTTAAAATGAAGAACATTTAAAGCACTGATGTTTAACATTAATAAAACAGTTGCTTAGCATGAGAATTTCTCTGATCTTTCTTTTTTTATTCTTATTTTTTAAACAAAAAAAAAATGACATCTCTTTATTTTAAAGGGATTATCAGAAGATAATCAGAAGAAGGGGTATAATTTCACAAGTTGAGGGGACACCCAGAAAATCCCCCTTTATAATCAGCTGAGATCACAGAAGTGGCTGATTAATGTTTTACAAACTACAAACAGATGGTAACATTGGTTTAAGAAACTGCATGTCACAGGAGTAGAAATTTGATTACAGTGATGTAATTAACATGGTGTATAAACAACTTGAAATAAATTAAATTGCTTTCTTAGTTGTGCAATTTCACAGAGATACAGGGATCTTTGCTCATTCTCATTTTTCTCTGTCTTTCTCAACCCTCCAGGGTCGTGGGTCCTCAGGTGTATTCATGTCTTCAGCTTACCCCACCAGTTTTCTATTGCATTTAGCTCTATGGACTGAAATGATTGTGGGAGCAGGTTGATTTTGTGCTTAGTGAGTCATCTCATTTCTGTGTAGATTTGGCCACACTATTATCCTTAGGTAAGAGGATAAGAGGTTAATACCAAAGTATTAAAACAGCAAGGCCAAATTACCATGTTTTTGTGATACTCTGTGTATTTTTTAGTTTGACATTGTTAGAGGAATATGTGACAAGGTTGACATTCCAGCTTTTATTGTTATGGTATTTCCATCTGGATTTCCAACTTAGAAAAAAAACAAAAAAAACATGCTTTTTCTTTTTGGACAGGACACTTCAATCTTTAATGATGATATACCAAATAATACCATCAACAAAATAAGTTCTGATGTGTATAGAAAACAATAAATGTGCCACTTTGAAGAAAGATGCAACAAAATTGATTTAGAGACAGAACAGTCTTATCAGAGGCAACAAGTGGAAGATTTTGAGTATCCCATTAAATACTTAGTAGAATTAGCAAACTCCACGTTCTCCTGATCTTACTGATGTGAGGAGGATTTTTCCTGGAATGCTTCTTAAAGAACTGGGTAGCAGCTTTATTTTTTACTTTGCTAAAGTTGCTTTGAGAAAGCTTAAAATACCAAACATTGTTCAGGCCATGCTGACAAAATCTAGTCCGTCTCTTTCATTTGTGCTGAGAGGCATAGTGGGAGTGAAAATAATACGGTGCCAGGAACAGCAGTATTAACCATTATCATCACCAGACACCACAAAGATGGGTGGTGTTTTTTCTGAATGACATGTCACTCTCATAGTGTTGGTCAGGATCGCTACCTGTTGGAAAGTGTTCCTTCCTGAGGTGAATGGGGAGACTGCTGCTGTGTGCCAAATGATGAAAACATTTCTTTAGAGCACTCTTTCATCGCTTTGATTTTGCTCATCTTGACTGTCATAATCTGACCGTGTTAAGAATTATGTATGAGATCAGAATCAAAGTCAAGGGCCCTGTGCTCCGGTCTGATTTTCAGCAACTCGGGGAGCTCCTGGTTTGTGTTCATTTCTGTGAAATTTCAATTGTTGGTGATAGTCCGTTTCAGTGAATACAGATTTTTGTGTCCTCCATAACATGGTGGCAGTTCACTTTATATCTTCTGTTTTAATTAATATTTTCTCAACGATTTGTCTTTGCCATCGCAACCAGTTGTTTCCTTTCTGTGTTAAAATTTCATGGAAGCCATTGCATGATTTTTTTTTTGTATTCTTTATTTATAGATGTCTTTTTTGAACTGCTACTTTAAGTGTTTTTGAAATACCACAAAGATTCAGGGCTGCAATTCTGCCTTGAATCAGGGAACTCAATTAACCATAAAACAAATGAAACATAAGATTGATTTAAAATGTTTATATTCAAATATTTGTGTTTTTAGTTGAACATTTTTCAGAATGTGGCTACTGGTGATTGTAAGGGTAATTTTGAATTTCTCAATTTGGAACACTATTACGATGCTTGTTTTAAAGCAAGGTAAATTTAGAAGACCATCACCTTGTCTGACAATCGTCATAAATGCATTTAGCTGTTAGAGAAAGAAAAGTGTCTTAAAGTTTTCTTTGGTATCACACCAGTGCATGAATGGGCACACGGTTTAATGAAGTAGTTACATTTCTTCAAATCAATTAATAGTGCAGATAAATAAAGTAACAAGTCTTGTTTCTTCTTTGCTCTTGAATATCAAATAATAATTATCTTCTGCTAGATGAAAACAGTAATGAGCTAAAAACGCTTTCATTCAAAGCAGGTTTTTGAGCTCAAATCATAATGCATCCAAACCACAGCCATAGAGTTTTATTCAGTGTAAAGCTTTGATTTTGTCAGCATACTAATGCTTAAAACAAATTAATGGTTTCTTCAGTAAAATAAAGTTAAATTTTTAAAAGTAGATTTCTAAAGTAGAACCAATGTCTTCTGGAAACTCATTAGAAAAATGTCTCACAATAGTTTTACATGTATGCTTTTATAATAGAAGTAGGATACGTACAGATTACTCTAACATATACACATTAAATTTCTAAAGTGTGCCCTTTTTACCATGTTGAAAACTAAGCTTTTTTCTTTAGTCTACACTTTATTCAGTTCCACTAATGTGTGTTCTTTTTACAGATATACTTTATGATTAAATGGTATAAAAGTATCGGTGGTTTTTACCAGCTGTCTTTGTGAAAGTTACTTTACTAATACAGTGCTGTCATAACTTCAACTTCTCCAATTAATTTGTACCTGGTGCTCATTTAAATGCCATTAGTGTGACCAAAAAGTTTTCAGTTTTCCACACTTTCAGACAAAAACCTAAACTTTCCTTTTTAACCCAACAATGTGGCTTTATATTTAATTTAAATTGCAGGAACAATTCTCAGTTAAAGAGAAAACCAGTTTTAATTAAAAGTGAGGAGACTTGTCAAATGTGGAGATATAATCTTAAACCACTTGACTCTGAGTAAAAAAAAATAGATAATTCATCCATTTGTCCTCCGTTAGCACAATATTTGATTTCCCTTCTCTGTTTCTCCTCCTGTCCAACTTTAATATGTTCTTTATTATACTTCTTTCATCCAAATGGATCTTCTCCTCTTAAATCTGCCTCTGCTCCCTTCTGTAGGCGTGTGTTGAGGTGTATTATTGTGGGTGTTTGGTCAGGCACTCTACTCACTGCATTCAGTCTTTCATTTCTTTGTGTGATAACACTAAAGGCATCGGAAGTAATGTTCTTGCGTGGGTAGATGGAATCAATAAGGTTTTCTTCAGCCATTGGAAGTCTGCAGGTGCCTATTTTTTCTGTGCATGCACTATGAGCAAATATTTCTGAGAGTATCTGAAGTGCTTTAGGGAGTGTGAGTGTTTACTTTTGTTTGAGAATTCTGATTTGAAGTAGTCGTAAGAAGCTAAATGATAATGTGAGTTCCAGTAAAAGCTGATGTGTAGATAAGTGAATGCAAAACTTCTGCAGCCTTGCCTATATGCAGTATTCACAAAAAGTTAGGGACATTCAGATTCTGGATTTCACCTAAAATGCGCAAGATTTATATGTGAGCTTAATGTGATCTTCTCTAAACCTTTAAATGCAAATGTCTAGTTGTTCAGTGTTTCAGTACTTTTTGCACAACTTGCTTTTTTGTAACAAGAAACTTAGCGAAAAAATTCACTACAGGTGTTTGATCCATTATTTGGCCAATAAATTTCCTGGTTCAATCAGAATTGGTTGTCGAACATTCCTCATATTGTTCACATTCTAACGTCATGAGACCACTGTAAGATGGAAGTGGCCACTGAGCTTAGTGTCATCAGCAGGTGTCTGAGACAAAGCGAAACTGAAACAGCCACAAAAAAGCATAAAAATGGATGTCCTTTGACCACATGCCCAACGTATGATGGCTTCATTTTGTGGAATCAGATGATTACCAGGTTATCAATGATGACAATCCTCATTTGTAACTGTGCTCCTCCACCCACAAATTTATTTTCCTTACTAATTAGTCACAATTTGAAAAGGGACAGTATTTCCAGTGGCATACCTTTTTGATAAAAACATTGTTACACTTAACATATTTCAGTATAAATTACCTTAAATGTTTAGCTTAGTTTAGATAAAAATTAAAACTTCTTGATTTAGTGTTTTCTTGAATTCTCAGATATTTTCACATGTTCTCCTGAAGGTATTTCGCTAACCCCTGCTGACACCTTTGCACTTTGTAAAACTTTGTTAAACAGTCAAAACTCCACAAGTAAAATATTTAAACCCAATCTGCTTGAAATGTGGACGTTCATG
This sequence comes from Gambusia affinis, assembly GCF_019740435.1. NCBI lineage: Eukaryota > Metazoa > Chordata > Actinopteri > Cyprinodontiformes > Poeciliidae > Gambusia > Gambusia affinis. Next base: position 5,405,536 of record NC_057881.1, read on the forward strand.
TTGTCGCGGCTGAATGTTACCCATAAGCTATTAAACTCACAATCATGGAGACACTTTGACTTGGAATATCTCTGATTTCAAAGTTGGCCACATCCATCTTGACTCGATTAGACTCTGCAATCAGTTGCGGCTCCTAAAGAGCCTCTGTCTGGGGACGCTATTACCTGCAGTAAGGAATGGTGGAGAAAGATAACGATTATGGATCCTCCATCATATTTTCTTCTTTCGTCTTCCTGCTCATACCGCAGGTGGAGAGAACTTGGTGGATGGAGGTCTGAAGGGAGTCAAGCCCCACCCCACCCACTCTGTCTGGGCTGTGTGCTGCATTGCATTGATAATTGAGGGAGCCCTATTGATATCCTGCCCTGCTGCAATGAAGGAAAATCACCCCAATTTGCTGTTAATGTCTGAGAATGGAGAATGGAAGTGGATGGCTTTAGCAGACAGAATTGTAGTTTCGATGAGAATTCTCGCTGTGAAATTAGAGAAGAAACAACAGATTTAAGTCAAAGGACGTAAGGAAGGATTAACTTCTGCTGTGTTGGATTACAGATTCTGAAAAAGTCAACCACAAAGTGCTCTTGTTAAGGAATTGCTCTCATGTTCTCCTAATAATATTCATTGCAGAAGCTGAGCTGCTGTAACAACAGCTGAGACAAACAAGACAAGAAGGACCAAACTGCTACTTAAAGGGTGTTAAACATTAGGAAGCTCCCATTACATCCTTACTACTGTTTATCTATGTTACTATTCAGCAAAGAAGTTCTGTTGCCATGGTGACCTAAAATTACTTTATATTCTGTTTGAAAATACTTGAATTGCATTAATCTTTGTAGTTGGGGAAAAAAAAATTCTTGCAAAGGAATACTTGTGAACCTGATGACTGAAAATGTCTGCTTTTTTTAAATTCTGTCTTTGGAGCTACATCTGACCCAAGGAAAGGTGATTTTGAATACTATAAACTATTTTCTGTAGCATCATTCTACTAATTAGACATTGAGAATCATTGAGAGGTGTGCAGTCCATCATTGGGTGCATAAACAAATATTTACTGAAGCTCTTGGTAGTATTGGCTAAAACAGGCAGACTGAAAATAATCTTAATTTCACCTAGATGCTTTTTCTGACTGGAAGTAATATTTCTGATTTGAAGTGGCCAGAGTCCTGACTTTTGATCTGATGGAGAATCTGCAGACCCAGACTAAAGATCAACGTGATATCGAGAAGACCTCAACAATAGCTCATGTACTGTTGTCCATCCACCTCTTCCTCATTAATACCTTGTCTATATTCTCCTGCCCACTATTGCCTGTGTATATTGCATATACTCATCCCATTTTACAACTATTCATTAAAATTGCATAAAAAATATGCAACATATTGATTTCTATTACCCATCTCAGGGTTACATTTGTGGCTCATCCATGGATAGTGGTGCTGCTCCTGTGTCCTAACTGAGTATCGTTAGTTTACTGAGTAATTTTAATATGCTCAATTCTTGAAATGTAAATAATACGATTTTAAAAAAGCATATTTTTTGCTGTACTGAGTGATGGAGGTCAACCTGGAAATACACCTTAAACTCTAATATGATGAACTAATTTCTCTCAGCTGCGTTGGTCGCACTTTCAGACTGTTCTGAAATTGGTTATTACCTTACATTTATCGCTCCTGCGGTGATAATTAAAAAACGTCAGCTTCTGTGCCAAAACACAGAAAAAAAGATCCAATTCAGAGCAGATGTTGATTTATAGTAAACCTTGAAAAAGGTCATTTTTTACTTACAAGGAATTGTGTCTGTAGTAGAAGCATGGATGAATTATTCATTAGGACTCCTGAAAATCTGATTTGACTCTAATCAAGAGGTCAGAGTCTTTTGTTGTCATAAATGCATTGAAACTTTCCTACTTTGCTCCACAGACACAGTATTTTAAATGAAATAAATATGTAATATATAGCATTAGGCATAAAACGTAAGGCAACAGTTTCCACAGTGCAGATGCTAAATACAGAGAATGTGAGCAGATGGTTGTGGATTACTGTGAGAGAAGTAAAATCACAGCTAACAAATGATTTATTGTAATTTCTAATATGTCAAAAACAGAACCTTGTCACCCAAACAACAATAGAATTTGCCTTGAAAAGTCAACAACACATCCACCACTCAAGTCTCCTAACTTCCCTACAAAGCAAGCCATCCACCATCATGTCACCAAATGCCATCCATATCACTATGAATATCCAAAAACGTAATATCCTCAGGCCAATCAATAAACATACTATTACTGTCGATACATACCTCTCCACTCTCTAACTTTTTGACCTCGTTTTCTTTCACTTGCAAACAATAGGTATTGGTTACCTTGCAGGTATATATTCAAATCATTAAATAGGTTTAATGAAGATTCACAAATCGGATGGCATTTTTTAAGTTATGATTTTTTTTTGTCTTGTCTCTCGTCTCTACCAGATGATTGAAGTGTAAATAGGCCATCTTAGAGTGTGTAGAGTTTATTTTTTATTTCCAGTTGCTTACGGCAGATGTCCTGTAGAGACCTGAAGTTTATACATCCAATGGACTGTGCAATCTTAATCACACACCATTTGTTGACAAGTGTTGGAGGAAGATGTACGTTGAGTGATCGGTTCAGTCAGGCTGAAGAAGTAGAACTGCAGGAGGGTGCTGTAAATCCCTCTGTGCTTGTTGATGAATGGGGGGCATTTTATGAGCCATGCGTCTGCCTGAAGGTTCTGTGTCAGAAAATATATTTAGAGATATTCTAAATATAGAATGCAGTAAATACAAAAAAAAGTGAAGATCTTAGCTTATAAATGCCATGGTCTTTTTTTTTTTTTAACAAAGATCAAATAAAACTGTGGTAAAATGGTATTATTGTCTGGAATAAAGGTAAAATAAATCACCATGGATGGTGTGAATAGTGGTTCACTACTTTGATTAGAGATCTTGAAAGTTGTTTCTGTAATCTGCAGAAGCTACTTTCTGTTTTGGGTCTCATGCAGGTTCGTAATTTTGTTTTTAGTTTTAACTTAATTTGGATTTAATGTGAGACATAAATACAAAGAATATATAAAAATGTAACACAAAACTTAAAAGAATAGTTTTTAGTGAACACCTATGACATTTGTGACTGAAGATTTTTATCTCTGTCTTTTTCTTCACTCTGTTACTATCTATAAAAAAAAAAAAATCTGTTCTCCATCAGTGTGAAGATGCTAGCAGTAACGTGATGGCTGTCATCAAATAACTCGCATAAAGAACATTTCAGAAAATGTTTGTTTCACTTTTTCTCTACTTCTAGCTTTTTCAGTTATTTTCTTTTTAAAGAAAATAACAGATTTCTGTCACTTCAACTTTCCACTTCATCCTTACTGGCTTTTACTGTAGTTTGTTGAGTTCCATGTTGTTCTGCTTGTTAGCGCTCGTCTCTTTGTGAGCGTGGCTCTGAAAGTCCTACAGGACCATAGTTCTTTTAATCCCACTTTTGTATTTTCCCTTGTCTGCACATATATTCCAGTAAAATAGCATCAGCTCTTGGACACTACAATTTTGTGTTGGATTGGCTCATTGAGAAACCGTAGTGCAGGATGTGCAATGAAGCATTTACTCAAAACAATGGATGTCTGAAGTGATCTTTCTGAAATGAATAATAACTCAACTCAATACATTTTTCACTTCGACTGGCAGAAACATTAATGAACAACTCACTGACTGGTGGAAGATGTTTGCCTGTTTGATTTATCTGTTCTGCGGCATTTTCTCTGTATGTCATATCCATTTCTACAGGTACACCATCACCATTCTATGATAGCAGTATCTATCAAACTCTGCCAGTGCCTGCTATGAACATTAGTGCTTCAGCATTATCAACCTATAGATGGATGCACCAGCCTGTGCATGCTATGTGTATTGGAGAGGCATTCCTTCACAAAATATGCCTGCCGCAACCTTACCATGAACGTTCTGGTATCTCCCAGTGGCCCTGATCTTATTGATCCTGCGTCTTAAGTTTGCCTCAGGTGTGAAGGAAGATGGAGAGGAGATTTCAAAATGTAAGCTGAAAGAACGACAGCTCAATATATGGAAAGTTTCCCAGATTACAGTGTTGATCAGGTAGAAAGAAATCTTTATCTGACCTTACTCAACTCAAGTATGAACATTACAGAATTTAATGAGCAAGCTTCTGACTTCAAACGATTGAAAAGCGTTACGAGTTGCGCTTGGAGGACCACCAAAAACGTGTTTGGAAAGTCAGTCCTCATGCTTGCAGTAAAACATCAATATTTTCATCTTGTTACTGTATATGCTTGTAATGTGGTGCAAAAGTAAAACTAACCCATGTTTTTGTTAACATTTCAGGCAATCTAAGTTTGATACACAGAAAACCAGTTCTTCTGTATGATTGGACAGTAAGTTTCAGTGTGTTGCTAAAACAACTTCTTATTTATTTATTTTTTTTTTCAAATTACAGACCCAAATATAAGAATATTTTATGATGATTTCATTTTGCAGACAAACAGAAAATTATACTGTCACATAAAAAAACAAACAACTGCACAACCTTTTAGCTTTGCACCTACACTATTTTATTTTTTGCCCTTTGCAAAGTAGTTTTATTATGTCTCAACTATTTTCCAGCCTCTACAGGTTTCTTACCAGGATTGCCCAGTATTGAGCTCCCACAATGTCACCACCTTGTCTGTGACCACCAAAGAAAACTGTTGTGCTGCCACCACCAAGAATAATGTTTACTGTTAGTTTTCAACCATGCACAGCATTTTGATTTAAGACAAAAAGACCAGATTGGGTCAGCCATGTCTTATGTGTCTCCTAAATGGCTTTTAGCAAACTGCAAATAGAACTTTTGGCTTTCTGTCAACAATTGTTTTATTTACGCCATTATACTTTCAGGTTAGTGGAGTGCACAGCTAATGAGTATTAATATTGTTGACTAAAATGATCTTACAAATACTTTGTAAGTGCATTTAAATAAAACCCAATTTGGAATGACAATAGCCAATAAACTTTTATGTCAATGAATTAAAAATGTGTTTCATCAAGGAGGATCAAATGCAACCTGATCGAAATTGAATTATGTTCTTTACATTTAGTTGATGGAATAAAAACTACTCTGTGTAAATTATAATTTTATCACCTAAATCTGCTTCACACAAACCCCTAACTTTATTCCTGACCTCTGTGCCAAGTTCTTCATGAAGCTCTTTGCTCATTAATGTTCTCCAAAACCCACCTGAGTCCTTCAGATAACCGCTGTGTTTATGACTTTGCACACAGTTTGAATCTGTTCATAAATTAGGCAAATTCTGAAGGCTGTTGGTTGTTCTTTTTTCTTTTAAGGGTATGAAGGCCAAAAACATTTTTTCAGATTCTTATACGTAAAATTTTTAAAGACAAATCTTTTTTCTCTTCCTTCTCACAGTTATTTTATTTAGAACAGGACAATATAATCCTATAACGGTTATTTCAGCGCGAGGAATATCAGAGCTATGTTTTTTTTTAATGCTACAGATACTGTTTCTTGTGGAACAGTCAGTTCTAACTGGAAAAATTATTTGAGATTATTTGAACATAGCTGAATATCTATAGATGTTGAGGCTACAGATCAGATGTTGGGAACCATTATGTCTCCCCTTGCAACTGTATGACAATTACTTAGCTCCGCTTGGGGTTAAAATATGCAACCCACAGTTTTAGCAAAACAGCAGCGAAACAAAGAGGAATCACTTGGACAGGGTCAGCTATCTCTCCAGCGTTGCATCACAAAAAGTAACACCAGGTGGTGTTTTCACTTTCCTCTGGGATTTGGGGTATTTTCTGGGGCACGGTTTGCTAATGAGCAGGGCACGGAGCTTTAGTAGAGCACATGTACACAGATACATTCTTTATTTTGCTCCTCAGGGCCTCTTTACAATTTTTCTGGAAGTGTACATTGTTGACGTGAAATGAAGAGTCATACATTTTGTTCTTTGGTCTTAAGTGTAGCACTAACACAGCATACTTTCTAGCTGTGAATTTTATTGACACAGAACTACTGCAATACCTCAGAGTAATATGTCAGCTATTCACAGTAAGAAAAACCATTGGGCTAATTTCTAAACCTCAAATAACATTGGCGCAATGTGGGATTATTTGAAAAGCTTTGAAACAAACAATTAATTTATCTTTTATTTCTGTACCATTGTTTTCAATGATTTGTGTTAAAATAATTCAGCTTCTGACTCTCTCAATAAGTAGGAGGATTTAATGTGCTATTTGTTCCTTAGACATACTAGCCCATTTTCATATTTTCTGTATTTAGTCTGGACAATTTCTTCATAATCCCATGAGAAGTTTTTTTTTAAATTAAAGAAGGATTTTTTAATATAATTGTACATTACATTGCACAAACGTAATGTTAACAAAATGTCTTACACTTGGTCTTGCCATGAATAATTTAATTTAAAAAAAACCTGTCCACACAGATGGGTTAAAAAAAAATATAAAAAGATTATTTAGACTAATGAATTGCTTCTTAATGTAATAACATCATTAGGAAATGAAAATGATGTGCCAATTTGTTTCAGCACATTAGACTTGTATTACATTTCCCTCACATTCATAGACATTTTAATACATATTGATTGCTGATGACATTAGGCTCCATTACTACATTAGTACTATCAGTGGTTTCCAGGAGAACGACAAGAAACAGACATTCAATGTTCAGCACACTTCTTTCTGTTTTTCTTAATGTTAACCTATCTGAGAGCAGTTGGAAGCTGAAAACTGCTGCTCCTCACCGGAAGACATTATTAAAGATCCAAGTCTCTTTGTAATTTGTCAATCGTGTAGCAAGGACATCCCTAAGGTTGCTCAGCAGGAGCATGTAGGTGGGCGGTTTCGTTTGACACGTTCATGATCTCTGCCTTTGCTTCTGCATGAGATGAAACAAAGTATGCAAAAAAATAAATAAAAACAAAACCCTTTAGTAGAAGTAAAGAAACTCTAGTTTTTATAGAGCCTGCTTTTTTTTGAGCATGTTGACAACTTACTGGCAACATGTACTCATTTAATTGCAGATGTTCACTTTAAAATGACTCAGATCTTGTCTGTCTTGATTGTATTTAAAAGTTTATTGTCTTACATGCTATTTGATTTCATTCTCCAGCTAAAGTGAAAAGAAACTATATTAATTACGTTATTATTTTTAAGCAATCTGGCCCACTTGGTAAACATTGTTTAAAAAGTAGATGGCTTTGTGTGTAGACTGTGTCCTCCATCACATTATTCTCACCTCCAAAAGCATCACAATGAACAGATGAAAAAACAAAAAGATATTTATTTATCCAGCAGATAGCTTTTGACGTTAGGTTATTATAATAAAAGATATACTGCACCTTTGACATTTTAGTGTGAAAAAAATAAACTTTTAATATATGTTGTTTACTGCAGTAGCACATTGTTTTGTTCTACCACGGTCATCTATGGCCGTTTCTTTTACCTTTTTCCTTCTTATCATGGTCTGATAAACTTGAATTCTCCCACAGCCTTGATTTTCTTTCATTTTTTTAACATTTTGGTTTAGAAAGCTCTTGACTCAAGATATGGGCAGATTTAGGCTCGTACCTTTTTTCTAGTCTTTTCCAGACTTGTGGAAATCAGTACATATCTACTTTAAGGGCTTACATACTTCTCTGGTCCATATATGTAAGCCTCTTGGACCTTGCGGATAAGTACACACTCATATTTGTACTATTTTCAGCTCAGGAGAACAACCCCTCTCCACTCAGAGATATGCAGTTCTGACTACAGACTTTCAGGGGGAACAAATGCTCTGTTTTATACTCTGACCAACAGAGGAGGAGAAGAGAACCAAATAAAAAAGAAAACACTAACACTGTATGTTTGTAGCCAAATATTAATGCTAAATTAGCCAAATATTAATGTTGTGTTGTTATTGTCCCTGAGAGATGAAGTGTCCAGAATGGTGAATCAATAAATTTCTCATGTCTGTGTTTCTTCAAAACTAGATTTGCTTGTTGTTGTTTTCCCCTTTTCTAATTTTCTGGCCCCTAATTTTCTTTATCTGCTTTGTATTTGGTGTTCCCACTCTGAGTGGGACTATTACTGACCCGGTCCCCACGCTCAGGCAACGTGGTCACAAAAATCTGGGTCGCGGACACTTTTCTGCAGAGACCTGATATAGTGAATATTCTTTTGCCAACTCCACTTTGATGAGTGGCTAAGAGACGTGTCTGTATCAAATCACATTCTTACTTTACGGAACGGTTTAAAAATCTACATTTACCTTAACATTCAATAAATGCAACAAAAATAGAAAAGAGTGATGTACCAATGGTTATTTAAAATATAAAGTGCATATGTGGGATTTTGCAATGCTGCATAAATTTATTCAAACTGAAATGTTTAGGTTATGCTACTGCAATGCATGGGTTCCAGTAATTTTTTAACAGCAATATGTGAAAATTATCATGAAAGTCCTTTCAGCATAGTAGGCAAACCATTTCAACTTCCTCTGGAAGTCTACATTTACACATCAAATTCAAATACTGAGATCCAGCATTATACAGAATTAATTTTAAATTTTTTATCTTGAGTGCACCAATTGTTTTAAATATTTTAAATTACAAATATTTAAACTACATGAAATCTACTTTGTTCTAGAGAGAGCTTGTTCTGGTAAAAAAACTTACTGTCCAAGCCTGGTTAATACCAAGCCATCAGGCAAAGGCCAACAAGATTCATAGCAAAATATGTTATGATTATGAGGTGAACTTTAGAAATCTAATAGGACTAGAATACCCTGTACTGTAAAAGACAAGTAAATTTTTTGTTCTTTATTTTAATCAACACATCTAAGCTGCTTTGCTTTAGATATCTGTAGTTTCAGCACAGCTGGATTTGCTTTTTAGCCAAGTTTCCAGTACGCCTCATTAAGCTCTGGCAGGCTTCAAATTCACCTAAACTCACAAGGAGGCTTTTTTGGTTGAGAGGGTGCAGGTGCTGTGATGACACTTGATTTAAAAAGGTTCCAATAAATTAACTCTCAGATACGGAATATTTAAAAAACAATTTTCAACTCTCACATCAAGTTGTACATTAGCAGGCCTTTTCAAATAACCTTTTCAGGACTTGAATAGCTCGCTGTGCCGTCAATACAAGTAACACACATACTGAATTAAAGTTTGTAAAATTGCTTTGCTTCTTTTGTATCTTGTTGTTCAAACTGGATGTTTGATGGATATACTTGCTGCAAAACAAGAGCGAGGCTTTCAGTCTGACGTCAGAGTAGGAAGTGGAAGGAAACAAAGTTTTAAGAGGACTGCAAGAAAATCAATAACATGGTTTGCACCTTTATTCCATAATTGAACTAATCCTTTCTTTCCCTGGTGGTCAAAGGTGTCTTTTTGTAAAATCCCCTGGCATGTCTAAGATCCTGCCAGAAGAGGTTGCTAAGACGTTTTGTCTGTTTCTCCAAAGTCTTTCAGGATGATTTTCAAAGGCAAAGAAAACACTTCAGTTCATTAATTCAAAACTTGTACTCTTAACACAAAAATATAATGGTGTATAATTATCCCAATCAGGTGCATTGTTGCTAGGCTGCCAGAGAAGCCTATTTTGTGTGTTTGCTGCAGCATGTGTTAGTGTTGGTGTTAATGAATGTAGCCACCGTTGGCCCCCAGCAACTGGTAAATTGCAAATCAGCCGCTCTGAGTCACAGCTCTGCTCCAAGTTAATAGAGTGTATTCAGAGACAGGTTGTTGCTGTTTGTGTTCAGTCCCCTCAGTGTTATTGACATGAAAATAAACAGGCAGCAAACAGCAGTTTGGGTACCGAGCAAACACAAGAAGCAATTTAATTAAAGCTGTAGCCTCTTCACATCTGAACACATTCACTTGAACAGTTTTTAAAAAAAAGAAACTGAAAATAATCATTATTTTATTATTATTATTTATTATTTATTATTTTAACATAAACCCAATGAACTGCCTTTAACAAAAGCAATTATTTGTAGACATTTATTTTGAAGCCTCAAATTTTTGCTTGCATAATTCTTTTATTGTGTAAAAATGTGTTCATGTATTTGTAATTTAGGATATTTATTTTGAATTTATGTATTCTTACTTTTTAAAACTTAAAAAAAAAATTGATGCCTAATTTCATATTCCACAGCCGATGGATGGATGGATGGATGGATGGATGGATGGATGGATGGATGGATGGATGGATGGATGGATGGATGGATGGATGGATGGATGGAAGCTCTTGCCCTGTTTGAACCTAACATTGACATACATCTTGAGTAATTTAGTCTTTTGACTTGCACACTACACAAGTCATAACCTTTATTAAAATAAATGTAAGTCCACAAGTCCAGTCACTGATGCCACTGATGCTTTACTTTGAGGAACACAACTGACAGTATAATGCAAAATAAATAAATGTTGTTAACTGTCAGACTCTGAAAACTAGCAGAAATTTGCCAAAGATCTTATTAGGAAGATGACAATGATAAGGAACTGCATCTAAATGCATGTGCTTATACATTTACACCTTTACATGAAGCTGCTGACCTTTGACTGGATCACTGTGATTTATATTGGAAACTGTTCCTACTCTACTGTGGGAGTGAAATTTAAATTTATCTATTATTGTAACTAGAAGTCAATATAATGATACTACTTGTGAACAAAATGCCCACCATAAATCTAATTTGGATTCACCACATTTGTCTCACCTTTTCTAATTCTGCAGAGGTTTTTCAGCAGTGCTCAAACAGAAAGGTCTACGCTCTATCACATGCTTCCCATGTTAAGTCAATATTACACAGAAACCCAGAAAAAGAACAAGGTCCATGTCCAAACTCTTGTGACAAGGTTAATGTTAACTAATCAGTAAGGCTAAAAGTTCAGCCTAAACTGCATTTGGACCTTGGGAACCAGTTGCTGTAATGACCAATTAGAGGTGACATAGTGTGGAGGTGTCAGGCATACGGAAAAGATCAGAGCCACGTCAGTGGGTGGGTCACAGATTTACCAGGAGAGCTGGACTTGGGCATATTGTAGAATGTGAAAGAATATGTTTTTCAGGATTTTTTTCTTCTGTCAGCATCTGTTCCTCTTGTCAGAATGGAGACATCTTGGACTGACTATAAGATAAGCCCTGACAGTACATGCTTGTCATTTTAAAATAACATCATGGAAGGATAATGACGCTCTTGAACTGTTATCAAATACAATTTTATTCCAGAAAGGAGGTAATTGCCATAATCAATTAATTCATTAAATGTATGATTTTAAAATTGTAACTTAATTTTATTGTTAAGTCATAGTAATACCTTTGAAAGAATCTTAAAATTAAACCATACTTCTGAAATTGATTAAAGTACCACTGATGGTACTCTCATATCTTTCTTCTTTTAGTCTGTTTCAATAATAATGCACTTAAAGTTTAATGTAAACTTAGCTAATTTGCTTTGGCTGGACAAAGCTTAACTCAGCAATTGCATGGACAGGCTGGATTTGATGAGCTAGAAATTGTAGTTGTAAATAGTTGTTTGCTTTTTTCATTTTTTCAGGTAGGTTTTAGATTCAAGGTAGGCATATTGGATTTAGGAATGTAAAAAAAATTACTACATAAGGAAAACTTTGAATCTATTTAAAAACATATTTGAGATTTTCAGAGATTCTTTTTTTTCTTATAGCAAAAAGTGTGTCATTTTGCATTACTTTTTCCAAACGTCTACCAATGTGTTAGTACTTTACAATTACAATGGACCTAAAAGTCCAAATCAGTTAAATAAAAAATACCATTTTATTTTACTAAAATTATCTTAAATTGTTTAAAATGATGTTTTTCATGATTTTTAACAAGAACAGTCAACAAGATTCCCTGTAGATATTACTACTGGTTGGAGGTGAACATACAAAGCCCAGTATCTCCATGGAGACTCTGTGCATCTAAATTCAGTTTTTTTTCTTCTCTTTTTTTCTTATTTGGTAGAAAAAAGCAGAGGCACATTTCCATTTCTTCATTATTAGATCAAATTAAGAGTCATCAGCCTTGATTCCTGTTGAGTTTTACATGTCAAAAGCTGAAATGCCAACTTCTCTGTGCTTTCCACCGACCCTCATTTTCTCTCCCCTGTTCTATTGCCTTTCCTTATCTCATCTCTATTCTTGGTCTCCATTTCCCTCTAATTTCTCTCTGTCTGTCTTCTCTCTCCTCAGTTGTTTTGTTCTGTTATTTCTGCTGCTTCCTTATCTACCCACCACAATTTTTACCCATTATACATTTGTTCTTTCAGTTTTTCGTGGTTTTTGATTTTCTCCTCTCTTTTTTTTTCTTTTCACTTTTCTTCTTTATTTCACATATCCTCTTCCCACTTTTTGACCACCTGTAAAAAATTGTTCTTTTTATTTTTTACTTTCATCTTATCTCCTTTTCTCTCTACTCTTTTTGGCTTCAATCTCAGTCCACCTTTATAGCATTCATTTTTATCTCCATCATTTTTATGGTTTAATTTTCTGTGTTCTTCCTCCCTTTCCTACCTCCTTCCTCATCTCCTTGTTGCCATCTGCTCAGGGCTTCGCTGCCCTTTTAATTATGGCCTGATTTCCCAGAGCTCTGGCCATACTGTCCTCTCTCCTCCTCCTTCCCTTGTTATCACTGGTGGCCTTGGTGGAGGCGTTCATCTCAATGAGGGAAGAGGCTGCGGAGGCACTCAGAAATCAATGGCTGTGTCCCCACAGAGCTGAATGTTTACCATGACTCCTCTTCCTCACCCAGGACACGGCTGTGAGGTCGAAGAGGGGCAAGAGTTTATTTATTTTAGTAAATTCCCTCGCAGAATTCCAGGTAGCGTATCAGTGGAAATAGCTACGAGCCTGAACAGGCAGGCTGCTGCTTTTCAGACACCTCAGAGCTGTGTTCATTTTGTTGTTTGCTGCCGGTAGTGAGCAGACTGCCACATCATTTCTGGCTAACTTTGCTGCATTTTCCCAGAACCTTTTCAGGTTGTAGAAAAATACAGATTGTCTGTTTCAGAAATGTAATTTAAAATAGGACGACTCCTGTGGACTTCTGTTCTGTCAGAGAGACTGTTGACATGACATTCGATAAATTGTTTTATTAATAGCAGGTTTCATGATAAACGTTAATTCTTAAACGATCATTTGAATCTGTTTCACGAGTAGCTTTGCATTTAACATATCCGTTTCTTGAGGTCATAATTTTTCAACCTTCTAATTTCTAATTTGGTGTCTGTAATGAAAGTCTGGAGATGGAGGGGAAAAAAAATTGTCTCTCGACTAACAAAAACACTTTTTCTTTTTTTTTTTTTTTAATCTGAAACGTTGGATTGCCTTTTACAATGGAAGTTACACACATGCTGTCTTTGCTTGTTGTTATAAGCCATGTCCGGGAAAGTATGGAGCTAATCAGTAAAGTTAAATAAACTTGAAAAATGTATTTATTTCAGTAATTTGATTTAATAAATAAAGCAGACTATGTATTGATTATTACACAAAGACTGGTGTCTTAAATCGTTTATTTCTTGTAATTGTCAGAATTTTTTAGTTAGAAATCTGACAGGAAAATCTTAAACGCTGTTCTTAAAGGCTACAAAAAATACTTCAACAAAGTATTAGTTTAAGGGTTTTTCTACTTATGAAACGTTTGTGTTGAATTGAAGAGGATTACATTATGTGGAAAAAGCTGTAAAATTATTTATCATGTACAGTTAAACTGCTAGTTCTTGTAAAAGTTTCTCTGCAAAATTAATTCTTAAACAGGCAATCTTGCTGTTTTCACACATATTCATACACAAGATATACGGGCTACAGGTGGAATGACAATGAAATACTTATTTTCCCCATTAGTGTAAGATAAATATAGCATTCATTTTTAAACTGATCACTTTTTAATGCTGTGCATTAAATAGAAATTAATGTGTTCATACCACTGTATTGTAGTCATTTGGCAGAGAAAAATAAAAATGCATTTTATTTTTTTGTTTTGTCTGCCCATTTTTGCCTATTACAGTTTAAAACAGTCAGCCTTTGTTTGGTTAAGAAGCACTCCACACCTTGACTTATCCTCTCTGATTGGTCAGAGTTTGATGCAGTCGCTTGTTCTATGGAGGGTGTGCCAAACTAGCCACCAGGCAGGCATTATGCAAATATATTTCATAGTCCTGTGTTTGAGTCTTGGAAGAAACACCTGCACTATAAATGAGGCTTTTCAGGCAGTTTGGGAGCACCATGGGACACTAAATGTGTAGCTAACTGTCATTTTTTTCAGTAGCAATCTCTTTTTGATATTACAGTCTCCAGCTGCAGAGACATACCTTTTGATTCATCAGGCACAATAAGGTCAAAAATGATGTCTTGACTGACAACTTAGAGTTCTGAGTGGGGTTGCACCATTTTTCTGTTTACTTATTTATTGTTTATACTACTTTCTGCCTTAGGAACATAGCTAGAAAAAGTTTTTATTCCTGCAAAAACAAATACAAAGATGTGGCAAAAACCCGAGTTTAGTCCAGATATGCCAATCAAATTTTTATTTTTCTGTGATTTACAGAGTAAAGTTTTTGAAGAGCCTACTTACAAATTTATGAAACCATATGATAAGAAAAGCACCACAAACATCAATACCTAAGTATTTTCTGTCCTATTAACTAAATTACATTTTACAAGTGAAAGTCAGAGTTTATATAAACAAGCCTCCTTGTTATAGTCTTTTTGCAAATTGTGTCAAATGAATAAGAACCCATATTTAAGCTAAACAGTGACATAATAAAAATAATTAGCATTTTAACAATATTTAATAGAAAGTTTAATCATTTTATGTTAGTTGACGGCATTTTGTGAAGGAATAAAGAAATTGCTAATTAGGATTGGCATATTCTCCTGCTCTGTGACATATTGGAGAATAGGCCCTGGCATTTCATAATTTCTAATGAGATTTAGCAGCTGCATGCTCAATTTCAAGCAGGGAAAACTTTCAAAGTCTGGTAAAATTGTATATATATATATATATATATATTTATATATATATATTATTTTTACATTAATGAACATTACATTTCCCCACAGCTGTGCACCAGGAAACATCATGTGCCTTTTGGCATTCATTTAGCTGCAGTAAGCCTCAAAGTGCAGGTGTACGGATACAACGAGCGATTTGCCCAGAAGCAGGTGGCGGGGTGACTGAGAGGAAAGGGGGACGTGTGGAGACACAGATGGAAGGATGGAGAAAGGTTGAAGGAAGTGGAGGAGCATGGTTATTTTTACCTCTGTGAATCACAGATTGGGTGTTGCTGGTTAATATATGGGTGGCTGGTGGCACTCAACCAGCCGAGGTATGACGGAGCAAGGGTGGGGGAAAAAAAGAGCGGTGGCAGGGAATAGATCAAACGTGCTGTGATGAACAGCAATGCTGGGAAAGCTATATCTTCATACATCCCCTCCTTCCTCTACAAGTCTTTCCCGGAGGTCATTCTGGGCCTGGGAAATAACAACCACAGCAAGCGGCACATCCTCGTCCTAATTGTCTGCCGCTGCACTCCATTGGCCAAGAAAAACGCAACTTAATCAGCTTGTCCAACTCACAGCATCCCCAAAGAGCTGCAGTGTTGGCTAAAGACAAAGCTGCAGGAGCTTTTTAATGGCTTTTTGAGTTTCAAAAATCTTCTTGTTTGTGTTAAATAATCTTAATATTAGCCGAAAATGTCATCTCCCAAAACCTTTTAAAGTTAAATAAGAATCAAAGCTGATTAACTGCCTAAGAATGAGATCATTCACACACAGGGCAAAAAAGAGAGGTAGATCTAGTCAAATCGCTTAAATGTATCTGCTTGAAAGTTGAAGAAGCATGAACGCATAGGGAGAAAACATAGTATATATGCTTAACTTTTAAATCCAGGCCTTATGCTTAATGTTGGATATCTTGAAGTTTTGTGCCTATTCAATGCTAAAAGTTTCAGTTGACACAGATTGATGATTCTGTATTTGTCTTTGCTTTCAAACATGATTACATTTTTGGAGGAGATTTGTGGGGCTTTGGCATTTCTTTTCATTCACATCTCAATTTACATCCAGAAAAGTAGATGGAAATCTAATTTTTAGGTAAAAGACACAAGTTTATACTGGTAACATTTTAAAACGGGCTGAAAACATCCCGTAAATGCAGAGCAGCCTATCGTTGTATATATTTTTGGCATTCAGTGACTAGTTAGATGGTTTGAATTAAATTACTTTAATGTTCCAGGTTTCAGAACTTCCTGAGGCAGATCATCAACCCACAGTCTGTAAAGTGCGTTTCAATAAAACCACAATTGTGTCGCTTTAATATTTATTTATTTTTTTTATGGCTAATTATTCATTAATATTTGGTAAAATTCTGGCCTCTGCTCCTTTTGATTTTTACTACTACTTTAGCTGAAGATATTCATATAGACCAATTTGGAAAAATGTCCCGGCTGCTCAAAAACTCTTCAGTAGTTACAACCATAAACTTCAGTGTATGTTTTAGTGGCAGGGAGAAAGAAGGGAAGGTTTGGCATTTAGTCCCCTTTAACTTGATTTCCCTAAATAAAAATCAATCCAAAAAATTGCTGTCAGACTATGCTTTGAATGCTCTGTAATGTATCCATGTAGTTCTTGAAAATGATGAAATACGTTGCAGGAGGAAAGAAGTAGAAAGTAGTAATAAAATGGAGGAAGTCTGGGAGTAAAATAAATTGAAGGAAAAAAGAAAGTGAATCAATAGCAGCAGTATTTCCACTCTTAGCTCAAACGTTGTACTCTTCAGACACACATCCCTCTCTCCACTCCTTTCAACTTTTGACACACTGATTTTTTTGTGTTTAAAAGTAAGCATTGTCATATAATGCTTCAGGCAACAGTTCCGATTTGCACAACTGGTGAGTCACTTTCTGTGGTTAAAGGATAACGGGCAATATGGAGTTACATAGCAGTTTACTGGGTTTCAGAAAACCCAGTAAATGTTTGGTAAAGGGGCACACCAGGCATTAAAAATGGAATGGTTGGGACAGAACATGTGTTAATGCAGACTAGTTCTGTGTTTCCTCTTGACCTTTACATTTCATGAGTTAAAATAAAGGCTTTCTACAGCAGAAAACCCTTTCTTCAAGGGCTTGCAACCACTTTGTGCCATCATTGAACATTGATGTAATGATTTTATAGATTTTATAGATAGTTTTTGATAGAATAATCGAATTAAAGAATATCTTTATTATGAACAAGTGCATTAAAATTGACCTATTCTAAACAGTGTTTGAATCCTTAAATTGGAGTTTTTCAATAAGAGAAGCAAATAAATTTTACCTTAAAACCACCCTGAGTTGATTTCTGTATTAAGTAGTGTTTTGTTTGGGTTAGGGTTTGTTTTACAAAAATATGCACTATGAAAACTATGTCCAAGTTGATCTGTATAAAAATATTTTATACCCATGCTGACTACTGAAGGTAAACCTATACTGCTATTAATTCACCAGACCATGACAAAATTGAAACATATCTGTGTAAATGAGTCATTTTAATACATATTGCATTCCAATACTCCTACTAACAAACAATCTCAAATATGATTCCTCTTGAATTAATATCAGAATTTGGCCATTGCAAACCCGAACACTTTAAATCTGTCTTCCAATAATAAGTATCTGAGTAAAAGACTGACCTTAATTATATGACTGAACCTTTAACTCTGCCACATATATCGACACACATACAGAAGTAACTGGAATGAATCGTGTGTGTGTGTGTGTGTGTGTGTGTGTGCGTGGGCGATGAGAGGCAAGATGTTGACATATAATCAATGTTGTGTGATTGGCTGGTGACCCATTGGCAGCTGGTGCTGCAGACTTGTTGTCATGATGACCAGACTTATGAAGGATGCTCACCAGCGAGAAAATTGGCCTAAAGAAGGAGATCATTTTTATTTATGTGGATTTATACCCTCACTTCTATTTTTGAGAACAATTCTTAACTATTTAAATTAGGACACTTTGCAGTGAGGACATTTTGTGACTGTTAAACAGGCTTTTAAGGGAGTTCATTCTTATTTCTTTTATTTTTTTAAAAATGCACATTTTAAAATGCAGTGCAAAAGCTCCAAATCTGTCAGTTTGACCAAGACATCACTGGTCTCTAGTGTTTCACCAGAGTTTTTGTTCTCAATGCACCAACTTATACAGACAAGGACTTGAGGTTTTTCTTTGTGTCCAGAAACAAGGTAGAAGTTCAGTTGTGTACTAAAATTATGTGGCATAAAAATACTTTTGGTATTTTTAACAAAGGGCACCATGTAATGTTAACTACATCAAGATACTGTGACAACTTTACCATGTGTGGCTATAGGATTATATCATTATATATATAATCCTATAGCCACACATGGCTATAGAATAGGATTACTATTACTTAGAAAAAGATCTTAGCAATAGATCTTCTTCTGGTCTATAATATTAAATAAGATTACAGATATTTTGAACCAGAAGGCCAGCAGGCACCAAATCCATTCTTTTTTTTCTTTGAGAATTCAAATAATGAGATCGTATCACTTATTTTTAGTGAAATCATTAAAGCTGCAACACCACATATGAAGTGTAGTCACCTACGCTGCGGCAAAAATAGGTACATGTAAATTATTTCTGTGTGCCAGTGTGAATCACATCAAGAATCTGTGTTTCACTGCTCTGGATTAAACTTTATACCTCAGCTTATTCTCACCAGCTTCCCTCAGTTGGAGAGGATTTGATTCATGCTGATAGCATCGTGTGCTGAGCAAATGCAAATAAATGCAAATGCAGGTGTCTGCCGGGCAAAGCATCCAGTATTGTTTGTTCAGAAAAACACAGAAGTCCAACTCACCCCCTCCCTTTTTCCCAGAAACCAATGAAGCAGACTCAGAAAGTGTTAGTTTATCATTTGAAGCGGAAGCTCCGCCGCAGTGATGATACTGTATGTTGTGCTCATATGGAAGGTGTACATGCTGATAGGGAGCTAATGTGGCTTCTGGAGTCATGTAGGATGGAGCAAGCTCTAAATGTCTCTCCTGCTCTGGGTGAAAGCCTCTAGTAAACAGCACAAACATGCTGTTGCTTCTGCACACTGTTGTTTTGTGCAGCAACAAACCCTGACAAAGATGGAAATGCAATACCCTCATTTGTGCCATATTTCCAATGTTTTTTTGTGCGTGTCTGTTTATAAAGAAATATTATAGAAGAACTGAGTGTTGTAAGTAGCAAGCTTTAGCTCTAAACACATTTTGTAGTTTTTAGGCCAAAAAGTATCTTGCAAACCTAACTTTTATTGGTCATTTCTCTAATTGAAAAGGAAATCAAAACAGAAAACACTGGCTTAAGATTGACTTCTTGGCATATATTGGTATATATATAAACCTTGACTGGCACTGCAACTTTTCATCTGGACAGTATTTACATATTTTCCATGATGTAAAGCACTTTGTACTGCCTTGTTGCTGAAATGTGCTATATAAATAAACTTGATTGATTGATTTTCAGTTTTGTTTTTGAGAAATTCACTAATTTTCAGCCTACGAGTAATATTACATGCTAAGAATATAAGTGCAACATTAGCAACTAAAACCTGTTAACGTTATATTCTTTTTCTGTATCTATTCTGAAATGCCAAGCTCATCATTTAAGATAAAATACTATTGCTAGCTATTTATCAAAGACATCTTAATGTAATTCTGTTGTTTATGCATCTCACGTGGAAGAATCGTAAAAATAAAACAACAGTTACTTTGTTTCTGCTTCATCATCACTGAGAATTTCCAAACAGGTTGCAAGAGCTTATTAAAAAAACATGCAGAATTTCTTTCTATTTTTCTTTTATGTGGTTCTGAATGTCTCTATATTTTCTTTCCTTCTGGGTGCTTTCAAAATCAAAGCTTTACACACAGCCTTCGTCACAGTTGCATCAGTTGCTGCATTAGTAATAAAAAGATGGTCTTGTCATTGAATTTCTGTGTCCAGTTTGGTTTGAGCAACTTTAACTCGAGTGCTTGTTTCTTCGGAAGAACCGTGGCTATACTTTACAGACAACCTCAGGGATGGGTTGTAGTTTTTCTTTTTCTTTTTTTTTGCAGGGGTGGTCAATTCTTTGAAGTGCTCCATATTGGCATATCATAAATAAACATAAGGCTGCATGTTTGAAGAGCAGAAAGACTTCTCTGTGTGTGTGTGTATGTGAGTGAGAGCATGCTAGGGAATATGATGAGTTTATAAGTATGTATATCAAACAGTATGTGTGACAGGGAATGTTTCATCTTCATTTAAAAAGAGCGTGCACTATCTCAACTCTTTGATCTCAATTTATTTAATTCAATTAAAAACAGCACCAAATTGATTAGATATAGTCGAGTCTCATGGTAAGCTCAGGGCATCTCTTTATCCCAGAACTAATTGTATATTGCCTCTCTGGCAAAGACAACTACCATTGAAGCAAAAAGTGAGAAGGTAACCGAAGAAATGACACAGAGAAGTTGACAAAAGAAGAACCGAATTAGACTTGGCAGGGAAGCAGCTATAACTAACAATATTTAAATTAAAGTTCTCCATGACTTGCAATGTGCCTCATACAGGTTGACATGCTTTATACTCTGCACAAGAGTGTGCCCTCCATTGATGTCCAAAATAATCTGAATCAGTTTTGACCCCTTGCACTCTTTCTTTGCCCTGTTATGACTTCAGTCAGCTTCATCAACCTCCATGCCAACCTGAGTTAAGGACAAAGAATGAGTTGAGAAAGCCCTTAAAATCAGCAAGTCTTTTTTATGTTAAAGGTTTTAGGGACTGCATTCTGCATTTGTTAAGAAAGATTGGAAATACTTAAAGTTAGTGGAGATAGATGAATTGATATGGATGCTGGCTAGCATTTAATTGGACAAAGTCACTGGAAAATCAGGAAACTTTTGATAAAGAAAAGGGCTCCTTTGAAAAAGACAAAACAACAAAAAAAACAACAGATAAATGTTTTTCCGTGGTAGCAAGTGATTTATTTGGCTTTTCATACATTGTCAAGCACAAAATGAAATAAGACTGTTTCTAGGCCTGGCACAATAACAAATTAATTAATTGTCTCAAAAATTATTGCGATTAACAATAATATTGTTTGAAGACCTTTTTATACTGATTTAATGGAAATGACATAATAATGCATGTAAGACATAACTTTGTCATCTCCATCAAAAGATGTTAGCTATCGGGTATGTCCAAAATGGATCTAGGGATGTTGCTGTAGGGACAGCGAGAAAACCCCCCAGAAAAACTATCAAAACAGTGTTTCTTACTTGTAGGTGCTCATTATGTGTGTGTATGTGCAGCTTAAAATAATTGATCCTGTTGTCCTACGGAGTAACTACGGGAAAAGGCAGTGCCATACTTGTTTTTCTGAAGATTAACTTAAAGCTGTTCCTGGCTGCAGCCTCCATCACCAAGCACAATGTATTCAGTGCATATTCAGCCAGTTTGGTCAGTTGGCTGCCTCCATGGAAGTTAGTCATGCAGGTCCTCATACATTACAAACAGTTAATTATTATCAAAGGTAGAGTTCACTTCTACATGAAAATATACTCCATCAAGGCATCTACTCAAAAATTAAGCACTAGCAAACCTTGAAATTAATCTAACCATCAGAACTATACTGATTTCAGGACCAGGTATACTGCTCATAGAGTTATACAAATAGAGGCTGTAATGACTCCTATAATGACTTGAAATGCATCCATGTTTCCTGCATACTGATGAGAAAGACCAGTGAACAAAGTCAGGAGAACACACGAAATGTAGTTGCAGCATAATTTTTATTTCAAATTTAAGTTTTTATGTATATATAATCTAGCATCAAAATGTCATGTTTTGTAAGTTCAAATGTGAACCGAATTGCAAACAACAACTTGGTCATTTGATAGACATGATTGATGGTTAATGGTGTAAAAACAGAAAAAACATGCTTATTGAGCACAAGGAAAAGAGGACATGGAGTAGCAGTGTAACAAAAGGAAACCAGCAAAGAACAATGGAAGCCAGTAAGCTTATATACAGAGAAAAGATTGAACAATAACATTGCAAACAGGTGAGGGTAATCAGGTTGAACAAGAGAACAGTACTGAGCAGAGGAAGTGAGGAAAGGAGGCTAAAAGTAATCAGAGGGAGATAAACCAGAATATAAAGGAATTATAAGACTAACAGTAATATAGTAAATGGACACAAAAATAAACTAACATGAAAAGCCCTAAACAATAAAATGGCTCAGAAATGATCAAAATGAGTATGAAAAGTAACATATGACTAATGTATTCAAGCTTTGTTCGTCTGCAGATTACAAAATGCATAATTCCATTCTTGACAGACAACTGAACATCAAACAAAATAATGTTAAATAGAAACATCTGGAATAAGCTTCATTTGTCTGGTTCTGTGGGATGTACAATAACAGAACTGAAATATAAGAATGTTCAATGCAAAACTTATGTGAGAAAAAACAAACACTTCAAGTCAACATTATGTTGTTAGTAGTCTAGTAAAAGCAAAATGCAGTACACTTTATTTAGAATGCTTCTTAGTGCATTGATGATGCATCAATGCATCGTTAATGTATGACAAATGCCTAGATTTACAATGGTGACAAATATCTCCATAAAAAGACACAATTTAAAAGAAGTAAAATTCTTTATGAACATTTAGTGAGGAAAAAGAAGTCTGGTGATTCGAATCTGATTGGGTGTCATGGGAAAGCAGTGTCCCAAATGGGGAGTTGAAAGGCCGAATTAGCAGCACCAATATATTTATAGCACTGGCTGCTTGCATGAATGTGTGCAGGAAGATTACTGGACACTTGTGACAGTCGGATTGAGAATAAAATGAGTGTAACAGCGTGGGAAAGTATGACTAATGAACAGCAAGAATAGCTTGTGACTTGAGAAGAATGGCACACATAGGCAATCATATCTTTAATGAAGTGAAACTAAAGCTTTCTGTATTATATGCATTGTAGAACAAAAACGATAGTATTGTTACTAAATATAACACAGAAACAACCTATGTAGGAACAATTGTGTTCTATTTTTAGCCATGTGATGGAGGAGAACTCATTGGGGTACATTTAAAATCTCAGTTAGCAAATGCTTTATTTACCCAAACTAGAGCAGCAAGAAACAAAGATTTTGGCAATTTATGCATTTCAGTTCAGATAACTCTTTATTAGTCACCTAAGAAATTCTTGTGATCCCTGTTTAATAGGCATGTCATGTTGTGGCAATCACCCTCGAAAATTTGAGCGTAGTTGTGATCACATACTGTACTACAACAACACTATGTCTTTCAGCCTTGAGCTTCCTCACTTGAAAACAGCCCATTCATTCAAAAACTGAAAATCAATCAGGAGATTTACTTGTAGAATATACTGATAAGGCCAGATTTTGACTACACATTGCCAGCCCTCCTGGTGGTGTTGACAATTTGCATAAAATAAGATCTTAGGCCATTGGGTCGTCGTTAACTGGGTAGTCTTTGCTATTTGTTGTCATTGCATCTTAAATCTGGCTCTTTTTGGCAATCAAGCCATTTGCTGTTTAAAACACACAGCAAGATGTGTTGGTAGATGGGTATATGGAAAACATTTGTCCTTTAATTTTATCAGGTAAAAAAATGTAGGTCCTTCAAATGTAGGTCCTGCCATTTAATCTAAATAAATTAAATGGCAGCAGCCGACTTAAACACTGCAAAGAAAACTGTTATTTAAACTCATTCTTAGCAGTACAAAGAGAAATTTATGTGAATGAGCTTTTGTTTTTAATTTTTTGTTCCTCTACATGGCTGACAAAAAGCTTTCTTTACCACCACAGGCTGTTTGACAAGTTTCTCCGAAATAATTTGAATATATTTTGAAATTCCAGTGGAAATCCAAAGATGTCATGTCAGGATACTGCCAAGCTGCACTTTAGGGAAAGGATATCACAGATAGCAAAAGTTATTCTGTTTGGCAGAGGGATCCCACTCCACAAAAAGGACACATTCTATGTTTGAAGATTTCACAGAGTGTAAACATTGCATTTCCTCAAAGCTCAGCATGGAAAAACAGTTTTGGTTCTTCTATCTAAAGTCCAGAATGGCTGAAAAAGGAAAAATAAAACTCTGGAATGAAAGTGCACCCTATCAGCAAATGCATTTAAAAAAAAGAATAACTGATCATTTTAACTCATTAGCTTATGCATTCACCGTTTCCACAGTACATTAATAAATGCATGCGTTGCAAAATAATTGGTGTCTAGGTGCCATGACCTGTTGGAGTGTAACGTTGTACACTGAGAGGGCGAAGCGCTTGCAATCTATGGCTTGAAGCAATTATTTTTAGTATAGTGAAAACAGTTTATCCATATAAAAAGGTAAATAAAAAAAAAAAAAAAAAAAAAAAAAAAATATATATATATATATATATATATATATATATATATATATATATATATATATATATAATTATTAGTAAATATTCTTACTATAACTACTTTCATTTTGAGACTTGTGATATAAAACAGGTAGAAATAATAATAAAGAAAATAAATAAATATATAAGATTTGAATTACTGTATTTTTGGATGTAAACATTCACAGTTCCATTAAAATATACTACAGGTTTTAAAATTTAACAATTTCATGATTTTATGCTTTATTCATAGTGCAACAAGCTCGACTCATTTGCACATCAGCTAATGAGATGGATATAACACCACAATAAACTTCTCCATACCATAAAGGTTTCAGAAATGTTCCTCCCTTAATGTTTGCAGTAGTTGTTAATGTAATCACCAAACAGCATTTGGCCAGGCTTTTTCTGTCAAAGTCAAGTTCACCCAGGCAATGAGACCAGTTAAATGCTTTAGCCAAATCCTACAATCTCTCATTTTAAAGGGCTTTTCAATGACACAATATTTGCACAACAGATTTACTGAGCATGTGGGTGTAATTTTCCACAGAGATTACAATAAAGCGAGCTGTGCATGGTAATTCTGATGAAGGGTTTTTATTTTTGAAAGACAGTGCTCTCTTGACAGCCCTGATCTCATGCAAGTGGAACAAAGTAATCTCAGCTGTAAGTAGAATGACTTTGTGTCCTTTAGTTAAGAAAAGCAAAGTTGTATTTATACAAAATGAGACTTTTAACTTTTCTTCAGCACTGTAATAAGGCAGAAGGTTTGTGATGTTATTGAGCATGTTTTATCAGATGCAGGTAATAGAGGTTGTTTGACTAATTACATGATTACAAATTATGTGAGCCTTCCAAATGGGGGTTGAGACACTTCACCTATGCTGCATTAGTGCTGTTTTTTTCTGTAAACATCCTAATGAAATGGAATAAGTGGTTTAAAACGCTTTTTGTCCTACAGGCAGTGATGGAGGTAATAATATTGGGCTTCCACTTCACTTGCTATAATCCCACTGTCGATATGTTACAGATCAGTTTCAAGATGAAATCATTCAGGCCATTGGAATCGAAGGCTCCCTGCAGTGTGTTGATGGGTTTACTGCTGTGGTAACAACATGACAAAAGACCTCTGAGCAGGTGTCATTTTTGTTCTTCAGTGGAACTCAAGGTCAAAGCACTCCAAGAGGGAACGAGAAAGGAGATGAAAAGGATTTAATGACGCTTAGTGGTTTGTTTTTTCTCTTAGCATTTGTACTGAAACAGTACAGCAGAACTGTGAGGGATTGTTTTGTATTCTCTTTTTCAGTGAAAGTGTAAATCTGCATTGTTAAGACATCGAATATGAAGATCAACAGTTTCTGTACATAATTTTCCTCATAACATTTTTCTTTAGCTAGACACAGTGTCTAGAAAGTAGAGAAATGATTTCCACAGCAAAAAATAAATAATACAACCACATAATCCATTTTTATCTTGGGTTGAATCTACAAGTTGTAAGAAATTATTGAACAAAACTTAATGGTTGCCAAACAAAATGGTCATCATGGTAGCTACCATTGGGTAAAAGGGATAAAATGTGTTTTCAATGCAGGAAACACATGGTTCAGCATAATGAAATTGCCTAACATTACTAAGTGGTTGAATAATTATCAGCCTTCTGCTTAAGTAATCTTTCACTCTGAATCCGCCTAAAAGTTCATACACAACTGCAGTAATTGGTATTTTTGTTTGCAGCACTCATCCATCCATTTTCTATTGGCACTCAATCTATGCAGGGTCACTGGGGGAGGCTGCTGTCTGACTCCAGCTGATTGTTTCAGGGGTGGGGACCACTCTGGACAGGTTGTCAGTCAACCACAAGGCCACACAGAGACACACAGAACTTATACGGGCATACCTTAGGGAAACTTTAAAGGAGAATTTCACCAAAAGTGCATAACTGCTTTTCCAGAAAACCCTAGCCCCAGTCAATTGTTCTGAAAGCTACAATGGTTACGCGCAAATACAATGAGCTAATCTTGGGGGTAATACTAATTTCTTTTTCAGCATCTGTTGAGGTGTTCTTGAGAATAATGCTGAACATTTTAAGGGATTTAAAACCAGTTAATCACTGCATTATAACTTCCCTTCTAGATACAAACTAAAGTACAAAATTTAAGTTTGAATGGTAGGACACATGTCCAAAAGCTGCGCAAAGAGTTTATTTCAGTTTCAGTGGAACAGTAAAATCAGAAGTCATGTCTTTGTATGACGGATTGAATTACGGATCCCAATTGAAAATGTTTTTTTCTTTCCTACTCATAAGACCTTGATTAAGGAAGTGGACTTGTCAAAATTTATTTCCACTTAACAGTTTTGACACACTTGCTGGTGTTTTCTGTCCAACCAGCTGGGGTTGCTATGGAGATAAATACAGTTTACATCAGGAGCAGCCATTGAACAAGAGGGAGTTTGATCTTTTTGGGCGACGGTGGTAGGGGTTTGTCCCTTAATCGATTGGTTGCAAGTTCAATCCCCCACTCTTTCTGTCGTTGTGTCCTGGGGCAAGACACCCGGCTTATCTGCCACCGGTTGCTTGCCACCATCAGCGTGTGAATGTGAGGGCGAACGACTGAATGTAGAGTGTAGCGCTTTGGGGTACTCTGCACTTGATAAAGCGCAGTACCAGTGCAGGCCCTTTGCCATTTCATTAATGTCTGATTTTCTCCTGAAAAGGCAATGGATTGAAAAACTGTCATTTTTTTTTCTTTTATTTTCACTTTATTTTATTTTAATTTGCATGCATGAGCTATGGGAAATAATCTTCACTCACAGTCCAATGAACAGCTTTTTCCTAAGCTTTCAACCGGAACTCTTATTTTCTCCTGACTTGTCATTGTTAATGTAAATTAATGAGTATGATTATTGTGAATAATTTAAGCTCATAACAGTACGCAGCCTGTGTGATAACCTCTCAGTCCATATATATGCATACTTCAGACATACAGCAGGTTAACATTTACTTAATTTTTACTCTGAATAAATTCTTGTTTTTTTTTTTCTAAGATAATATTTTTGCATTATGTTACGGACATTTTTTAATCAGGTTGAGATCTAGGCCATTTCATCAGTACAAAGTGTCAGGGATCCCTGAGATTCCTGACCTGTTTTTTGTAAGATTGCCAATTTTTTCACGTCAACAGTATATTGTTTGTTCTCATTTTACATTGGTAGTTTATCTTTTACTTTAGTTAACACAATGTAATTTAATTTCAATTTTGTATTGATGGAACATGGAAGGAATTTGATGTTCTTTACGCACTATTAAGTCAAATAATGTCATTTAAATGGCACCGTCTAATGGTGGCACATAAGGAGCGCATTATGAGCATGAAAGCTGAAGTCATATCTATCACTAGGGACTGAGTTGTGTTCAAGGTCTTCGCCTTGGTCAGTAACTGGGGATTTGGAGGATTTATCAGCTTTATGTGCCCTTGCTCTTGACAGTTTAATTTGTACCTTTCTCCGGCCATTACAAAAGATGTGATTGTCAAAGTGGCTTCTGGCTGCTAACCTGAAAATGGTTATTATTGAGGATGACTTCGAGAAGGAGCTGTTTTAATAATTGTGGGACTAAAAGTAGATTAGAAGATGACTGCGTTTAAGTACGTACATCTTGAGAACTACATCATCATTCAGCTATTAAATATTGTGTTGATGCTCAGTTAGTCATACGTGTAGCATATAAAAGTAGGTGCCTTTAAATAATCATTGGTTGGACATAATAAAGCACATAACACGCACCCAAGAAACACTAACAAAATGTTAAGCAATAGTACTAAAAATGTCAGTGTGAGCACTCACAGTATTATAAAAAATGTTTTCCTTAATTTTACAATTTTAATATCAAATTGTGAAGGCATGATTAATTATGTCTAATTATGCAGTGTGTGTCAGTCGTTTTGGGCTAAGCCTCATATTGTGGAGTGAGCTGTGACACTAGCCTGAACGTTTTTGAAGAACAACATTGATTAGACATGTAAGGAGTTGCCAAGGATGTCTAGGGAGAATTCTAAAAACCAAATCCAGGACAAGAGAGAAGACAGCTAGTTGTTATGAGACGGTGTGGGACCGGGCCCAGCATTATTGGAAAGTGGTTGGCAAAGTGCAGCTGAGTATGGCTGACAGGTGACAAGACATTGGGAGACCAAGGACCTGGAGCACAAATTGGGAAGGAGAGATGCTTAGAATGTAAGTGGCAGGAGGGATAATACACTGAACAATACTTTTGGAGTTATTACAAAGTTAGGCATAGTTTGAACTAATATGGTGAGGAGTGAAAAGCTGAAATAGGATGTCTCTACTGTGGGGAGAGAGGAGGAACTGAGCTGGCATGTCCAGACAGGTATTTATCCAAATGACAGAAACGGACAGAAGTGCCACTGCCACGAACAGTGGTATTGGCATTTTTCTGAACACTCATGTCATTGTCATGACAGCTAAGCACCTTTTAAGATCATCTGTTATTCTGAATACAGTTCTTTCTTGTACCTTGTGAGCACAAGAAACAACTGTAGTGGTGGGTTAAAGTCAACCCACCAATATTATGCTCCACCTCTGGAATTAAACCTAAAGATAATGACATGTTGAAGATGGCACATGACTGGTTTTTGTTGTATCAATTGTAGTAAATTATATCAGACAGTCGTATTGAAGAGTTTGACACAGAGCCCAGTTGGTCATAGGAGAAATCACACACACATATCCTATGCTTATTGTTCTAGTGAGTCCTGAGAATTGTAAACCACATACCTTTGGTTGCTCAATTCTTATTGTTATTGTCTGAAAGCACATATAGCCCATGTTCTCTCTGGATGAACTGGACACTTGTGAATGACAACATGATCCATGTCATCCAATGATCCTGACTCAAGTTGTGATTAGATGTTTATTGCGTAAACAGAGTCTGGAGAGGTTTTGTTTTGATTTGGGGATCTTACTTTAGTACTTGAGCCATTTATTTCCATGATGTCTTGGTCTGAGGGTCTTATCAAAAACTGCCATTTCCAAAAAAAAAAAATAATAATAATAATAATATGACAATAAGTATGCTTGGTTGAAGTAGCTAGAGCCTTTCAAATATAAGTATAGTGTATCAGCTGTCAAGCATGGTGATGGCTGCATATTGCAGCCTTTTGCTCTCAGTTGGACATTTGAATGAAAAAAGTAAATGAAATATAAGTAGAGAGTGCCTGATTCTTAATTCTTCAACTTTAGCTCAGATCAACTGATAGATTGGATGTTCCAACAAGACAGTGACCCCCAACCACGATCAGAACTAGTTTTATAATGGATAAAACAAGTTCATATTAAACTTCATGTACCGGTAACTCTTAAGCCTGTGCTTGGTCAGATTATGCTCTATTAGAATCATGTCAGAAGGTTGCTAAAGGTTACAGTTAACTTGTGGTTTAGATATATCTGGACTTTTAGCCAATCCACATCAAACCTGTGCACTAAATTGTTGTTTTGATATGTGTTCTATATCCATTCTGCCCTAAAAAAAAATTGTATTTGAATAGTAAAAGCACAAAATAAGTATGTTATGATTACATTAAAATCAGTGGATAAACATGCTTACTGTGACCACAGCTGAAGCAGCTCAACTGAACAGCCGGACATGTTTGTTCAGCAGAGGCTCATAAGGTCAAGAGTTCAGTTTTTGTCTTAATTTGTATCCATGCTTCCAATTTGAAGATTCTCGAGCCATACAATGTCTTCAAATTCCATTGAAAATTGAATCATTTAAAGATCTTAAATTTAAATACTACAAATCAAATTTTACCTCTAAGCTTGACAAAACATCAGAATTAAGGAAAAAAGTCCCACTTTTACAATTCAGCATTGATCCTCAAGTAAACTTGAGGATTTTAGTAAATTTTTGATACCATGTTTGTAATTCTTCTGTCCTTGCCTAATCAGTTCTTCAAACTATCCCTACTTTTTCACAGAGCACATTTTGGTCTACTAAGCCTCGGGGCATTTTTAATTACAAGTGCATAGTTTTTTTTTTTTATACAGGTGGGATTGTTAGATAAGTTGGTCTTAAAAAGAAAGCTAGTCTTTGATCACTTCTCTTACCAAAAACTAACAGTGAAGCGACTTTGATAACTCACAATAATATTTGATGATATATTTGAGACCCCAGCAAGCAGCTACACCATCAGATCCTGGTGTTCACTGAAGAACAATCCATTTTTCACATCCTTCTTTAGACACTGCAGGTTATAGGCAGAAACACTTCGGGAAAACACCCCCCCAAAAAACCTGCCATTCTTTTCTCTTTGTGCGAAAAGGGCTTTTAAAAGTCTTTGATTTGCTTGTTATAATGGCTCAAATTGCAATAGTAATAGTTTTTTATCTACTGGATTGACAGCCAGGTGATGTGAGATGGTTAATTCCTCTCCCACATGTGATTCTCTGTCAAATCACATTTGTCACTGTGGAAAAAGTCTTCACTCACATCCAAAGCTTAGAGAAACTACATCCATTTGAGACTAAATATAACAGATTAAAATGATGCTTTCCTCTACTTGTATTTTGCTTGTTCTTGGTCAGACAACCAAAATGAGCTTTTAGGCCCTTTAACCCAGATATTCTGTCAAACAACATTCAATAAACAAAATTTGTAAGATCTTTTGTTTTAACCATAATCCTGCAATCAGCTGGTCCACTATTATTATTTTACCTTGTTTGTGTTGAGGTCATATTTACCAGTTTATCCTTTATAGTCCTATGTTGTAAACAAAAGTAACTTTGCATGAATTTTCTTTTTCAAGATTTAAAATCAGGTAAAAAATGTTTTATCAGAAAATATATATAAAACAGGAATACAATTTTAAAATGACTATATTTACCCTCCAGTTTCAGTCTAAATCCATGTTTATGATTTAGACTTTTATTTCCTCATAAAAATAATAAAAATAGGATGAAGCCACATCTCAACCTATATTCTGAATAGCTCAGTCTACACTGTTATGAGGGCTCCACAGCAGTGAGGTGATCTGCACCCAAATTTAACACCAGTTAACAAAAGTTCAACATTTTATATAGCACTTTTATCGAGACATAAGCTCTATATATTCTCCGGCGTAGGTGTTGCTTCTCATGACATTGAAGAAGTAGTGACTTCAGGATAGATTCATTGCTGTAGTGACTAAAAGGTCAGTTTCCTTCAAGTATAATGCTGCAGTTGATAGCCATGTTACAGTGCCATCCACATTTATTGCTCCTATGGAAACATGTAAAACATTTTTGTGCAACAGCATTATCTCACACAGAAATCATTCTTAAAACCACAACCTTAATTTTAGTATCCTTATTCATCACAAAGTAGATACAAACTGATAACATTAGTCTGATGCTACAAGTAATTAACATCTGTAAATTTCTACACCCTATGAAACAACTCTACATTTCAATCTGGAGAGACTCAGATGGAGAAAAGGGAAGCAATTAGAACAGTTTAACAGCATGAATTAAATTTTTGGCGCTCGGGCCCCGGCTGAGGACATCGATTATCACAAACTTTGCGATGGGCTCGGATGGGTGTTATGTATGCTGAAAGGAACGTCATCCCCCGGGACCCGGCACTTGTGGTGGAGGCGATGAAGGATGCAGCCGGATAGCCGAGCGAGCGGAGGTGAAGGGGTGGAGGAGGGTTGAGCTCTGCTGGAAAGCGCAAGACGCCTTGGATGGCGGTCCTTATCAGCTGGGGTTTGGATGGTGATTGGACGTGACGAGTCTTGGACCGGCGTTGATCAATCAACGGTGATGAGCCGGAAGCTCCGGTTGGATGATGCAGGTGGGGCTAAAAGAGTCTTCCAGTTTGAATTAGCGTCTCGGCTTCATTTTAATAGATATTGTGCTTTAAGATTATGTTGTTTATTCATGAGAAAACATCCGAGAGTTTTGTCCTGGCTGGTGCTGTTATTTAAATTAATTCACAGCTTAATCTAAACAGGAGACCACATGTCTGTTTTTAAAAATGTATTCCACTATTTTCAATATCATGTTTCTGATAGTGCAAATTCAACAGAAATATCTTCCCTGCTTGTTTTAGAACTGCACTTTTAAAGTCCCATCTGAAGAGAAACAACCAGGATGGCTCATTGCTTAATAATTTTTTGACCAATTTTTAACAAAAGTCTCATTAATCCATAAAAATTGAAATATGAAGA
The DNA here is from genome assembly GCF_019740435.1 of Gambusia affinis. Lineage (NCBI taxonomy): Eukaryota > Metazoa > Chordata > Actinopteri > Cyprinodontiformes > Poeciliidae > Gambusia > Gambusia affinis. The sequence goes on from NC_057881.1 coordinate 5,438,273, forward strand.
ACACATCAGTGTCAACAAACATGTGCTTTGTTTATTCAAACATTTTGGTTGGATTTTTGCTCATATATTTTGTAAAGTTTGGTAACTTATTGCCTTTTTAGAATTCACAAGAGGGGTTAAACCAGAATCTGAATGGCAAATTTTGAAGGAGGATGCAGAAGTGTTGTTAAAGATTGCAGGTTATTTAAGGGCATCCAGGAGATTGCTTTCATTTCGTCATCCAGCATGAGGCACATATAGAACAAATCTGAGTGTGACTGTTACATTCCTGCTGATCGTCTCTAGGGATTTGTTGCATTTTTGCCCGTCAGTTGTCTGTAGGGCAATGTGTTATCATGGTGACCATCTGTTCGTGATCTGTTTGTTGTGGATGTTGTAAAAAATAAAATCCATGTCAACAAATTCAACCCCTCTGAGCTCACTCAGCACTTTACAGCCAGAATACATTAAGAACTGCTGATGAAATACCCAGAAGTAAGAAACCAGGTTTAGATCCAAGACGTCAACAGTGCAATATTTGATATCAGTTTTATGGATTACAATTAATCATGAAGCTGTTGTTTGTTCCAAAAGCTTATTTTGTATTTCATCGCTTGCTGCTGAATCCAATTAAATATGATTTCATATCTAGTGTGGAACTGATTGAAGCACTTCATTATTTTATTTTATTTTTAAAAAAAGAGCCATTAATGTCTGAAACACCAGTAGGTCATGTTTAGCAATTTTCTCATTTTTTGTGGCATTTTCTAATTTGCTTATGGTAGGTGATTGATGTTTGGTCTACTGGATTGATACAATGTGATTGTCATCAAGCTTAGCTTAGAGAAATGAGGAGCAGAATGAAAGACATTAGACGGGCTTTAGAACAGAGGAAAAGGTGGAGGAAAAAAAAGCCTAAAATGCAAGAGTAGTTAATAACAGTCCAGTCTGGAGAGCAAAAAGCAGAGCGGACAGAAAATGAATGGAGGACATGACGGGGAAAAGTGATTGAATATCAAGTGTGCACAGACAAGGACAAGAGAGCAAGGCAGAGACCGAAAAGCGGGCAAGGGCACGAGCGAGCGATAACGAGGAGCCCTATTTAAATGTCAGGTTCCCTCAGGTAACTAACATTGTGAAATGACCTCAGTTTCACGCAATAAAGTCTAACAGAGTGATACAGGATTATAAATACACTCTGAAGCAGTACATCTTCAAATGTCACATACAGTGTGCTTTTATTCAAAGGCTTGTCTTCACTGACCCACATACTTTAAGTGTTCTCTCTTACTGCCTGGGGTGGTAAAGAGAAAAAAAAAAAGAGTTTTGGAGAATTGAAGAATAATTTCATAGCTATTCAAAATTTATAATCAAACTTAACTAAATTCTTTGTACCACCACAGCAGGTTGGCTTTGTATTACAATGTCATATATAATTTTTTTACATAACATTCAATGGTTGCAAACAGGTAAAGTAATTATTCTAATAGAAATCTATATTCTCTAACAGCTAAATGAAATCAGAAGGTATTACCTGACTTAAATTACCAGAAACAACCTTCAGTGTAATATCAAGAGGTAAAGTGGGAAATGGAAAGGTCTACAAACCTGCACATAACCCAACATACGGTACGTTTGCTATCTTTAAATTGCAGAAAAGGTACATTCAAGCTTATTCACATTGAACTTATAGATTAGATGTTTTAGTTCAAAATACTGGAGCTAAATAAGGAAACCCTTCAAATATTTGTGTGGCATCAAAAAACTAATCAAAACACAACTGTCAAGATATTAACAAAAATAATTAATTGCAGACTCTAAGTTTGCTTATCTTTATAATTTCCAGTTACCTTAAGTAGAGAGTCGTATCTGTTAAAAAATATAATATGCAAGTATATTTGGGCAAGAGGGTAAGGGAAGCTTTCTCAGTTCCCCTCACCATTGTGTTTAGGGCAAGAGTAGCATGTGTTTTATAGCCAAAGAAAAGCTTTTGCCTTCTTTCTTTCTCTTAACCTTTGTGTAGACCATAGGTCTTCGAATCCTGGCCTCGAGGCCTGGTGTCATGCAACTTTTAGATCTGTCATAGCCATCTAATGACCTCATTATTTGATTCAGCAGTGCTGAAGCAGAGGCATGTTGGCGCTGCTGACACTGGCCCTCTAGGCCAGATCTCTAGCATACATGCATTTCTCCATAGAATAATTTTAATTTCTATAGGCTATGTAGGTCTATTCAGATGTGATGTGTATGTTGGCCTCTTTAATGCTTTCAGTTTTAACTGAACAAATGTGCAGATGAATGGTTCTAGACAGATAAATGAATTTGGCCTGAAAATTTAATAAACATTTTTTATAAACAAGCTTATTTTCTGTTTGTTCTTCCTGTAAATACATTAAACTATTTATGTATTCATATGTCTTTGTTAAAATGGCTTACATGCTTATTATCCAAAAATAACAATTTTATGTCATGCATCATTTAATTCTTCTGAACATTGGCATGCAGCACTTCATTTCTGAAGTGTCACTGGGAGGTCATTATGAACTACGCATTTATACTGGACATTGATTAAATCATCAAAACTTAAGCATCCATTTCCAGGTTTCTGTGAAGCATAGTGTTTAAATGTTCATGAATTGAGTTTTTTTTTTATAGATGAACTGAAGATCTCAAAATGAAACTAAAATAGTCTAAGAGTGGGTAAAATAATTATTAGCTCAATTAATTAAAATGTGAGTTGCAGTTAGTGTGAGCCCCTCCAAGCATGTAGAGTTAAGTGTGTTTTCTGCAGTGCATATGGAGTGTCTGCACTGCATAGTAATGGTATTACTGGGACCAGTCAAATCAACATGTATTTATTAGTGGCAAATATGTGAGGTGTGCATTTGGCAACTCGTAGTCTCCTGTGTTATTTACTTAATACCTTATTGCAATCTTAATAAAATATCTTACTTTGACACTGAAAAGCAGATATGCAATAGTGAGATTTCAAAATGATCTTATACTGAAATGCAGTTTTATCTACAAATTTTCACTGTAGGTAAAGAGCTGCACCAGATTTAGATTTTTATAATATTGAACTAGAAGTAGTTTGGATTCTAACTAACACGGTCAGCATCTTTAAAGCGGAGGTATTATGATAGATCAACTTTATGGAGCTTTACATCATGTTATAAGGTGATTCCTTCATCAAAAACATACCTTAAGTGTTGCTTTGATTCTTTACCATTGTTTTTATAACATACTTTTTTGGAGTAATCTTTTTTCTAAATTCAGCTTGCAAGTGTTTGTGAACAAAAAGTGAAACTTTAAGACAGTTGGTGTCTTTTTTGAGCTGTTTAGTTGATAATGCACTGCTGCAACAAGACTTGTCCAAAGGGTTTTACGTCTCCTAGCAACAGTCTACATGGTTTGATGAAGCTGGACATTGGGACCACTGATGCTGTACTCTTTTGATTTTCATTGCTGTAGTGAGCAGAGGCTAATGGAAGACAAGTGTTACTTCGAATAGATAGCAAGAGGAGAAAAAATCAAAGGCAAAGAGGAAAAGGTGACTAAAAAAAAGTTAATGCAGAAAAGGAGAGGGAATGGTGAAAAGGAAAAAAGCTTTTATCCCTTCTATTACTTCTGCTCAGCCTTTTCCTTTTGAAATATACAAATAGACTAAAATAAAAGAATACAAATAGGACTGACGTGTTGAACTGACAAAAGTTTACTCTTTTGTCTTAAATACAATAACTAAAAATGGCTGAGAGACAAGTTTGCAGTCAACAAAATGATGGAATGATTTAGTATACAAGAAAATATGTAAACGTGGCTCTGTATTCAAATTCACCTTTATTTGTGCTCATAAGTTGGTCTGAGTTTTACACTGTAATTACCATCTTTAAGAGCGTGTGTGTTATCTGGCAGCTCTGGCACTGGCATTAATATGGCCGCCTTGGGAACTGTTTTTATCAAGTGAAGAAGCATTAAAACGCCCTGCTTGATTACAAGTGCTGAAAATGAAGACAAAATAAGGAAATCTAGGAGCAGGAGGAAAAAGTACAGATATTGAGCTTGATGGATGAAAATATTATGAGAAAGTGAAAGAATTCAGAAGTCATTCTTTAAGTATTAATGTATTCAAAGTTCAAAAAGTATCCCAGTAAATAGGGTGGCTTACCACTGGAGCAAATTAAAAACGAAGTAGGACTTATTATTTGACAGAAATTTGTCAGAATTATCTGACAAATTTGCTGAAGGTTTTAAGGAAACCTCCATAAAATGTTTGCCTTGGTGTGGCAATGTACTGGGGCCATGAATGAAGCATAGTGGAGCATGGTAGCAGAAGTGGGCCTTGCTGCACACCCTGACTATGTATCAGGAATATGTGAGTTTATTTTCAATCGCTTTGCTGCTTTCTGACACAGTCTGAGAACCTGTCAACTCTAACCCAAATATTTTGCTAAACAGAGATTTGCTGTTGTATTTGCAGCACCCGCTTATATCTAAACTAAGTTTTGGAATGAAAAACTGACATTTCTAAAACCAGTCAGTGGAAATTTCTAAATATTCTGTTTATGTTGCAGAGAAGTAGACATTCAGACACTCTTTGGAGTCTCACTTTCATTTAGCCAGTACTGCTTTTCATGCAGGACCATTGAAGTTGTTTCCCCGTTTTCTTTTTACACCTGCCTCAGTCTTTTCTTACAAAAAAAATAAATAAATCAAACCCTGACCATTGAAATTCAATAGATTTTGCAGAACCATATTTTATGTTGAAGATAGTTAAAGGAAAATAAATTCTTACAGCAATAATATTTGGCAGCTACAAAGTTTGTTGAAAAATCATTGTTGCCTTCATAGTTAAGGATTTATTTTTTAGCTCTTTAGTATTTTAATATTTAGAATAAGATTAAACCTTTGGTTTTGGCTATTTATTTACTAAATCAACAGCTTGTAAAGTCGATGTATGTGCTATGTAAAAGAATCACAGTATCAGTGACTTAGTGGGATTCTGTTAAAAATCTTACATTTTCTTAAACCTTAAAAAAAATTACATACAATTACAATCTTCTTATTAAGCCACCTGTTTTTTCCATGGTGGCCATGTTGACTGTAAAAATAACACAGGATCAGGTGTTTTCTTGTAGATAACTTTACTTATTTAAAATACAATCATGAAACTGATTTCAATGCAAAAGCAGAACATAATATAATGGTTGAAGTCCAGGAAACAATGCTGATGATTTTTCAACGAGCCATTTGCGTAGCTAACCAATTCTCCTCAGCAGTGTGATACGACACAGGAAGGAACTTTACCGAAACAATTCTGTTTTTTCTGCTGGTTTTCCCATTTGTCCAAATTATTGAGGATTAATCTAAATATTTTAAGTTGCTTTTTGAGGGCTGTTGTCTTCACTTGCACACAAGAGAACAGTCAACGTGAGTAATTTTGCCATCTGTGTTAAAGCTGAAGTGTACTTGAGTGGAGCTGTTTACACTGATGAAAAACGTATCTTTTTCGTAATACAAGCAATTGAACCCAGTTTTACTAGCTGTCAGGTGAGAGACTTGCTGAAATTAGACAAAAGCATTAGAGCTCAAAAAAATATATATATATGGGGATGATGGAGCACTCGGTGAATAATATTCTTAACGTTGTTAAGTAATTTCATTTTCCACTTCCTTTAGGTATGTTTCCCCATAATGTTCTTAATTAGAACCAATTGAGAAGTTCTGTAAACTATCATCTAGGAAGTTATGCACCTGCTACCAAGAAAGTATGTAGATTTTTCAAACACAAATAAAATCCTTTATTGGGGTTCAACACTAGATACTGTGTACTTGTAAACTACCTTACATCAAGGTGAGATTCAGCCATTTTAGTGAAAAGTCCTTATTTTGGTTGGGATCCCAGATCCAGTCTACCGTTTGAGCAGAAATAATAATTTTTTTTTAAAGAAAATAGTTACTTTTTTAAGCAGCTTCTTATACTTTCCATGCTTCCACTGGTATTTTTACACACTTCACTGATATTGAAAATCTCTAACTTTCTTTCATTACCAACTTCCACACTGAAAAGTGATGTGGTCAGATAAATCTTGTCAAGTACTGATGGTGACTTCACTTCTTGGGAAAGCATCAGAATTTTTAGTTTCTAGTCGACTGTTCACAGATCGAACTCAGTCAACCTAAAAATTGCCAGATTGTGGACACCAGACAATTTCTAAGTGCTTTGCTAGTTGTTAGAGGTGCTGCATTGTGTTGGAATTTATAGCGTCTCTGTGGCCTTGTCTTACTTTTGTCAGCCTTCCTAAACACATCTGTGGTATTTATCGCTGGAGGCAGAGTGTTCCTTTCCTCTGAGAGCTACATCAGGGCATTGTCCATAAATCCTTCAAGAAGCAGTTTAATAAATATAAATATTTTGAATTTGCTCAAAGAAAAAAAAAGAAAAGAAGCAGTTTAGGATAGCAATGTGTCTTAAACATCCCTTTTGTTGTGAATCAGAAGAGCCGACTTCCATCTAGTGCCACTTTTTTCCTTTCACAACTCATATCTCAGTCTGCTTTCATAACCGAACAAATAAATGAAATCAGACAAGCATAAGGCTTCTTATAAAACACTAAGTGCAAGAAGGATTTATTAACATACAAAACACTCATATTTGGCAAGACAAGTTAAAATACAAAGCTACAGATGATAATAGAACAAGGGAAGCTTGGGCCCCAAAGGAGCTCCTGGAGAAGCCATGCCAATAGAACTGGGCTCTCAAATGATCGCTACTTGTATGTAAAATGATATCTACATGTAATTCATCATGTGTTTAAACTTTGAGTTATTTTATTTTACATACCCAGACAGGTTGAGTTTTCAAAGAGTTCTGAGACCACCAGTGAGGATAACATCAGTCAGAACATTCAAACGGTCCATGGATCAAATGTATGAGAATGTGTGTCTCAGCTGACATCTACCATGTCTGTGTAATTTGATGGCTTTAAAACAAGTGTAGAGGCATCATTGACATAACTGAAGTCAAAACCTTGCAAATATACTCCTAAAATTAGATTAAATTTTTTCAGTGGTTAAACTAGATCTGACAGTATACAGTGTATTATTTCAGGTATTAATTACATACTTGATCCTTTGAAGTGATTTTTATCTAACTCTGTCTGTCTTTTAATTAGATATACATGGCTTTAATAGATTACAAATTAATTATTTTTAATACCTTGCAGGATTTCCAACCACTAATTGCTTTATAAAGCAAATGTTTTGACGAACATGCACTGGGGCTGCTTAAATGACACTGTTATCTTCTAGATCTTATTCATAATGCAGTAGACATCTCCACTAATGCTTTCATAATATTTTTATGATGTTTGATGCTTTAATGAATGAAGTCATTCAACAATCCACTGCAAATGATAGGAAAGAAAAGAACAACACTGACTGCTTCAAAAACAGTGGCTTTGCACATATTTTACAATAAAATCAACTTTGTAGCAGAAAGTAAAATGATTTAGTGACCCTCTTATTAGATACAGCAGTGAGATACATTATAGAGTGTATGCTAGCATTGAGTGAAAAATAACCGATAAAAGTGCTGACACTGGTTGCTTTGAAAAACGGCTCTGCAGCATGTTGGCTAGAAGTCACTTGCTTTCTCAGTTTCATCTTAATTGTTAAGTTACACAGATCTTTATTCTACACCTGACATGTAATTATTGTTGAGATATATATACTTTTGACAGCTGCAGAATGGCACTGTTAAGTAGTAATAAAGTTATGGGATCAAATTCTGTTTTGGGGTCTTTCTGAATACAGACTGCATATTCTTCCCAAGCATGCGTTGGTTTTCTCCTGGTGGTCCAGCTTCCTTCCACAGTCCAAAGACAAAATGGTTAATTCTCCTTAAAGCAACTGTGATGAACTAGCAAACTGTCCATAGCAGTTTGCCGTGGACAGACTACTACCTATCCCCAGTAGTGTCTTGGTGAGTACCGGGGATAGGTGCTCACAAGTACCTATCCCTGGTGCGTAAGCTTGCAACTCTTGACAATGGATAGATGTTGAAAGTCAAGATGCACTGATAAAAATGAAATAGCTAACAATAATGTTAAAAGCATTTACTGAATACATAGCAGCTCAAGGGATTAATTGTTCTGTTAATAGCCTTCGTATGTTGACAGGCTGTTGTAAGAGACAATAGGGAAACATTGGCCTGTGGTTTGTTACCAGTAAACATTGTGAAACACTGGGGAAGGAGAGAGCCTGGGAGAAACCTCAGTATCCATAAGTATGATGCTATGCATGTTAACAACTCTAAGACAAGCTTTCATCTGATGAAAAGCATGAATACACACACCACACATGCCTTTACTGAGCTGTGTAACCTTTCCTGTTTTCTTCTCTGTTGTAAGGCTTTCTTTGATGTTCAGCTTCCTTAAAAATAAGTTAGGATGGAATTATACTTTCTTTTTTTTTTTTACTTTTTGTAAAGTGCAAAATGTTTCTGCTGTCTCTGAAACAGAAATAAATGTACTTTTTTTTATCATGGTCTGGTAGTCAACACAACAGAAAATATAAACCATAAATATGTTTTGACTTACAGCTCAGTAACAAATGACCATGGTAGCCCAGTCGGTGGGCACCTTCAGTTCAGATATATATATTTTTAAATCTTGACATCATTAATATTAACATTGACAAACAGCAACTCATGTGAGATTAAGAGAAGTGTTTAAAATGTAGCTTTTATAAATAGGTTTACCTGAACAAAGCAAGCTGCAAAGACATAACAGTGTACAGTGGTACAACACTCCATCGCAATGTTTACATGTGACCTATAGCACCATAAATAAATAATGTTGATATCAACAGTGCTGTTTCTTATGGAAGAATAAATGTCAGCAGAACAAAACAAGTAGCTACTTTCAAGAGAGCACAGAACAGCATAAATATCTGGTTTAAATAATCCTGGGAAAACTAAAAACTGTCATAAAATATTCAGGCAGTACACGTAATAAAATAAAAAAACAAATCAAGGAAAAAATCAATAAGAGATGGAGTTCTTCTCTCAAATGCCCACATGAAGGTTTGGCACACTTGCCATCCTCTTGAGATAACCAACAAGTTAAATGAACCAAAAGAAAAACAGAGAAAAGAATTGCATTAAAAGTGGCTTGATGAATTTTGTACCACAAACTTAACTCAGAATGTGAATGCTTTATGAGCTACTCTTCTGAAATTCTGCTTAATTTAAATAAAAAAAAGAAGCTGGTTGTACTTTGGTAAGGAAGAACATACTGTATATGTAGGTATTGAAATTACAATATCAGTACTGTGAATTAAAATGAATGACTTACAGTTTGAAATAACTGCAAAATGTTGCAACTATCTGAGAATAATTTGATTAAAATGTAATTGGTATTTCTTTGGGTGTTTGTATCATTCGCTTATTTGTAGTATTTCTGTCATGTGTGCAACTTCTCACCTATATGGAAAATTTCAAACTCTTTTGGTTTAATTTTTGTGTTACATTTTTTCTTTGTGGATCTTAGTGTAAAACATTTATGCAAATTTCTCAGGTGAGGCTATTTTTAGCATCAGTTCAGGCTGTATTGTGTCCGATGACTCCATTACTGAGACAGTAAGGTATAAGTCATCTTTGAATACGTCTGAAAGACACCTTGGCATTCAAAGTCTAAAATGAGCTTTGAATGCATAGGTGAGACGTCATGAAAATAACAATAAACAACAATGTAGAAGGGATAAGATGGTAGGGTTAAGAAGAAAGAAGTACTCTGTAGAGGAAATGAACATTTGTTTGGGCTGAGGGTGGAAAGTGAAACTGACAGTAATAACAAAGAGGCCATGAATCTGAGCCATAATTAAATGTGAGCCTTGGACCAAGGTTAGTCTTGGAATGAAGTGGTTCTTGGAACGACAGTGTGCGGTGTTCAGCCAGAGTCCAGCCAGCTATAAACGACAGCGGAAAGGAAAACCTGGAGGACAGCCAGTCCCAGGTCATTTTGGGGGGTTGTTTTGGGATGGGGAGTAGAAAAGTATTATTATTTTAGACATTATTGGACCAGTTCCAAAACTAGATAAGCTGAGCACAGCAACACTTCACACCGCACTTGTTCTCAAGGTATAGATACAATATGGAACACGGTAATTGAAAAAGCATTGAAATACTGAACTGAAATCAGTCATAAGGAGTGCGCACAAAAAGATAGAAAAGACCTTTGATATTACAGAATCCACAAGTTTGAAACAACTTTTTAAATGTCATGCACCTCTGCTTAGAGCTGAAGCACACAGCCAAGAACACGCACATCTGAATATCCAGTGGACTGAGCAGAGCTGAGATGAATAATCAATCAATCAATCAAATTTTATTTGTATAGCACATTTCAGCAGCAAGGCATTTCAAAGTGCTTTACATCAAATCAAACACAGAAACACAATCCAACATAGAACCAACAATCAAAACACAACATCAGGTCAGGTTCCATCTATAAATTTGTAATTGATAATGCTTCAAATTCAGCCTAAACAGGTTGGTTTTTAGTCAAGTTTGCATCCATAAAAGGTTTTCCGGTTACCCTCTTACTGTGTTATATGGAACAAAATACCTATTGCTATTTTTATTCCCACTCATGCTCACAATCACACAGTTTAAAACGATGTAAACAGCCTTTCAACAGGCTTCCGGCACGAGGATCCGTATAATTAGATGCTGGAAATAACCATGGAGTTAAAAAGATAGTGAAAAGTTATTTAAACTTGTAAAATCAAAAGTTTATGATAATAAAAACATTATTACAGGTATTATCGATTTAAGAGTGGAGATTTGTCAACATAGGGTTGATCAGTGCAAACATGCACACTGTGTTTCAAGACTGAAATTTGAGCCGTCACCACACTTATCTGCTCAACAGATAAGTGTCTCCTCAACACAATATTTATACTGAGAATAAATATTTTCAGTATTTATTTAATAATTTGGAATGGTCATGCAAATCACATGTTTATATTTTTCATTAACCCTTATGGAGCTAGTATTTTCATGAACAGAACATTACACTAAGCAGGATCTAACTGGTTGAATACCAGTCACAGTGTGAAAAGAAGACTTACCAATAAATTGTGCCGCAAGTGGATTCTGCCTAATTTGTCTCAATAGACCACTGCTGGTTAAAAAAATGAATGAAAAAATGAGAAAATCTCACGGGGTCTTAAAACAAATTTACTCCACAGCCAACAATTTGAAAACAATCTTCCTAAACGTGTTACAAAGGCATCAAGAACTGCAAACAAGGTCAGATTTAAGCAACATAGGGAACTTTGACCCAAAGGGAAGGACAACAATGTATTGGTGCCCTTTTAGTGTCATCATTACTTTTGAATATACCAGTGGAAAAGCCTTTTACCGAGTAATGCTGTGGTAAAACGGTGAAGGGAAAAGTTTTGAGACTTCAAAACCTTCCCTGATATTCTAGTCAAACAGAAAAGCTTCAAGGTATAAACATATTGAACTCACTTTGGCTTTGATGGAAATTACACCTAAAGACATGAGTAATGTGTGAGAAAAAATAAAATTATATAATATAAAGGGACTGATAACTTGAGATATGCAAAGGAATACAAAAAGAGTTTCAAATATAAGCACTTTAAGCCGGAAGATAGACTCAAAAACCAAACATACCTATGAATGTTTTGTAGAAACATTTGCAGAAAAAAAATATTTAGTAATAAAAACATCTTTTTAGCAAACAAAGCAAAGGGCCAGCTAAGAAAAGTGCTGTGAGTTTTATATAACAAATCAAAAGAATCAGCTGCTTGAGCTTCCTCATGGGACCAAGGGAGTTATGGAGCTTTGCAGTTCTGAGTTGAGAAGTTTCACTCTTCAGCTCATTTTTCTCACTTTGTGAAACAACAGAATACCAAAATCAATGGCAAGGCACAGAAGTCAGATTTAGCACTTAGATTTCTTTTTCAAAATATGGTGGTATTTGCACAACAAATAATCCTCCCACATCAAAACTTCACTAAGTAAAATACAGACAAACACACAGAACTGCGATCTTCAAATGCCCAGGGTACATTAAGTCACAACATCAACAGCTATGGAGGTACAGAGCATATCAAATGACAAAATCCTATAAGGAAAGATGTGCTCTTATATTATAAAGTTAAGTCCTAAATATTAATCATACCTCTGGCAGATTTAGATTTAAATCTTTTATTCAAACCAGAAGTTTGTTTCTGAAGTGACACAAGAACATTGGAAAAGATAACTCAACTTAATTAGAGCATCTATTTAAAATCTAATTATGTATTTGTTTTTGTTTACATTCTCTAAAATGGCATTCTGACAGATATTTAAAAATAAATACATCGATACATAAAAATACAAATTTACACAAAATAAGTGCTACTCTGTTATGTCACATCACATACAGTTTGTGTGCAGAGTTAAGTTTAATTTATTTTAAAAAAAAGGTTTGAGGTATGAATAGCATGTAAAGGACTCCCTGAGTAGAACACTAAATGTGACATAAGGAGTCTAAATAAAAGTTTGAATATCACACGTCTCATTTAAACCTTTACGGGTCAAAGCAGTTATGGAGATAAGCTCTTTAGTGAGTTGTTTAAAGTGTCCATATACCATCATAAAGAAAGGTTGGGGTTTTCTTTAGCAGAATGTACAGCCTCTGCGCTGGATGCATTTTTTGGATCACCATCAATCTTGTTTTTACCTTTATAGTTCAGACAAGATGGATTACAGCTACCTTTTAAGCTGCTTATATTTATTTGCTTCTTTTATTAAACCTCTAAGGGGTAATTTTAATCAACCTAAGCAGTGCTCTGTGTAGTCTGGTTAACAGCACTATGAAAGAAAGTGATCTAAGAATTCAAACATTTTTCATTTCCAAACTATTAAGTGTCATCTTCAGTTGGTCACATTGAAAGAACATTCTGCATATGAGAAATTATCTCCTACCTCAAAGCTATATTCCGGGAGTTTCTGCAAGCTCTGTTAATTGTAGCTTAATCTGCCTTAAATCTACTTTATGTGAATCCCTCACCATGTATCTTAAGGACTTTCTGTCTCTCCTTGATATTCTTCTGTGTCTTTTCTTTATGTGTGTAATTCTTGTTGGGTTCTCTAATACCCAACTCTCACAGAATAGTACTTTAACAAAACACTCATTTTAAAGTTGAAAACATTATATTCAGCACATGGAGGATGATCAGCATAAATGCAAAATGATAGCAATATTGCCTGAATGCTGAGATGAAGGAACATTATATGTTCAAATGAGAGGTCTGTAAAATATGAAGCAGCCATTTGACTGACACCACTGATCTTGTGTTGAGTTCCTCCGGCTCTTTTTGCCCTCCGTTTGAACTTATTATCAGTTTGTAGCCTGCAGATGTTTCTGGAGAATCCTAGATATGCCGTCATACTGACAGTCTTTAATGAGTAAATCTACAAATCTATTTTTGGAGGATTCATCATTTTTCTCTAGAATTTCTAGTAGATTTCAACCATCCATTACCTTCTTTGTTTTCTGAACATGTCAGTTGCAGCTCTTGTTTGATGTTAAATCCACATTAGTGTAATGATACAAGAAACTGATGATTTGGCATGTTTCACAGTTCATTATTGTTTGGTTAACAGTAACAGAAACACGTAATTGGTAAGTCACGTTATTTTAATCAGTGCGTTTTGCATACAGTGAACAAGACCGAGACCAAATCTGGTCGAGTCTGAGACGAGACAGAGACCATCAAAAAATGGTCTCAAGACCAAGACCGGTCTCGAGTACTGCAACACTGCCAGACACAATATCTATCGCAGTCTGATTTGAAAGATGACTGAGTTTTGTACAATAAATTGAGAAATAGCAGATTACAAAATGTTTTTTTTTTTTATTGTTTAACATAATAGCTGACTTGCATTTTTATTCATAATGTGGTAACTTCCTTTAATTTAGGATTATAGCATTGAAAATGTGTTTTCTGGAGTGATTAAAGTCCAGTGGCTGTATCATTAACGGTTGACACTTTGCATCTGGTGATTTAAGGTTTGACTGTAGCTGCTCAGCGAGGGAAAATACTTTCACGAAGATCTCTATAATGCTGAGCTAGCCTGAAGTTCTCGTGATGCTTGGAGGCCTGTAGCTGCAGACTGCACAAACTTGGTACCCTCTGCACCATTTTATAAGTTTTAACAGCGCTGAAGCGTTCATAAAACCAGTAGCAATTGATTATGGAATATTCAATAGTGAGAAAATTTTCAAACTGGATTTGTTTCACAGCTGGCATCTTAACCCAGTACAGCGTCTCAGAGAAGCTCAATGAATTCTTTCACAAATGTTTGTAACAGTAAACTCTGTATGTCTAGATGTAGTTTCTTACACTATTAATGACCGTTAAAGTTACTAGGACCCAGAAAACAATAAACACCCTCATTAAAATATCAGGAAAGACAGAACATTTTTACATCTAAGGTGTTCAGTAAGACCAGTAACAGAATAAAGGTAAAAAATCTGTAAGAAAATCTTGACAAGTTTAGATTAGGTAAAGGCTGAAAACTAAAAAGCACATATTTGTGAGCATACAACAGGTTATATCAATATTTTGATTTTCAGCTATATCCCAATCACATGATATCTGGATGCTTCAGTTTAGATTTTCTTTTTTAGTTTCAAATCAAGAATGTGTATTAGCTACATGAGAACCCAAACAACCTGGGTGTCACATTTTTATTCTCTCTGTTTCTCATCAACATGACTGAAATGACATTTTCTGCCCTCCACCACCACCTAATGCTCCTGCACTGCCCCCTCCTCCTTCTTCTTCGCACTGCTGCCGTGGCAACAGAGAATGGGGAGCATGGGAGCAGAAAGGAGGGAGAGAGGAGGGGAAAAAAGGAAAGAGACAGTGACAGAGAGAGGAGAGGGAAAGAGACAGAAATAGAGAAAGAGAAGATTGGTGAAGATGAAATCTGAGTCTGGGACCAGAGGCAGTGAGAAACAGAACAGGCTGCAGATTGACTGTTGTGGGTCTGAGTCTGTTTGTTTGTCTTTGTGCTCAGCTGCATAATTCCACTCAAGTCACTGAATGAAGCTAAAACCTGATCGACCTTTAGTTAACATGTACATCTTCTTTTGTAATGTCATTGCATAACCACTAAACTTTCAATAAACTCTTCTTTTCAATTCAAACAAACAAACTGAAGCACTCACATAGCACACTTACACTAAAATTGGGCTGTAAGCAACAATTTGTAGCCATTTCCCATTCTAGGTAAAAAACAATTCTACATCCTAGATACTTCATTTTGTTTTTGTTATGCACGTGCATGCATGATGTAATCAGTTACCAAAGTTAATAAACGCCACTGCAAGTTAGATTTATGACAACTGTTGGCAATAAATCACACCAAAACAATTTAAAAGTCTAACACAACTGTTATTTAAAGTGATTTCTTCAAATAACACAAAATGATACTTTTAATGGGTGCAATCCCATAAGTATTCCACTTCTCCATCTTCAGTAACTTTGTGAAGGACTCTTTTGCTTTGATTTCCTTGTGTAAATGTTCTTCCTATCCAGAAACCAGCTGCCGGCAGCATCTGAGGAATCTTAGCCTCATAGGCAAAAGATTATCTGCTACTTCCTGTTTCAAATCTCTCTAGTGATGTTTGAAAAAGTTCAAGTCAAGTGACTAAGATGGAAACTATCTTCTGGGGCTTCTGAAACAGTTGAAAAATGACATTCAACCAAACTTCACTTTTGTTAAAGATTTTCTCCAGGAATTTCTTTAAATTTTATTAACACATTGTGTCCTCCACTAAATGCCTGTGTTCACTGCTACGGAAAGCAAAGCAATAAAAGAGCTTCGCAGAGCCACCAGCATGCTTTGGTACAGGAAGGGTGTTATTTTCAGAATTATGCTTCAGACATACCACTGATTCACAAGCCTGAAAATTTCCTCTTGTTATTCATTATTCCAAACAAATCCTACATCGTATTTCACTTGCTTGTGTAGACAAACAATTGGGTGCTGACTTTGCTTGTGCTTTAAAATTATGTTTGCAAATGTTATATTCAACTTTATGTGTTTACTAGCAATGTATAATACTGACTTAAGGTGTTGTTGTTAAAAGAAAGGTTCATGGCCAAAACGTTCATGTGCACAACGTGCATTATTGAAAAGAATTTTGTTTTAGCAAGTACAATATGTGTCTTATATTTAGAGACGTCATACTGTGAGCTAACTGAGACTAATTGTAGAGATTGCACAGCTAAAGTGGCGATCACAGTTTTATATGTCTGTCTGCTCCAACGCTGTACACACAACACAATAACCTCAACAGTACCATGATGAACAGGGTAGGGAACACTGTTTATGGGACAACAGTGGATTGCACTTCTCAAAGAAAATGGTTTATAGGGACACATAACATTCTAGTGATGTTTGAAAAAGACATCATTCAACATACTGTATAATTTTTAATTAATTGATGGCTAAATAATTGAACTGCTTGCAATTTTCTTCCTTGTTGAAGAAATTTTATTTGTCCAAAATAGAGATAAACTGATTAAAAATGTACTAGAAAAGCATGTCAGTGAGAGTTTACTTAGAATACATCATGACTGTCATGTTTGTGACAAAATGCTACTCTTTATATGATTTTCTGTTTGTAATCTTCCCTTTTATTTTCTGATTTTTAAACTTTATGCTGCTTACTGTAGTGTGTTCTTTAAGTAATAACTCAAATTTATATTAAAACACAACACAGTCAATTATTGCATTAAAATTTTGTTTCCTTGGTCAGGAGCCCAAGCCCAGCAGTACCACCACTTTAATTTAGAGACTTGACATCCACTGTTTATGAATCCCCAAAAAATATGGTTTTGGCATGAACCAAACTTCAGCTGTTTGAGCTGTATAAAGTTAACCAAGCAAGAGCTGAAATTGAAAAACTAAAAATAACCCTTTAAATATAAGGGCACAGCACTGTGGGCCCAGGTGGGAATCAGACCAGAATCCTTTGGTAGAATTTGATTGATTGAAACCTTTATTTTGAACATGTGCAGGCAATCCATTAAAGTGAATGATGCATTGTTGTGCTTTTCAGGGCCACCAATCTTTTACCTCAGTATATTGACTTGTTTTCTCTGTTCTACTACCTTAGCGAACAAAGGAATTCCTCTTCACATTCATGAAGCAGCATGTTTCTAAAAGCATTTTCTATCATACTGGCCTGTGATTGCAAACAATCATGTGTCACAGTGCAATTCTTAGTCCAGGTTGCTTCACAATCAGTAGATCTTATTGATTTTATTTTTATCATTTACTTAACTCATAGGTTTGCCTTACCAGCACCAGGAGGAAATAGGCGGTTTAAGGCAAAATGAAAAAAATAAGGCAGACCTGTGCAGAACAGAGAGGAATCTTGTTGAGATAAGAGGGCTGAGGTCACATGGTTTAAATCATACATAAGTGGATTCCCAAGATGTTCCAGGCTGTTTCCCTCATTTGAGCCCCTACTTTGGAGCTATGCTGCAGATCTCCTCTGCACGCTCCATTCACAGAGAGCTTAGACACATTCTGCGTTTTCTTCTGGGAAATATTGTCGCCAAAGCTAATTAGCGTGAAGGTCATGTTAAAGAAAAGAGAGCAGATCAAAACCAAAACGACTTGAGCTACCCATCACCATACATAGAAATAGTTTGAGTATGTTCATAGAAATAATATGCCTACACATGTGTGTCTGTCTGCATGTATGCGTGCGTGTGTGTGTGTGTGTGTGTGTGTGTGTGTGTGTCTGTTTATATGTAAACCTCCTACTGGCAGGTCAATTAAAACGGGTACAGTGAAGTCAGTGAACATCTAAATCAGATATGCATATCTGATTTTGTTCATTTCCTTCTTGAATGAATGTTTTTGTTGAATTAATCTTGATTTTAGTAATGTTCCTGCTTAATGTTGGTTCTGTGACACCACTACACATTTTTCTTTTATTTTATGGTGTCTTTTTTTTTTATGTTTTTTTATTTTTATTTTTTGTCATTTCTCACATTGCCTTTGCCTGTAGTCATTGCCTCTAGTCTGTAGCTACTCTGTGGCTAGTCATTATCTCCTCTCTGTATGTGTGGGTGTGTGGGTGAGACGGTGTGTTTACAGTTGGATGCTTGTATGTTTGTTGCTTTGTTTTTTTCAGTTTTCAGGAAATATGTTGACACTATTAGTTTAAAAATTTATTATATATTTGGATTTGCTCCACAAAATTTTAACCTTATGTATTAAGTTATTTGTGCTATTATACAGTGCTATACTTATATTTACACATATACATATGTACGGTGGTATACATATATATGTCTATGTGTGTGTTTTCAAGGCAGCAAAACAAAAAAGGAAGGGACAAACCTTCCCCACTTCATTTTCTTATTTCTAATTCAAATGTGCTTTATTGACCTTGAAGGGAAGTTAAATTTGTGTTATTAGTTCTTTAAATGTTGATCTGGCACAGAGGCTACAAAGCAGTAGTGTGTTCTTGTTGGAAAATCACTAATATTAATCAAGTGTTATTATTTGATATAGATGGATTACATTGCCATTACAAATACGTTATGCAATCAAGCTATGTTACTCTTTGTATTTTTTCACATATAAAGGTTTCACACATCACATCTTAAAGTATGTGTAACTTTAGAAGACTAGGTTTCACATTTCCACATTTTGTGCTTTTCTTACATGTCCGATTTACATTTGTCCTATCACTGAAAAAATACTCCAAATTTAGGTTTTATTAATTTCATACTGTATTTTCAGAATTCAGAAGAATGTCTCATTTTAGAAGAAATGTGTAATTTAGATTTGACTATAGATGCCCAAACACAATCTAGACCGATTTAAAAACCCCCAAAAACAAACAAACAAAAAAAAACACATAGGAAACAGGTATTTAATTGTGTAATCCACTGGTCTTGGCACACTGAAGAGAGACATATCACCTATCTGGCTTAAGCTGTAATGTCATGGTCAGTGACTGCATTTTATTATTTGAGCAGAACATTCTGTTATTACTCTTTTGTACTTTTTGTGATGCCTCTCAAAAATCTTATTAATGGTGTTATTTCTTTCTCTTACTCTGCTTTTATATTGCCATCAAGTGTAAATGACCATTTTAAAGATATTGGCACAACTCAGTACATCATCACTTGCTACCTTTAAGGAGTTATCATAGTTTTGTTCAGTGCTTTCCTGGTTTATCAAGCCAAATTCTTTGCTTGGCTCTTCAGTGGATGTTCAAAGAGGTTTGTTTCAAGTACAAGATCAAATATTCTTGATATTTGATGAAGATATTGATCAAATATCAATTTGATCAATTGATATTTGAGCAAATTGATATCTGATTGAGACTGTTGGTTGAGACTGTTGGTCGTAGAAAAGATAAAACAATTTACTAGGCGTGGCTTTTGTTAAAATTAGCACATCTGTTTTCAAGAGGGGTAATTGGAAAGTGTAGTTCACCTTTGCCAGGTTTACTTGGACTTATTTCATAAGGTCTAAGCAAAACCATATGATTACAGCAGCATAGTGTTTGCATTATGCCCTACATCTCCACAGTGATGAAATCATTGCTCTGTATGTGTGAAAATAGTTCATTTTTAGTTATAGTGACCTTTTCATGATAGTCAATACTCTTTTGAATCCCCACAGACAAAAACAGGTGTTCCAACAGGTTTACACTCCAGTAGTGTGACATTTAGATTAGTTGCATGTCTGCTGACCAATTTCTCCTACACCCACTGCGCTACATATGACCTGTCACACTTTATGAAAAATTTATTTATTTATGCCTAGACCTTTCCTTGACTCCAAACTTTGCAACATAACAATTTCACATTCCTCAGTTCATTAAAAGTATTATTCAGGCATGAAATAAACAGATTGAGAGCTGAAGTCTGTGTATGGACTTTACTTAATCTCATTGTGGGGGAAATCTCATTTCTTTCATGAAGGTTTGCAAATGAAGGCGAGTAAAGGGGAAGTGTGTTGCTTAGAGTTCTTAGGGCATTGTCTTGCTGAGTTTTTTTTTTACAGCATTAGATTTTGATTGATCCATTCTCTATACAGCTGATTTGTTTTTCTGTTACATTTCACTGTAAATTAACTGATGGCTGGATTGCATTTGGAGATAATGCAGAGAAGAAGTTTTAGGCTCTGTGGCATAAAGAACCAAAAACTTTGTGGTAGTACTTTTGGGTAATTGTTATACTGCTGTCTTCCTAAACTTTTGGTATTGAGCTAGAATGCATATTTCTAAAGGGAAAAGTGCAAAGAAAAAGAGGACTTGACAATAACTGAACTGAGGAAGATAAGGCAGTAGGGTTCTTTGAAGGAATTGACGTTAAGTATCTCCTGCCTCTTTTCTGCTCCTCTGGTTTCGCGTTTCTTGTGTGGGTGGAGTGAAAAAAGGTTGTCGCTACTTATCAGAGTCTGGCGGATGGTGGAAGATGCACTCGGGGGTCTTCAGGATAGATGCCTAAGGAATGGCAAAACAATGAGGGTGATGTTGGAATCAGGACTTTGTATTGTTGCTGACATTTAATCTGGGAGTCATGAGTCAATTATAACAATACCCAGGTTGGCAAAAGATTGAATCCAATAGACCCTAAAGGACAATCAGACTCAATCTGCTTTAACTGAAGATGATCAGCCATGATAATAAATTAATGATAAATATAAGGATGCAGGCAGTTGGTGTTCTGTTGGCTTGATCTGATTTCTCATAAAACCAAACAGAAATTCCTGTTAAAAAATAATTTATAAGGATAGAGAAAGAAAAATAAGAAATACAAGGGAGAACTATGGATGTGTTTATAATCGTAGGAGCTTCTGTGAGACTTACTTGAAAATGTAATCTGCTGGTGTCCTGGAAACTGAAATCTCCTATCTTGAGACTTTCTTTCCTATTTGTGGGTCTCCTGCTGTGATGATTCCTGTTTGCACCTAGATGGGCTAAAATATTGAAAGCAACATTGTTGTGTGCTTTGAAAATAACATGACTGGAAAATTTGTATTTATGGCGAAAGGCAAACAAAAAGGACTTGGATGAAATATTAAACAAGACAGCGTCTTTGCATCCCTTGCATTTTGGGAGTGTAATAAATTTTCACAAAATATGAGTTCATAGAGATTTTTTGACAACCTTTTCTTAACTGGATTGTTTATCACTGGTTAATTACGCATAGAGGCATTTCTTGACTATAACATAATTGGCTTGGGAATAATTTCAAAAAGATCAGTGAAGCGGAGAGCCTGAATGTGATTACTCAAATTATTAATTTCATCACTGGTTTATGCCTGAAGACTTCATTGGAAAAGATTTAAGGCAGGTCTATGTGGTTCATTTGGTCTATCTTCACTTCACTGAGCTTCCAGATACCCACTACATCATCAGATACCTTTACTTCTTAATATTTAGAAGAAAATTCTTTTTTATTTTATGGTATTGCTTATTTGAGCCTAAATCTCTATACCCTGTTGTTTGGCAGCCCAACAGCATTTTCACAAAAAAACATTTTTGATATGATATTAACTGCTCAGCAATAGTGGACAGAATTTTTAAATTCTTTAAAAGAATTTTAACACAATCATCTTGTGTCAATATGATTGACACAAACATATTCACAATCAAATTATAAAATATGACACAAACATCTAAATTTTTGGTTTTTTCAGAATGCTTTTATAGGTGAATTTTGATTTTTGGTTTACATCAACATATCCCCAGTTTTATATTGATGAATTGGTGGTAAAAATGCAGGATGGAAATGATGAGCAATCCAATTAGTATTGAATTAGTACTATTCAGAAATAAACAATTTTCAGGGGGAAATAAAAATCCTTTGAACATTATAACAGTCACTACTTTCATGACTAACAGGTGGGTGTTAGCACAATGTAAAGAAGAAAAAACATTCAAGAAAATCCAATTTGACAAAAAATCTGAATTGGATCACTTCAGGCTGCAGTGCAAAAGTAGTTATTAAATTGCCTTCAGACCTCAATCGAAATGTTTTGGCCACTCCTAAACGTATACTCCAATGTTGTAAGGAATAGATTAGCAAATAATTTTTACAAATACAAAAGAGACTTTAAATGACAAACCAGTTATGGTTGGTTCCATTTATATTGACTGCAGTATATCAATGTAAATGTTGAAATATGGAAGCTATTTGAATTTTCCAAAAACATAGTAGGAAGTCAGATTTCTTTGATCAATGTCCGCATTGTTACCGCAAGTTGTTTTTCATTTGAATTTTCCAAAAACATAGTAGGAAGTCAGATTTCTTTTAAGCCTTTTTGGGATTGTGATAGACTCTCCCCCTCAAAACCTCACAATGTGAAACATTTACTTATCTTTTTTCTTCCTTTATTTATTTTTTTAGAGTTTTGGAACCTGCAGTGACTTAAATTTACCAAGTACACATTTTTTCTGAGTATCTCCCTATATTTTGCCCTGATTGTTTGGATTTTGTTATTAAGTTATTCTCCAAGTTTTACAAATTTTGCTTTATAATTTTGCTAAACAAGGAATCCCTCTCTTTTGTATTAAACAATGACCTTCTTTTATGCCTCTGAACTTGTGTATGTTAATCAATGCTGCGCTTGTATGTGTGTATATTTATATTTCAGTCTGTATCTGCATGTCTGAGAGCGAGAAAGGGAGAGAGAGCGTGCTCAGGCTAATGGCTTGAATAACGTTCCTCCATGAATCACAACTCTGTCAGTGGCTGTTTTCTGAGAGGCAGAGCTGCATGTTTCAGATGATGGATTCATCATTTTTAGCAGCAGCTTTAAAAAGATCAGACACACAAAAACAAAAAAGAATAAAAACACCTAAGGTCCACAGTCCCACTGTAGTGAGAAAAGCTGACACTAAATACAGCTATATTTGCAGTATACAAGATCAAGCTGTTTAGTAGTAAATAACTTAAAGATTTCCAATGTGTTCTGTTGGTCTTTAGCCTCTTCAAGTGAGTCTTGATTCATGAATTTTATCAAACGTGTTAATTGCTACATTAGAAGAAAAGGAGGCATTTAAATTATTCTCTAGTGTTTTGTAGTTTTTCAATTTAGTTTTTACTTTTTTACTTGTGGAGAACTAGTGTTGCGATAGAAAGCTGCAATGTTTTAATTTCCAATAAAACAATGTCTAATACTGAACCTAACTCAGATGCCATTACATAGGACACTGCAGGAAACAGGCCACTGAGAACTGGAGTTTGACACCTGTGCCCTAGAGTAATGAGGTTAGAACACTGACCTCAAACATCAATGTACATGTACATCTCAATAAACTAGGGTATAAAATCATTCATTTATTCCACTAGTTCATCTTACAAAGTAAAAAAAAAAAAACATTGTACAGATTAATTACACACAACTTAATATTTCAAAAAAAAAAAAAATCTGTAAATTCTTGACAATTTTCTGCTGAAAGCTAAAAGACACACAAAAGTGAATTTCTTTGAAGATTAGAATATTACATCACTCTAATAAATCACAATAATCACTCCAGAAGAAAGTAGTGATGATAAAGTCTGCAGATTGAGCAGTCTATGTAAAGGATACAGAGATTCTCCTGAGGGGAGGAACAACTCATATTATTAGAACTTGAAGACCTAGCAGACTGGCACATTACCCAGAAAATTAGAAGTGCCGTGTTGTCAGTCTGCCTGTAATCTTCCGTAGTTAAGACCACAACCTTATTGCCTGTGACAAAATAATATTCCATGAAACAAATATTTTGGAGACAAATATATCTTACAAATCTTCAAATTGTTAGTAGTGGGGAAAAAAAATATGGCATTGGATATTTCCTGCTTAACAGTTTTAGGGAAAGTAACTTCACTTAACCAGTGGTGTCTAATGGAAACAGGCATGCTTACTTTTTACTGAATGAAACAATTTAAAACCTGTCTTTGTTTCAAGTTTTTGTATTTTTAGGGAATTCTCCAAATATTGACTGCAAAACGTGTAGCACTTCTATTCTGTTTATCCTTTTCTGCTCAGTCCAGTCTGAGCAGTTTGCCACCTTCAGGCAAAGCAAAGAGCAGTCACCATCTGGAGGACTGTTCTGCTTGCTGCTGTCACTTAAAGCCCTGAGGAAACCTTTCACACTTTGTCATCTTCTCCGTTACTCAGGGTCAATTGACCACGCAGGGAGGAGAGATAGTGAATGAAGAGGGCAAGGAGAAAGTTGTAGAAGAGGGGTGACAAAAAAGATAGAAATAAGAAAAAATGTGGAGGGACCAAGGAAAAACAGTCAGGCTAACAGGGTATTCAGAACATAACATTTTGAAATGATAAAAAATGCTGGACAAAATAATAATAATAATAAACTGAGGAGACCTCAGTGATGGGGAGCAAGCTAGGCAGGGAATACAAGGAGATTGAGGGAAATTGTGACATTAAGGGTTTCAGAACACTCTTCCTGGTAAAAGACAAAACCTTTCGCCTTCACACTTTGATATAAAACACATTTCTACCTAGCGGGTTCACTTCAAAGGCAAACTGACTTGCTGAAAGGTTAAAGTCCTCATCTTAAAACACAAACACCCACACAGACACTTTTAGGCAGCTGAAAACCTTCATACCTCGAAAAAGGTTGCAGCAAAGAAAAAAGCCATCTGGTCTGAGACTTGTCATTATTTGTTTCCATGTTAAAAATTGCCCGACATTACCGCAGATGAAAGTGCACATTTCTGCATTTGAATGTATTTAAGTGTCTTAAAACAGAGGTGAGTACTGTATAGGACACTGTGATTAGCATTTATGCATTGCAGAAAGAAGGAGTGGAGTTTAATCTAATTTATTATTACTTCTCTATGCTCGAAATGTGTTATAGATAGAAGGCAAAATTTAGGCAACATAGTAATGAGGTAATTGGCGATGTTAAACCTAGTGGGCTCCAAAGTTAACTTCAGTTTATGTCATCATTCAACATCAGGCTGGCTCTGGAAACTGTTGGTCATTTTATCATGATTAAAAAAATAAAATAAAAAAATTACAGTGCAACTTACTTTCTTAAAGCTAAACCTGCCTCTGAAGAATTTGGAAAAATTGCAGAAACGTGGGCGGAGCCAAGAGACACAGCCAAGTGTGGGCAGGACGAAAGAAACACTGTTGTCAACTTTTCCACTTTGTCACTATTTATGAATTTTTCAGGTTCTTCTTGTGACTTTTTTTTTCAAAACAACTAGTGATAAACCCAGTGATTTTTTTTCTGTTTTATTGTGTTGTTGGAGACTTTCATGGCAACATCACTCTGCAGCTCGGCTGTAGGCAGCCTGTCTGCCCTGAGTGAGAGCGGCCATTAGCCGCCATTAGCTTCTCCCGCTTCTTCAGCACTGCAGCCAGTCTCACACAGTCATCCATTCAACACCATACTTCTACCAGGATTCAGAGAAGAGGATACCTAATCCACTCCGTGTCCACATTCCAAATAAATCACATTTTTAAAGCTGAGTAATGCTATTGATCGCCAGTCGCTACAGCATTTCTTGATACTCCACCAGACAAAAGGGTGGATAAAACTTTTGACCTGGTGCTGTATTTACAATGCTTGCTGTTTTTCTGAAATAGCATAGACCAGCCAACATTCTTAAAGCAGCGATGTAAGATGAATCTACCCATCTTTCTTTCTGTCTTGGTGCATTTCATGTTTTTAAGTCTCCAATTCAGTGATCTTTTAATCTTCTCATTGTTTACCTTATCACCATTTTTCTGCCCATTTTCTTCCCCTACCTTTTTCTTCCTCTCTCCTTCACGTCCTCTGTAATCCTTCCATCTGCTCTTTGTGTTTTCATTCTCCCTCCGATCTGTGCCAGCGGTCAGACCAGCTGAGCCCTCATCTATTTGCTGATCCTTCCCGCCACAGAAAAGTCTTGCCGGCCTCTAACACAAACACAACTTTCCCTCAGGAAGTCATATATTACCATCATATTCACATACCAGTGTGTCTCAAATGCTAACATCTGTTGCTTTGGCAAAAGGTGAGGTGAAGATTGCATCTCTACAGAACCAGTGTCGAATTTGTAGAACTGCACATAGTATTTAATTTCAGGGAATTCAATTCTATGTGTGCATCAGTAGACTGAAATTAGATGGATTGTATGTAGACTGAAGCCTAGTCTGTGATTTTTGTTCAATTCCAAGGGCTTGCTCAAGGGACACTGGATCGGGTTCCTTTCATGTGGCATGTCCTGAAATGACTTTGTCTTGTGAATTGCAGTGTTTTGAGTTAGATTTTGTCTTTTAAATGCTATTTAGGTGATATTATGCAAGTAGTGATATGTGTTATGAAGGTTTTTATGGTGTTTTTATATATATTCAACACCACGTGTGTGTGCGTGTGTGTGTGTGTGTGTATATATATGAACAAATATAATTTATCTTAATAAGATCTCAAGTACTTGTCAAGTGCTGCACCCTTTAGAAGCATGGAGGGCAACAAGCCTGTACAAGCGGTGTCAAGCATAGCAGTTTGCCTCATTAAGTGTTCTTTGCACTGAGCACATATGTTTTCTGTCTAATCCTTCAGGGGAAAACACAGTTTCCTTCATCTCCACCTATGCTGCTTAAAGAAAACTCACTGGATTTCTAATGTCAGATTGTGTAGCTCTATGATGGTGTAGTTGGATTTTAGGATATCCAGTCAAAAAATCAGCTAATATACAGATTTAGAATGTTTATTTATTTATTTATTTTTTTAATCACAGTGAAAGTATTACAAAAGAAAAAAATAACATGTGTTATATTCCTTTTAGGTGACCACTTCATGTTGCAGCTACATTTTATCATCATTAGCTTTGGAACCGTTTTATACTGTAACTTAAGAAGATGAACAGCTTTAAGTAAACGACATTCCAGTACTGTTTGTCTGTGCGTCTGTCACTATAACATACATAATTTGATGACAAGATGAGCCAGACTGCCACAAACATTTGTGACAAGGGAAAAAAACTGCATGGTACAAACAAAGCTATGTCACTGCTGCTCAAATATTTGGAGCATTAATAACATGAATTAATCTCATATTGTACAGTGCAGACTCTCTGTCTGTACTGATGAAAATGAATTCACCACTACAAATCAAAAGACCAGTTATTTCAGAAAGTGAACAATTCATGCCACTTTAATCTGAAATCATTGACATACGTGTAGTTAGAGACTGAAATCATTTGACAAGTAACAATCCAGTCCTGCAGCAACATAATGCCTGCCATACCTGTAATAGTATTATCAGAAGACAACTTCTTGTCATGTTAAATCCACAAACCCAGCTGGTTTCCAAAGCACAACAGTACCAAGCACAAATAAAAGATCTTTTATAAGGCCAGCCAGAATTTATTATAAGGCCAGTCTGACTTGTAAGCCTAATCCTGGTTTATCGCTTTGAACTTTGTGAAATAGTGAATTTTAAAAGAGCATTTTAAAATTGCAGCTGTGCTTCTCTGGTCAGAGATAACATACAAAAATGCTTGTAAAAGAATATGTTCCGTTTTTTATCAGGATAGTCTAGAAAACATAGAAAAAATGTGTAATTTGGGGAGAAAAAGCATACAGAAACATAAATGAGACGGCAAAAGCATCAGATGAGTCAAAAGAAAGCAGAAAGTGAAATGGTACAGGAGTATAAGGAGCTGTTTTCTGTGCTCTCCCTGCTGTGCATGCATCTGTGTCTATGCTCAGGTTTCAGACCTTCCTGTAATCCAGCTTTGTGTCTGCCTCACTGCCCCTGCACCTGTAATCTGCTTCCTGTGCTCCTGTAATCTCGTTTGAACTATGCTTATCTTCAGTTTCACACTGAAGGACAATTTACCACTGCAATACTGGCTTTACTCAAAACTCAACGCTAGTGTCTTCCTCAACTTTTATTTATCGAGGAATTTATTCATTTAAACCCATTTTGTCATAAAAGTGTTTTTTGTATGTCATATGTCAACAGGGCTCCCGAAAAATGTTAATGGTGCCTTTGAACCTAGATGGAGGCAGTTTGACAAAATAACTTTACAACATAACATAACTCTCATAAATAAAGTTAACTATATTGTAATCATTGTAAACCAGATTATGAAGTGGCAGCTTTTTGGCACTGCTTTGAGTTTCAGAACAAACATACATCTATCATTCTCCATGTGTTATAAATTAAGCGACTTTACTTTGTCATAAGACAAAAAGGAACTGATTTAAAACAAACATATTCTATATGAGTAATAATTGTAATAATATACAGATATTGATCTGCTATTTTAATTTGGAAATGAATGGATGTTTGAAGTCTGACTAATTTCCTGAACTCATTTGTAACTATGGATTTCACCAGAAGTAAATAAATAGCGACTGCAACATTTTGGTAGCTGTAAAAAAGTCATACTCTAGAGATCAGGATTATCTGGGATTCCCCTTTCAGAATTTTTTTGTCAGCTATACAGACCTCTGTCACCTCTGTGTAAATAGATATGCTTCCATCTGCCCTAAACCTTACTGCTGGTATACTTGAAATTTCCCTCTGTGGAACAATTTCTATTTCTTCTAACATAATTGCATTTCTTCTCGGTTTTATCAGACTTTTTGACCATTTGGTTTGTAGCATACTTCAGAGCTGTTCCAGTTAATAATGTCTGGACAAACCAGAAAGAAAAAGTAGTTCTCTTGCGCTCCAAGCGTCTTACTTTAAAAGCGTAATACTATTCTTAAACATTGTGAAATTCAATTACGACTCTTTCTGCTGAACCCTGCACAGCTCTTTCCAGTATAGATGGATGTCTGCATGTGGGCACAGCGGGCAGAGCAGCTCACATGACACACAGAGTATGAGATGCACCGTCTCTCTTCACAGTGAATGTCACTGAAATGTCAAAGAGTCTCAGATTTAACATACTTAAATTCAGTTACATATATGCAAAAGTAGGCTACTTTAAAATAAAAGTCTGTCCAAAACACATACTTGTTGTTGAGCTGTCATAATAACACAGTAAACCAACAACTGCTACAAATGCACTTGTCAGAACCCTAACCTGACGCATGCAATGCACTTCAGATATTCAGTGTGTTCACTTTGCTGATTACTGGCTACTGTAGGAATACAATGGAAATAAAGGAACAAGGAAGTTATTCCACAGTGTATGTCACCATAAATTGGTTCCGAAAGTCTCACATTGACAAACAAATATATATTGTCAGAATTTGGGAGTAGGGTGCCACAGACTCAAGCCATGCAGGCTTTTTCAGTGGAAATGCTAAGTATTGAGCATAGGTTTAAATGTGTGCAGTAGATATCACAAAGATTTTCATATTTAATAGTTTAATGTTAAAAAACAAACTCACTCACACTTAAAAATCTAACTTTGTTTTGCTTAATTTAGAATGTCCTTTTGTACTCTAGACAGGTTAAACATGCCACCAGAGGAAAGCAAACTTTTAGGAACATTAAAATTCAGTCACACTCAGTATACACATTTTGAAGTCTATCTTTCTCACTTGCCCCTATATCGTCTTTCTCATTTTTTCAACCGCTTAGTGTAATAGAAGTTTTTTCCTTCACATCCTTCATTGTCTCCCAGAGGATATCTGTCTCCATCTGTTTTTCTCTTTTTTGAACTATCAACCCTTTTATTTTTGATGAATCAGTCTTTGATCACCTGCCACGATCCCTATCGCTTCTGCAGCATATCAAGGACCTGGTTCGTTATTCTCTAGCGTGTAGAGCTAACCGAAAAAGGATCACATACAGTGTAAGCTTAAGCAGGTTGCAAGAGGAAGGCAGCATGGAGGCAAACACATAATTTATGCATAGCTCTTTCAAGGAGTTCCTGTCTTTTTGTTGGGTCAACGAAAGAAGAAAGAGAAAGGAGGGAGGATGTTTTAACAAACCTATATTTTATATAGCACAGCGAAAATGACAGTAAGATCAGCAAATGCAAGAAAAGCAAAGTTTGAAGAGTAAATATTTTACTAGTTCTTACAGAAGTTATTAAACCTCCTTCAGCAGGAATATTTGTTTCTCTACAAAAAATCCTATTGATATAGTGATTAATTAAGATCAAGTGAAGCCTTTTCTTTTTACAGTCATTCTCACGTTTTTGTTTTTTCATTGGAACGGACTCAAGCAGACATCTTCACCTCATTCTACTACTTTTAGTTGTAAGTTAAAAAAAGCTATTATTAAGAGCTCTGTTCAACAGGTAGATAACACTTACATAATTATTTACACAAATCAAACCAAAAATAAAGGATGTAAATAAAAATGCATCCTTTATTGCAGTAGAATCATTTCACTCTGAAAAATAAATCATTTGCACAAATGGATTCAGTGGGTGAGACTCAGCCTTCTTTTTTTGTAATGCTTCTCACATTTGTTGCATGATATTCTGCATTCTATAGTTTTATTACAAGCACACATTTCTATTTTGAACAGCAATGGTTTTATAGTGCACTTCAAGGTTAGGTCATTCGAGGTTTCAGACAAAACCGTCCATCCATTTCCAATGAGTGGTTACTGTATGTGAATGTGGCAAAGACATATCCCCGTATTATGGTTTCATGTTCTAAAAATCCTTCATCACATTGCATCATTAGGCATGGCATTGAAGTCATAAGGCCCTCGGGATAGAAATGCTTTGTCAATATGTCTTTTTCAAAATTACCTTTTGGCCCCATGTTGTACCCATAATTTCATTAATGATGATCCTTCTGGGTATTTGTTCATGAGCCATGTTTGAATGGCATGACGAGGCACACAACCATCTCCTCGCTCTGTGTGCGTGCGTACGGGAATAGTTCAACCTAACTTTTTTGTATGAGGCTCTTTATTGTTTGTTTTATAACAACAAACCACAGTGCAGTGGCATTTAGATGAGGAATAGATGTGGAGCAGAAGGATCAAAATAAAGAGTTTATAAATAGATGATGAACATAAAATGTACTTTTACACTCTATAACCAAACTGGGCTCCTGCAGCTGTTTTGATTGTGATGCAAAAAATGTGTCAGTGTGGGTGTGTGTGCGAGTGTGTGTGGGTGGTTGACATCTCAGTGATGAATGTGCATGTGTAGTAGATACAGGGGCTGGCAGTTAATGGCATAATGTCTGACTGGTTTGGATAATTACACCAGGAGAAAACATAAGCTAGGATCTCAAAAGCATAAGTAGGAGAGTGTGCATTTGGGGCTTTTTAATCCTCCCACCCCCAGCGTCTACATTAACATTTGCCAGTTCACCTGCAGTAATATTTTATCCCAAAGTTATTAATGCTGGAGCTTCAGCAAAGGAAGATGAATGTAAAGATATGAGACACTGAGTAATACAGGTGTATTATTACAAGATGATTCACGAGAGAGAAGCTTGAAAAGCACGGGAAAGAACGTTGGTGAATAAAAGATATAACAAAGTTAAGTATAACAGAAAATCTGCTAAAAATAGATTATCAAAGTTTTTTTCAGTTTCACTTTCAACATGTTCATTAAGCAATATTGTTACATAAGTGAGTGACATGCGGCGCGGTTCATAGTTGGTGAGGCACTGACTTAATCATAATCATATTTACAAATATATAGACCCCCTGCATTTTGTGCGTGTGGACAACGCTGGAGACAATTCTTCTACATGCCATGTATAGCCACGCTGCCGCCGTACAATAATTCCGTTAACTCAATCAAACTTGGACATGTAGATATTATTAATTTCGTGCTGTGCTCCACAGCAAAGGGAGAAGCCGTTGAAGTACAACTCAAAACCACTTCTTTCTCGCTCTCTGTATCAGCACAGCTACAAGCAGGCTCGTTGCCATAGCAACTGACAACAACGAAATAAGAAGAGAAAACACACAAAGAGCAGAACATTCAGTCTATTGCAGTAGTATGGTTTTAGGCTTAATGTTTATTCTGCGATTATTGATAAGTGATTGCTGTGGTAAGAGGAGAAAATATAAACATATCGCTGCACTTTACTGTGTGGCTAGCTCGCTGTTACTGTCACTTACTCTGCAGTTGTGGAGTCACAATGTCTGGGATCATGAGCGCCCCCTGCCATGAGGCAAGAGAACTGCCTGCCTCACCTCAAATCTGTTCTCTGCCGTTTCTGATCGCTCCCCAGCACACGAAACACGTTACACTCACAGTTGATGACCAAAACCACTGTACATTATATACATAAGCTAAATTATGGAAAATCAGTGCATATATTAAATGTTTTTTAGCCATTTTATTGCCGACATACAGGAGGAACATGCTCCCATAGGCCGTGCCTCACCTGCCTCCTCTGACCTGATGTCACTGGTGTATGCAATTTCGGGAATGTTTAAGCCTTCTAATGAGTTTCTTAACGTAAATTTAGATGAAGTAAATAACTGGTGTCTTTTTTTATGAGAATGCAACTTGGAGGACAGTATTCTACAATGTCAAAAGAAAAAGGATGGTAAATTTAGACAATACATTTTAAGACGTGGTCAAAAAAAAATATCTAACTACACTCACGAGGCAGGCCAGGACATGATAGAAATACTTTAATAAGAAAAGACGAACATACTTACAATTGGATGCATAAAGCGAAAACAAAGGTTGGCCATGAAATGAGGGGCAGGTTAATTTGTCAAATACAAAGGACTAAGCAGTCCGAATACGTCTTGTAAAAGTCTGGTTAGCTGACTTTGGGACAACTGAGTGGGAGTGTGAAATAAAGCATTGGGGGAGAGGTGGCGTACATAAAAAAGAAATAAATACACATGAGAAAGACTCAGAATTCAAGAAAAGATGAAGCAATAACTTAACAATTGTAAACTAACCTATTAGAAGTAAAGTCCAAAAATTAAAGACTTACCAAATACACAGGGAACACGGGGAGAAAAAACTAAATTAAAACATGACAAAACAGAAAACTGTAAAAGAGCAAACATGAACCCAAAATGTCACTTAGTTAAAAAAAATAAGTGTTACAGATTGTAATTACAAAGGTAGTTTTTTTATTAGAAATCAAACAATTGGTACATTGTGCTCATTGAATAAGAGCAAATGGAGCCGCAGCCTGAAAACATTCAACCTGAGCAGAACTGATTCAAAGATGTGTTTTTTTACGCTGGCTGTGGTGCACTTTCATACTTTTAGCGAATCTCCATAATATCCAGTCAGCCCTTTTTCTCCTCCATTGTGTTTTCCACTGAGCCTGCAGTGCAAGTTTCTTTTTAACATGGAAGTTTTCCTTCAATACGGCAACTTTTTTTCCTGACTGGTTTTAGCTCACAGCTTTATGCTTAAAGAAGAAAACAGTTGCGTTTAATACAAGCACTATGCAGTGTGCATTACTTTTGCTTCTTCTTCTGGTTAATACTTCTTCCTTAACCACATTAGTAGTTTTATTTAGAGTTTGCCCAACATGTTTTTCAGGATCTAGCTTGTGGTACTTTCTGTTTAGTCTCTTATGATCGCAGTGGTAAGAGGATAGCTTCAGCTAGAGTTATCCTGCAACTCTAGCTGAAATTTAGGTTGACTTATTTTACATTTGACACATTTTAAATCTATTTATATTCCTTTTTTGACTTAGTCTGAGATTACAAAGACATGAACACTTGATAATTCATTACAGCGAGTGAGAATCTGGTGAAAAAAATCTTGCAAAGTTTTTATTTATTTATTTATTTTATTTCCTCATTTCCAATCATATTAAAATAGCATAGCTCTATTTCAGATATCTTCTACTTCTGTACATTTC
The DNA here is from genome assembly GCF_019740435.1 of Gambusia affinis. Lineage (NCBI taxonomy): Eukaryota > Metazoa > Chordata > Actinopteri > Cyprinodontiformes > Poeciliidae > Gambusia > Gambusia affinis. The sequence continues at coordinate 5,472,048 of NC_057881.1, forward strand.
TGTGCTACTTTGTTTTTTCTACCTTCTCAAATATTTAACCTACATTTTCTACTGGCAAACAGAACTATTTATTTTTAGCATAAACATGGATTATATTGAAAATGCACATCTTGTTTTTCTTTTCAAGTTTACCGATGTAGCTCAACAGAGATATGCAAGTCTAATGTACAAAATATATTTTGTTATTTAAATGCAATCGATGATTAAAAGAAATAACTCAATGTCATTCAAATGATTGCTGATTGAAAGGAACAGGCAGTAGTTGTAACATCAAAAAATCATCTATAATTAAAAGTACACATAGGAAAAAAATAGTGCTTGATTTGCCCTGTTAATTTGACTTCAGCATACGTGTACTCATTGTAACGTCTTTGGATCAGACTCCTAGTGTTAGTTTAAAGCATGGCTGGAGCGATATCTATGAAGGATGGTTTGTTGTTCTTACAGATACTACAAGCATTTAACCAGCTGGTTGGTGCTGAGAGCCTTTACCAATACCATCTGTCTTATAAGTGTTCCGAGTATTGCCTGCTTTCCTGAAGTGCCTGGGATCAATGATAATATGAATCATTACAAGGATTGCAAGTTTTCTTTGCTTGGTGTTTAGTTCATATAGACAATTTATCAATGAAGCTAAATTTTGTCATTCACATCCATCACCTCCGAAGCACTGCCATCTTAATGTGGAATGAGTACATAAAGCTAAGGTCAGAATTATTCCCGCCCCAATGAAAACACACAAAACTTAAGATTTCCATTCAGATGATCATCATAAAAACTGTTCACATTTGTATTGGTTCCGGTAGAACAAAAACAAAATATCCACAATATTTGATCACTATATTGTATTGATATGTTGAATTGTAATAAAAAACAGAAAAATGACGAGACCAAAAACATTCCTTCCTTTGTTGTGTGTGCTTCCATATTAGATTTTACCATTCAGTTAGCTTGAAAACCACACCTGAAGATTCAATTCACTTTTATGTGACACTTAAGTTAACAGTCAGCATTGAATCTTGAATGGAGAACTCTGTTTAGCATTTCCAGGGCCACTTGAACACTTGGACTACTTTGAGGCCTTTGGTAAGAAGCTAATTTGTTGTGCAAAAAAAAAAAAAGTCTGTCTGAACCTCAAAAAGAGGATAGTTGACTCTTTTTATGAGAGTGGAGACTACACTGTGAGTGGAGTTGCATACTTAAGAGGATGTGCCAATCTAGTGAAGAACTACAGGAAGATTCTAGGGGAGCTAAAGAATGAGATTGCAGATATAAGTGGCCAAAATGATCTTCCTCTGCAGGGCTCTTGTTTAGAGATAGTGAGAAGTTCAGTCATCCAAAAGGGGCTCAAAGTGGATTCCCCTTTTCTCTACTCCGGGAGAACCCAGTTGAGGTGGTTCAGGCATCTGGCTGGAACGCCTCCTGTGCTGCCCTGGCGAGAAGCTCAGGGCATATCTCACTGGGAGGAGTCCCAGGACATGCTGGAGCAACTGGTTATCTCAATATGGCAGTGAAAGGTGTATGATCTCAGGCTGTATGTCCAGATGTCGCTCATACAGCCTATGGAGGAAACCTCTGACCAAATTGATGTGATATTCAAGTTGCCTTGGTAAATATATTGCCGTTGATCAATCGTTACACATGGATTTAAAAATTCTACAGTTTATGACTGTTGGGGTTTATGTAATACGGGTTAGTAAAGATTTGTTAGCTGACAAAACCTCGACTCTTTATTACCAGCATACTTGGGACTTAGAAGTGACAATCAAACAGAGAGCAGTAATCAGCACATCTCCATCAGAGCTGGAGATTCTGGTGACGATTTACCCACTGCCATGCCGGCAAGTAAAATTGCAGCCCTTCTCCTCACTGACATATGTGATTAATGAAGAGCGTCTCGCCATTGACATGCCTATTTTTTTCAGTCTCCTTCCCTGTCTACCAGCATTAATGTTAGCACCACTATTTTGGACTAACACCTTCTCTCAAACTTCTCATTTTCTTTTCCCTGAAAATGTGCTGGCTTTTTACTGGATTATAACTTTTGTTCTGTTTGATGCATTCTAAGGTTTTGGATAAGAATCAACCTCTGTTTGAGTTACAAATACAATTACTGGCAAACAAATAGATATCCAACAGGACATATACTTCTAAAGAACTGTAACTGGATTATATGTCTTACTGTCGGCAACAAATATCTTCCGCAGATACATTTTTTGCAACCGCTCTACATCACTGAATCACAAGCTATTTTTTGTTATACAGTCATTTTTATTCTAAGTATTTTAAAAATATTACGTCTTATGTTTAGAGGCAACAGGTCCAACAAAATCTCCTTTAAATCAATGGTACCTTATGTTGTGACATTACCTTCACTCAAGAAGTTAGCCTGCGACAGAGTTTGAAAAATATGCTTAAAGAGACAAATATGGAAACTCACATTTACTCACTGAAACACGACATGAAGTAAGACATAAATGGATAAGATAGTTAAGAAAAAAAACAAACAATAAATTTCAGATGCATTGCGGTGAGATGAAAAGATACATTTGAAGTATTGTTTCTTGTTTTGTTTTGTCATTTAGGAGATGCCTCATTCTTATGGTACACGACATGTACAGAAATTTGCACAAACCCAAATTGACAAATTAATGTATAATTTATTTTATTGGGTTAAAAAGTTTATAAATATTTTCAGCTGTTCTAGTGTATACTATAAGGAAATCAATATAAATGCAGCATTAGCAGATATTGCTATCCAAATAAATGCATGTGTAATGTATGTACATGTATTCAGGCATGTTCACATGTGTACATAGGGGTAGGTAAGGTGCAAGTAAGAAAATATACATACCCACTTTAGATCACCTTTTGTTTTTTACATTTTATTGTCCAAAGAATGCTAGAGAGCATGAAAGAAGCTGTCTCACCTGTAGCTGTGCGTTTACAGGCTGATTTATTCAAAAGAAAGTTCTCAAGTGGCTTAAACAGAAATAACTTGAAACCTGGTAAGACTGACTCTCGTGTGGCTGTGGCCTTCCAAACCACTTAAATCTTGGGATGATCCAGCTGCCTTTCAACTGAATCCCAATGCACTCAAGTCAAATATTGAGTGATTTAAATATCCCCAGGACAAATCAAGTCTGAATAAATGTGTGTTCTGCAAACCTTTTATATTTTCCCCCCAGCAGAAATAAGGCCAACCCAAGTCCTTTGCATACTGAGGTGTGCGCTTATTATAATGCATTATTATCTCCTTTCATCAACCATTTTAGCAACAGAGGTTAAGTTCAGAAGTTGTCTGCAGGTCTCATTAAACAGGAATAAGTCACAGTCTGAGTGGGAAGTGAAGAAGTGTGTGTCATTAATTAAGAGGGTTTCCCATCTCCATCTACTCAAAAGGAGTGAATATGTGTGCTTTAAGAAAAAGCAGAGGTTCAGTGGAAGGCTTGTTGTGTGAGTGCCGGGGCAAGCATCAGTGCAGGATTTTCTTTTGCTGTGAGAATGTGTGAATGCATATGTGTGTGTGCTTTCCTCTATGTACCTCCTCTAATTAGCCCTGGCTGTAAATATTTAATGCTACAGCAACTTGAAAATGCAAGGTTGTCAGAGTGTCATATAGCTCACTTTGCTCAGCAAATCTCTGCATGTTTTCATTTGACACACAAGAGTCTGTTTGTTTTCATAGGAGTTCTTTATAGGGGAAGGAATGGAATATTATGCATCAAACAGTACCAAACACAAATGTGTAAATCAATCCTTGACTGTTTGATGAAGTATCAAATCTTTTAAATGAAAACAGACAGAGAACAGCACATGGTCTATATTCAATTTCAGTATTTGTATTCATATTGTGTCTTTGTTATACAAATTCTGCTTAAATTATGAAGCACATTAAACAACCCCAGAGGACCAAGGTGCTGTAAGGAAGAGTAAATAGAAGAAAATAAAGATAATAACTCGGGAAAAAGGCATATAAATAAAACACATGCATGAAACATGGCTGGAGCTAGTCATGCTACGTGAGACTATATAAAGCAAGGGAGGTGAAGAAATGTTCATTAAGAGTAGTAGTGAAATTTCAACTTTACAAAAAACATAATAATCTGATGTAATAAACATGAACTGATGAAGTAATGTTTTACTGTTATGGAAATGTTGCAGCAAACAGCCAAGTTTTCAGTCCTGTTTAAAGGAGCCAACAGTTTCGGCACATCTCAGGTTTTATGAGTTTTGTTCGAGAGCTAAGGACAACCTGAATGCCATCTCTCTTGTTTAGTTACAGTTCTGGGAACTGAGTGAACAAGGCTCAGATGACCTGATGGGATTATATAGTTCATATTAGACAAGTAACTGAAATAGATTTAAGGCTTGGGACATTCAGTGCCTTACAGACTGATTACAGACAAGGAGTGAGTGCACAGAGTACAGAATGTTTAGGAGCTGCAGATGTGTAAAGACATACAGACATGCAGCCGCCTGGGTAAAGACATACCTAAAATTTCTGGATGCCTGGATAATAAAACATGCATGTTAGGTTACCTGTCAATAGAAATTGCTTTGCCATACATTGGACTGGTTATTTGTTTCCCCACTGACTTCTGGATATCAGAGATTTTGCTTGCAGAACAGATTTCTGTGGTGTTTTTGTTCCAAGAAAGCCTGAACCAACTCCACAGTAACTCAAGATGAAAATTTAAAGGGTGTGGTATTATGGTTAAAACATGTAAAATTTGTTCAGAGCTGGTGTCAGCAGATTGTGCTCTTTAGATTCATGAACACCCCTCCAAAAAAAAAAAGTCTCTAAATTTATTATAGTGGGGGTGAGTTTGTGTCTATAGTAACCAACTGCAATGCGCTGTATTCTGACAATTTATTAGAACCCGGGATTACGTCTTTATCTGTTAAAGTGGACCAAATTAACCACATTCATGATACATACATTCATGAGTTCACTGCCTTTCCATCCTTGGGCTACGTTTTGTAGATACAGACCACTGCAGACCAGAAACATCCCACAAGGGCAGCAGCTTTGGAGATGCTCTGACCCACTTTCTTGCCATCACAGTTATGCCCTTACAAACCTACTGAAATTCTTACACTATTTTGCAACATTTTTCATGCTTCCAACATCAACTTTAAAAGCAAAATGTTAATTACATTCAAATATACTCCCTACCACCTACTAACAGGTGCCAGAATGAAAAGACAATCCCCACAACTCATTTCACCTTTCAGAGGTCATAATTTTATGCCTGATCATCTGTATTGTTTAGCAGAATGTCTTTATGGTAAATGCTTTACCTTTGCCTTGGAAGGCCCCTGAGATCAAGCTAAAAATCTACATTTACTGCCTAACTGGGAAGCTTTGCATCCCTACGGGTCGATCACAAGTCACATCCACAGAGTGTTGGAGATGTGTTGCCAAGGAAACAAAACTGTGCTAGAGGAGAGGGATAAAGGAGGCGCAGACAATACAGGGAACTATATGCAGAGTGGAAGTGCATATGCATCGTCAAGCCAACGTTACAATGTATGCATAGTACGTACATCCTGTACTATATTCACCTCCAGTACTCTGAAACATTGTCCTCCAGCTGCTATTTCATAAAACAAAAAAGGAAGGAATAAGTAAGGTGGTGAAACAGAGCTGGTCGCATTAATAAAAACAGCATACAGAAGATTAAAAAACAAAAAAACAAAAACAGACCTCACAGGCAGACAGACAAAAGCTCAGACTGTGATGTAGAGTGACAGTGACAGAAGAGAAGGGAAGGTTTTGGCCATTCGGGTGCCCACCAGCATTTAACACCTCCCCAAGAGACAGGAATGATCCTGTCACTGACAACGGAGAGAGCCATGTTTTAATTTTAGCAACAGCCTGATTAACGTTTTACCCAAGTTGCTGGCCTTTTTTCATGACTCTTAGCCCCTTGCTGGCGACAGGTTGCCATGGGTCAGACAAATTGGAGGGCAAAACAAAGCCTGCTGTCAATCATTGTTTTATTTCTTGTGTAAAAACGAAAGATGGGGACAGAGGCAAGATTGAGACAGATAAAGAGAAGATGATGAATGTTGATGGGGTCTGTTGTTTAACCTTACATTAATTTAATATTTATTATGAAATGTAGGATTGCTCAAATGACGTTAAATCAATATTTATGAGAAAGCTGGTGAATCGGCCTGGACACAATTGGCATTCTAATGCCATAGCGAGCTTTGAATAAAAGCTGGCACAGTGTAATGAATCAATGATAAATCTGAGAAACTACGGAAAATATTTTATATATTTTGTTAATAAAAATATAACAGCTCTTCTTCTTTGAGTTTTTGTAGCAGAATTCTCAGGCTCTCCAATCACAAGGGAGGGTTTCTTTTCACAAACCCTCTGGTGTTTTCCAAAACAGAAAGTCTTGGAATGTTTAAAATATATCAAAAACTGAGTTTTAAAATTTAAAATTACCAGTTTTGCTTTTTCTTCAGATAGTGAAAGGAAGTTCTCTTTAGTTCACTTGTTCAGCTTGGCTTTTTATCCGGTTAGTATTTTTTCATTGCGTCATCTGCAGATCTCCAATTAATCTTAAGAGTTGTATATCTCCACTGACTGCAGGGAAGTGCTAGACTTCAGGCACTGCCAAGGCAACAGTGTTTTATCGACCTTAATTGGCAAGAGGGTGTGGCCATCAGACTTATGAGCACAGACTTGCAGAAGTTCTTCACAGTTTATTGGTAGGATTTTTGAGAACTTTTTCTTTCACAGTATTATCCTTGGTTTAAAATCCAAAGATTTGCAATATGGTCTCTGTCCTAAGTCAGAATCACTGCCTTTTTTATTGACAATCTTACTATAACATTATTTAATGTAATGACATGCACTGTATTCCAAGTTACACTTCTGCAAAAATCAGACTTAATCTAATCTTATGATGGAAGAAATGATAAAAAGAGACTTACAAAAGGATCATAAGCACATCCTTAATTGTTTAGTGAGTTTGTCTTACTGGGATGTCCCACATCTTAATTGCCTGTCTTATCATTCAATAAATTAAAATGTCACTGGAAATAATTCAGTTCACTAGGAAAAATATGTAATACTGATCAGATAGTACCAAAATAAAAATAGTGGCACAGGAAATAAGTATTTAGTAAATTCATCTTAAAAAATAAGCAGAAATGTATGTGGCACATATCTTTTTACTTTTTACTCCTTCTCCTCCACTGGATTTCTCACGATTTCTCAATTTCATGATTTCTTGTTTTCTCAGATACTTAGTTCCTGTCTAATATAATTTTATCACACATAACTTTTATATGTACTAATTTTCTTTACATTTGTTATATGTGTATTACGTGGGTTACTGCAGACATATTTTTGCAGTCTACTCTACAACAGTAGTCAATATTGAGAGAAATCATCGTGCTTGTGTGCCGAAAGAGGTACAAACAACAAAAAAATAAAAAACAGTTATTGTCTTCTTCTTCACATAAGGAAAAAAATCTTATGTAGCAAGATTGGTTCATTAAGCTCAGGACTCTGTTGTAGTTTCAAGTAAATGAAACAGTAAAAATCCACAGTAGGCAGTAAAAAAAATAAGACTCTGGTTGGCTTTTCAGTAAATTGAGTTTAAATGTTTTTCCTGCTGTACTTGAATATATTTTTCACTTGTGTGAAACTAAAAAAAACATCTATCTTGTTGAGCATTTTTGTATGATTCTATATGCCATTGTTGAATGTTGATGATCTCTGCAGGTCAACCCACCACACAATTGAAAACCTTTACCGTCTTTACCTGTCCTCTCACATCCCCGTTTTGTACATAAGCTGCAGAAGAGCCAGATCTGTCCCATGACCAGAGTGGAATTTATATTCAGAAATGTGTGCAGTAAGGTCCTTTTCAGACACAAAACAATTGGTGCACTTTTGAAGAGTGTTTTTGGTGAGCCTGCACAGAAGCAGACTTGGCTTTGGAGGGCCTTCCAGCCCCCTCCCACTTAGGGCTAATTGGTTTAGAGTGCAGCTTAATGTGGCAGACCCTCAAAGTGAATGGACTGAGAGTGGGCTAGAGGAGGGTGAATGGGGTTGGCCTGGAATTGGTCCAATGTCTTTAGAACCAGTCAAGAAGCAATATAATAATATAAAGACCAGAAGCAGAACATCAGTCTTGACTGATCACAAACATACATAATTTCATATAGTTGACTCATTACATACCACTTGGTTAAAATTTCCTAAAGGGCAAATACCAAATAGTTGTGGATTTGTATTTGATCTGTGCACTGTGAGATACAAAATTATGGATATTAAAGTTAAGAAAATGGCTATTAAACATGAATGAACAAATTTTAGGCGAATTAACAGCTAGAAAGAAACTTGAACCCACGGTTGAATTCATTTTGGTGGCAGACTTCCGCCTCCACAGTGTGGGACCTGTTGGCATTTCCTGTGTTTCATCTCCGCAGACACTCCTCCAGAGGTTGATTTCTCCTCTCTGTTGGTGTTAGCCTGCAGAGGAGCTGAAGTCACAGAGGATACTGAACCTTGTAGGTGTGAACGATCCCACAGGAGACAAACCTTCTGTTCATCACTCTGCTCTTCCTTTCCACACTCAAGCTTTATTTCATTTTCTCCACCTCGCTCTTTTTTCCCCCCATCATGTCTGTTCTTTGCTTCTGCCTCTGCTGCAGTGCTGGAAAGCTTCCAATAATTCAACAATGTTTTTTTATTAACGAGAGGCTGATATATTATTCTCTTTGACTCATAGTAATGTTTGTGTTTTTTTCTGCTGAATTTAATTTCTCATTTCTTTTCGTTCTTGAATTGAAAAGCTGTGGCTATCTCGTCCGTTAAACTCTTTTAACAAGGTCATTTTTTTAAAGCCATAGCAACAGTAACACCAAAAGCGAAAAAGAAAATCCACTTTTTCATGTCAAGAGCCCTTAATGAAATTCCTCAAATTGTTTGATATTGAATGTAACTTAGACTTTGCCTCGGAGGGTTTGACCTCAGCTTTGTCTAGGAAGGTCCGACCAATCTCTCTGCTTGTCAGACAGGAAATATCACACCTGTCTTCTTGGGTCCAATCAGTGACATCTTTACTCAGCCACTGCCTCCATAACCCCTGCTTCATTTAAGGATCTTTTCAGCTTCATCCCACATCTCCAAAGCCTCAGCCTTATTATATGAGCTCTTGTCCTGCCAAACTTATGGAGTGTCCCTGGAGGGTAAGTCTCCCTCATGTCCTGCTTCTCATCTTGGTTATCTGTTAAGCACAAATTTGTTCCTTAAGGATCCTTCTCAGTTTCTTGCTCCTAATAAGGGCGTCAAAAATATTTCTCCTCTAGTACTTGTAGTGACAAGGTGGTCAAGGAGCACAAGTTCCTCTTTCAGATATGGAGACACTCAATGATTGGTCTCCTCAACTTCCTGTTCCTTTACCCAAATTAGGGAACCAGGTTCACCCTTTCCTGTTTGTCATTCCTGTCTATAACAAGGGCTGTCAGAACGACCTTCAAGTCATTAATCATGTCTGCAACAAGGAGCTGGAGGTAGATTTGTCCCGTCGAGTCGGTTGATACCACTCTAACTATCCTGTTCAGTCATCCATCAGCTCTTTATCACTGACCTCCCCGACCTTGAGAGAGTGTCCAGATCACCAGTATGTCTGCAGCTGTTCCACCCAGGTTGATTGAACTGACCAGGTTTTCATGACTAGAAAGGCAAAACCACAACCTGCTACTAATTTCAAAAACTGATGGCAAAATATTGCTGTTGTCTGTGGTTGCCCTTGTCCTGTCCTTGACAACTACATTCTTGGAACTTTTTGAAAAATTCCCCCTCCAACATAACTGAATGTCCTGCTAATGAGAGGATTTAGATGTGTTAGATGTGGACGTATTTATTCAAAAGTTGCTAGATAATAGTTTGGGCACAATTGAAAAATGCTTTTTGTGCTTCTAAAGAACCTGGTCAGTAAAAGCTCCAGTGATCCTTAACATGATCAGATAACACTGAGTAGAATCCTTAATGTCTTTCTCTTTTTTCTGAGCAGTCCAGCAGTCGTCAATAATTTGAAAAAAGTCAAACTCCCGTTCTACATAAATGTTTTTAATAATCTGACAAGTCGTATGTCTGATTTTTATGCTGGATGAGAAAGAGGTGTAATTTTTAAAATAAAATACAAACACTTTTAGATCAAAGAAAACTATCATTTGTAATGAACAGAAATATCAGAAGGTCAAAGCAATTATTAATGCAAACCAAACACCTTCTGTTTTTGTTGATCTAAAAAAAAACTGTGTCACTGAGAGCATCGTGTCTCCTGAGACAGACACGATTAGCAGAGATTTACATGCTACTTTACATTCTTGCTCCAGGTGTGCAGATGAGTTTTCATAACCAAAATCCTTCTTATTCTTTTTGTTTTGTGTCCTGAATCTGAAGTTCTCGAAGAGGATTTCTGACAACACATTCAATGCACTTCAACCTACTTTTCTTCTCTCTTGTACAGTCTGCAGAAACTATGCCACATACACACCGGTTGTTGCAGTGATACAGATTCTGTTCAAAGTTCTCCAATTTCCATTTTTACATTGTTTTTATGAGGAGAAGAAGTCTTATCTTCTCCACATCATGGGCTTCTTCTACATAACTGTTTCAGCTCGAGATGCATTTTCTCTCCTGTTATCTTTTGTCTATCAATCTACTTCTCTTTTCATTTTGGCTTTTTTTTGTGTCTCTGCTGTCATTCGTCCCGAATATCTTTTTCTCTCAATCTCGATACATTGTTTGGTGAAGGTCAGCATTTGACATTGAAGCATGTGCTCTCCACAAAAGCACAGCAGAGTTGAGATTTGGTTGTCTGAGTCATTTTTCTCTCTCAGAAGAGAGAATTGAGTAAGAATTTAATCCCTTAGTAAAGCAGAGTAAGCCTCTGTTCTCTGCAAAAACATGAGAGACTGAAGCCCAAATCAGGTTTGGACCATTTCCTGAATATCCTGCCACAGCTCTTTTGCATGAACCTGGTTATAATCTTGAACTGTGACATTATGATAGCTGATTAATTACACTGTGAGTGTTAGATTATGTATGAACTTTTGAGCATACAATCCCTGTTCTCTACAAACACGTGGCTGGATCACAGCAAATTCGGAAAACTTGGTTTCAGTGTGATAGCAGAGCATAAAAAGAATCTAGTTGAAGGAATTTGTGTGCAAACCACTAAATCCCATCCAGCATGACATCTTACACCATGATTTGCACCTAGAACAGCTCTCTGTAGCATTGTTTTCAATAATTAAGTAATAAGACGTCATGCACAAAAACTACAAAATCCTCCACCTGGAGCAACATTCTCCAATGATCAGCTAGCAGTAGCCAGAATAATAACGACTTGTCATTATTTTGACTGACGACACTGTCTCTGAGTACAACAGCTGACACTTATGACGAAGACAGAAGTATAATTGAAACATGTGAGGTACGTCTGAAAAGACAAAGTAAACTACGCGTCTAGTAAAATAAACTCTAAGACTTTGTTGCATATAGACATAATGAGTTTTATTGGAAGAAAACTGAAATTCATAAGCCAACCAGCCATGACTTTCAAGAGTTTTAAAAGTCGCACATATCGCTGCACAAGACGAAATACAATTTGGGATTTTAATCTAACGAGTATAGAATTTAAACAGCAAATTAAGATGTTAAAAAATACTTTAGTCTCCCAGCAATCTGCACATCTAAGCCTGGGGACAATTTGGGGTTGTTGTGTTTCTCTCTAGCTGAAATCCGTACTGCGTGGTGGCCCAGATCATATCTCTCGACAACTGGGTAACTCTTACTCTATGACGCGCAAGCAGGAGCTCTCTGCCATCGTATTATGCACAATGCCTGGCTACTTATTGACATTGTAGTGCAGTCTGAATTCAAATTTAAAGAGGTTTCTTTGGTAGTATTTTAGCCAACAAATGTATAGAAGGGAAAATACACTTGGTACCACTACCTTCCAGGTAAAAGGTTGTACGCCAAAACAGCATGCAGGGATGACATATCACTTTATCTTACAGGCTCTGATGGGGGAAAAAAGTTTCTGATAAGTAGGACTTTCAAGATGAATAGGGTAATTCATTATTTTTGACTGGGCCCCAGATGTTAACGTCACACATCATGAGTAAGAGTGAGCTGCCAGCTGTCTTCTGTACAGGTGAAATTGATTAATGTTGTTTCTTTTTTCCTGTGATTTGTTGCTGTCAGTTTCAGAGATTCTATGCAAAACATTTGGAGTGCCTTGGGAGAAAATTTGCATTTCCTCTAGGTGTGGCATTCCCATTAATGATGATTAGTGCTGGAAGACATAAATACCTGCACTCATTTTCTGACAGGTAGAAGCTGATCAAACATTACCCAGTAGACAGTGTTGGACAGTTTGTTTTTTACTTGTGTAAAACAGATTCTAGTAAAATAAATTATGCCTGTGTGCTCTAAAAATATAGTTGAGCTCATCCCTTTTTTTATATATAGTTTCTTTATGCCATGAGAAGACACCATTGGGGCAAAAGGAGTCAGACAAATGGATAAATATATTTTTGTTCCTGCTTCTTCCCCTCACCGCTCCTATTTTGTCTTCACCTCTCCCTCCTTTCTCACTCAGCTAAGTTCCTGCACACCTTCACATAAGCCTTGCCTCACCCACTCTAATCGACTCTAATTTCTACTCTCCATTTCTCCCCACGTACATCCTTCCATTTTGCAACTCCTCTATATTTGCTGACAGTGGAGTTGGTAGTTTTCCCTGCTGGCTTGCCTCCGGAGATTTCACCCGGTCGGTCCAAGTCTCCCAGGGACAAAGGAGATCCAGAGGTCAATCCATCACCTTCACACCGCTGCACAGGCCCTTCCACTCATCTGCTTACGTGTGTCTTTGTCTAGTCATCAGTTTGTCATTGTTTCTCCATCACATTCAGAGATTTTCTGTGCTTTGAAAAATAAACATTAGCAAAGACATTTAAAATAAGCGAATGCTATTCTTTGGTCTCCAAGATATATTTAATATTTGCAAAAATAGTGAATATCTAAACAAATTTAGAAAATTTTGATATTGGCAAATTCTGATAATTTAAAGATCAAAACATTTTCATTCATACAACCCCTACAGCAAAGAGCAAAAAATCTTGACAATAACAGTTATACCCAGAAATTTTTCCTGTAAAGGAGACAGTTCTTTTCACATATGTATGGAATTATGTATATGAAATCTCCTACTTCACCTGACAGTCTTGACAGTTGTATTTAAAGGGGGATATTATGCAAAATATACTTTTTTGAGCTTTTTACATTGCCACTCCACATCCAAAACACACATGATGTGCTGCTTTGAATCTTTCATGCATGTATTATAAATTCTTGAATCTTCTGTGGCAGCCATTGAGGAGTTCCTTAATGCCTGCTCATACAATGTGCCATCTATTTACCCAAAGCCTTCAGTCCCAAGCCGAGCTCCTGACTCACAACCAAACTATTTCTCAGTATGATGCTCAGAAGGATTGTAAACAGCATCATGGAGTAACATTGTTGTGATAGTTTGCTAAACGGCAAGTGTTTCAGCTTCTTGAAGAGACAGAGAACAATTTCAAGGCATCATATATGGCTATTATGAGATGTTAAAATGTTTTTTACCATTATTTTTGATATATACAACATTTAGTACCACTACTAAATGGCACTAAATATAAATGGTACTAAATGGTACTAAAACTAAAGGTGGCATACGGTGTATTCACACCAGCTCTATTTAGGGAAATCAAGCTCTGAATCAGAACTAAAAAGATTCAGAGCTTGATTTCTGGTCCTCGTGATTAACGTGAACTCTGGCGTAGTCCCAGTACATAATACCAAGCAGACTGTAGACTGCTCCAAAAGCAGGAAGTGGACTAAAGCATAGGGAATTCTGGGTAAATAAAACCTAAATAAAATTGGTCTAGCATTTGTAGGAGAAAAGCTTACGCTGATGTCATTGTTGAATGTTGCTTTTATATATGACGTTCATATTTCATGCGGACGAAAGTTCAGTCAGTGTCTTGTTTGGAGGTTTTCTTGTTCTTTTCTTTTATGATTCTTGGTTCAGTACAACCGCAGACAAATGGGAAAACAAGTTGGTCATAGGGTTTGGTTCATTTGACACTGTAGTGTGAACACAAAAACATTCCAGCTGCTATTGCAATTTTGGTCTTCAACCGAGTTTACTAGACTATTAGGTGTAAAAACACCCATAGTCCCTTGATACATTGCATTCTCTTTTTCTGGCTTGGTAGTTATTACATAGCAAATACTAAATGATCTAATATGATCTAATTTACTAATGTCTGAAGTACTACATTATGAAGAATACATTCTTCTAAAAAAAGAATAAAAAGTAAAAAAAAAAACAAAACACCTAACTGTTAATTAGTATTGTTAAGACTAAAATTAACAGCAAGAGTGGATTTGAAAAACACAATAAAACTCTAAATGAAAGCGGGATCTATAAATCTCTAAAAGATTAGGGTGTCTAATCAGTATAATATCAGGTGGCTTCTTCACTGCATCCACCACGCTCTTTGAAAATGGCACTAGATTGTTTTTTAATAACACAAACAACCTGAAAATATCTTGGCTGAACAGACTTAATGTCAACACAAATTGCACCTGGATCACTAATCAGCTATCCGATTGCACAAATGTAATTTAATTTTGAGTTACTGACCTTTTTGTTTGATTCAGAATGGGTATAAATTTGATTATCTCGTGTGCATCTGATGCTGAAACTAATTCTTATCTATCGGGCATCAAATACTGCAGTTCAATCACAACCAACAGTTAAGAAACAGTCTCAAAAGCCAGCTGTATTTCTGAAGGGAGAGGAGTCATTACTCCTCAGGATTTGTAGTTCAAACCCAGATCTGTTTTACATACCATATTCCTCTGACTCATTAGTATGAATGCCTGTATGGTATGATATACTTGGATTTATGTAGTGCCACCCAGGGGTAATTTCTTGTTAATTAGCAAAGAAGTACAAATAACAAAGTAAAAAAGGAATAGAAGGTAAGGTATAGAATGTCAGAAAGTTCATGGGGTTTGCTTGTCTTATTTATTTGTTTATATTTACAGTGTTACAAGGGAATAAACCAAGTTACATAACAATATTAAATATGATAAAATGTTCTTACTGCTCTGGATCACGATCCATAAATGTTAAAGGTAGATTATTTTACAGCCTATTGGTTTGGTCTTGCAGACACAGAACTTACTGAGGCTAACCTCAGTAATATCTGTTAGCCACTAACAAATATTACCTTGGATTCATCACTACAAATCCTACATTAGGTCTGAATAAGACCTTTTTCAAGAAGCTGTTCCAACTAGTAACCAAACTGGAGGTATAACACACTTAAAACTTGCAAATAAGGTTCTGTATGATGAGTGACAGAATAGGGAATAGATATTTTTTAACCTTGAAGTGATCGTCTCCAGATCTTGATCTAATCCAGAGATGCAACAAACTGTCTGAAACTTAGCCAGTTATGATTCAGATCATTCAACTTTGTGGATTTTACTTCATTGTCAGTCCAAATTTAACCTTTCTCTTTTGAAAGCCAAAATGTCAACAGTAGGATGAGTGACAAATTAAGAGGAAGCCTGAAACATCAAATCCCTTAATAAGGGAATCTGACAGCTGTTATGTGGTGTGAGACATTTTGCTGGCATGTTTTGTACCCGCTTGTCATTTTAGAGGGATGGGTCACTGCAAATCAATGCAAACAAGTTCTGACTGAATACTGCCATAGTTGAAGAAGATGATTCTGGTATGTTGATTCCTGGTTGGGCTTTCTTTAGGCATGTTTCAACAACAGGAACTTTCACTAAGAACCAGTGTAGTTTCCTTGGGCTTTTACTTAAATTAACCTTTCAGGTTCCAGTGTATTTACTGTATCATAGCCAGAAAAGTACACTTGTGGGAAGGTAGTACTTTTTTATTTAATTTGAGCTTTTGGGGTCTCATAAGTAAAATACATTTCTGGAAAACTACCATTCACACATAGCGTCCAGTTAGTGTCCCAGCTTTGTATAATGTGTCTGAGTTAGGATGAAGGATGTAAAATGAGAAATATTTTACTGAGTCTAGAAAGGGTATGTTCAAAATAAGATTACTTACTTAAACATATTCTGACTAAAACCATTCAGTGCTTTATTAGCTTTCAATGAGAGCCCCGATAGTCAAATAATATTTATTCCAGTTGTTCAGAAAGTGAGTCGCTCTGATGTCAGGTGGAGACTCTTCAAGCATTTGGCATGCCGAGGTGACTGGATCATAGTTATTGCTGACAGAGCGTCTGCATGAGATCGAGTAATAGTATTATTAAGTCAATACTATAACATTTGTAGTATATATACAGAGCATATGTGTTTTATACATTTTAAGTTATGGTGGCAACGTAACTACAGTTAAATTTAGATAGCTGAACACATTGAGAGTGATACTCCACATTTCAAGAAAATCAGGAATTACACTGTGAAGACAGTGCAGAATATATCCAAACAGAGGTTCAGTCCACTTTACGATATAATTGCATCTCTTTACTCCGTAATATTTATGTAGTCATAACTTTAACCTCTTTGACTGTAAGAAAAGATCAGTGAGTCAGTATGTTCTAGACAGAAATGTCAGTGAAATAATCAATGTACTGTGTGTGACTGTTTCTATTATTGTGAAGAATTGGTGATATACTTCAAAGAAGCAAAAGGGAAAAAAAATGCAAAGATAAAAGCTTTAGCTGTGTGTCTGGAACATAAATTTTTTAAATATGTACATTATATGTTGGTTTCTCTTTCCATTCAATTTCTTTTATTATGAGCATCACAAAGCTGTCATTTTTCTTAAAAAAAAAAAAAAGAAACAATAAACACTGGTTGGGTGGATGGATAGATATTTATTTCCAGATGTTTATTTTTTAAGAATGATTGATGTCATGTGCAAAGATCAAACGTCCCTCTTCCCTCTCTGCTGTTTTCAGAGGAAGAAATGTGTTGCATGTCAACAGCTAAATGAGAGGATTACCATGTCATTATACTGGTTTGAGTCAGCAACACTGCGCTTCATGATGCCATTGCTGCAAAACAAAATCTTCTTATCCCCTGAAGGAAAAGAAAGCTAATATCCTATATTTAGGTGAGCATTAAGGCCCATTACCCAACAGATGGGGTGCTTAATTCGAAGAACTCTTCTTTTGTTGGGTGAAAGCCCTTTTTTCCCTTTTTTTTTCTTCTTTTACACTAACTGCTTTTGATCAGATCATGGAAGCATTATGACCAAACCTGTCACATAAATGTTGTTGTAACTATCACAAATGCCCAACAACAAATTGGGTTTGAAAAAAGACAAAAACATGAAGATTAGGGAAGACACATTAGGGAGATTATTTACCATATTTAGCCAGATCCAGTTGTATAAACATCGGATAAATCTGCAGCTTGCAGCTGAAATCTCTGTCATAGAAACATTATTTTTGGTCGTTCTTTAAAATAGAGTTTTACAACTTAGCAGAATACATATTTATCTTCTATAAAAGAGCTGTAAAGTCTAGTGCATTATAATTGAACAGTGAAGTAAGAGTGACTCACTACTGCAGCAGAAAATTTAAATTTACGATTTAACATTTATGCTACTTCGGTGATAATAATTTAGGTTTCTGGAATATTTAGAACCTTGTTTTATTTATTTTTTTGGTTTCCCTTATATATATGTCATATGTTCTGTTTAGCATAGAGATAAATATACTGCTCTGCAACATTTGATTTCTAAAGCATTTTTTGTCTTGAATGAAGGAAAAATGTGAGTCGTGGGGGCCAAAACAGGACCCATGTATTCTTTGTAATTGATGTGATTCAATACTATCATCTAATAATCTTGTTTTTATCAACCATTATGAAGAGCCTGCAATGGACAGAAGGGTAGTTTTGTTACTACTCTTCAATCACAACTCAATTGTTTAATTTAAGGGCTAAGAATTTGTGTTTTTACACAGAAAGAGGACGGAAATGTGTCTAAGAAGATAGCTGGAGTCTCAGCATGTGTTAAATTAATGTGGATCTGCACAGCATAGATAGTAACATTTTCGGTCTAATCATTTGATAATGTGCGGGATGTTTCCATATTTATTAAACTCTTGTCTGTTGAGCGCTTTGCCTTATGTGGTGCAGACCAAGAATGACAAATTGGCAAGTTTAGTTTGGTCTATTTTCCCAATTCAGCCATTTACTTTTTTAACACTTACCGGTAGTAGTTGTTGTAGACCACCTAAAAAGTGTTTTTTTAGATTCACCAACATACACAAAAAGATAAAAAACAGTGTGATAGCAGCTTTGGGAGGTTTATTTAGAAAACAGAAAGGATTGTGCTATAGCAACTGTGTTACAGATAAGTATGTTTTGGCAAAACAAATATGTAATACTCTTGTTGCATTCAGGAATGTAGGCATGTCTTGGAGTTTGCATGAGAGACTAAAACCACTGTACATGCAGGTCATATGCGGTTCCCTGAGAGTATGTCTGCAGGAACGTTTGCTGTATGATATATTCCAGAAAGCTCAGGTGCAGTGAAGTGTTTCGTCACTGTGTTATTGCATATATTAAACATAAATCAAACTTGCTATGTTCATTAACTTTCTCTTCCACAATATTACCTCTTATGTCTTTGAGAATATAAGTTTGGTCTTTATTGCGGCGGCTGTGACCCACACCATCTTCACTTGTGAAATTGATGAAGTGAGGCTTTAAAGCCTAATGCCTTGGTGCGCTCTATGTAAATTGCTGTGAATGTGTGTCAGCTAAATGCCTCCAATGTAAAATGAGATTGGATTGAAAACAGCTAATAGAGCTGTGCCTGTGATTAGCCTCGGAGCTGCTGCAGCGAGCTGTGGTGCTAGTTTTGTATCAGCAGGGTCCCACTGGCTCTGTTTGCCTGCTGACATGATAGCGTTTCCTACAGGAAATACCCTAATTAATTGTTGTCATTATGTGTTTTTTATCCTACCTGCAGTCAGTTCTCATTTCCTGTCACCACTCACATCACATCTCTGTCTGCTCTATTTTCATCTCTTAGACCACCATCCAGTTTTGTTTTCAATTTCTAGCTGTCTCTGCATGATTGTAAAACTTCCCTAGCTCCTCTTCAAATTTGTATTTTCCTCAGCTACTCATCTCTTTTATTCCTCCTTTGAAATTATGAAAATTCTTGCAGTGGATGTTGGAAAACATTAGGTTTATTTTGGAGGCAAAGCTGTTTGGAACTTCAACAAAATCAGTGCCTGGTGGCTCCCACGGAAGAAGAACAGTGGGATTTCTCTTCAGCACCATTGATACATTCAATGGACTCAGATGGAAAATCTTTCAAGATATTTTCTGCATTTCCTCTGTCTTGCTGCAGTTGGTTTAAACTGAACACTTGGGATAAATATCTAGTTGCCTAGTGTTGTAGTTTTGCTCTTGTGATTTTGCATCTTTCAGCATTTTTACATTAGATTAAGTGGAAAGTTTAGAGATTTTCTGTTTGTATAATTTTGTAAATGTTTTGCTGCAGAAAAGAGGCAGCAATCTTTGACTTGCTCTTTGATCAATTCAGTCAATAAAGGCTTCTTTCTAACAAAATAATAATACTTTGGCCCAGAATTTGAAAGTTGTTTTTGTGGCATCATTATGGCTACACAATGGAGAAAATTAAACCTTGACAGAGAAAAAGATGAGAAGTGTTATTAATAACAACACCAATTCAATTCAAAAGGGAATTGGCTGCATTATGAAGTAACTGTCTTTTGCTGCAGAGAGAACAGCTATGCTTTGACAAATTGCACCGTGAGGAACGTTACCTGGAAATGTTGAAGCAAAATCTTAATACATCAGCAGGGAAATTAATGTTTAGGCACAACTAGGTCCTCCAAATGACACTAACCATAATGTCAGCTTAGTTACAAAGTGGCCTAAGAAAAATAAAGTCAATATTTTGGAGTGACCATCGCAAAGTTCGGATCTCAGTCTCCACAAAAATTTGGTGCGAATCTGATTCTTTTAGATTCTATTAGAAATGGGCAATTACTTCAGAAAATCACATGGAGGATCCCATAGAAGGATACCCAAACATTTGACCCAAGTTATTATTTTTTAAATCAAATATTACCAGAAGTCAAACAGATATATTTAAACTCCTATTTTTGAAGAAAATTATCAAACAACTTTTTGTCCTGGCACTTAGCAAAGAGAAATGATAAAACTAAAAACCTTCATCTGACTTAATGTGAGATAGAGAAAAAAAACTGTTATGTATTATTATGTGCAAAAAAGCAACTATCAACTATGTGTTTTCCATTTTGACAATTTTTTACACCTTTTTACCATTTTATAATTATTATCTGACATTTAACTTATTTATTTGTGAAGTTTTTGACCGGATTCCTAGCAGCAAACATCCTTGTTAATAACCAACTCTGCTAAATGAAGTGGGTGACATCACTGCTTAAATAATACGTGACATGCCACAGTGCTAGCATATGTGATATATATGAGTAATCAGTAGTAATGGCGCTTCCATTTGTCTTGAAGGTGGCGGTACAGGCAGCCAGCAGACCATTCTCCATGAGGAGCAGTGGAAGATGCCGGCTCTGCCAGCACTGCTGCTGTCGATTTATGTTGTCGTCCTGCTGCTGACTATGGCACCCCTCTTCTTCAGCCAGGCCAACACCCTCTCTGCTGTCCGGATGGGTGAGTACAGCAACAAATGTTTGGTTTCAATAATGTCTTTGTGCAAGAGGAACTTTTCAACAAAACTCTCCTCACTGCCAATTATTCAATCACAATTTTACATAAATATCATAACTTTACTGATCATTCTGTATCGAGATTTATACACAGAAATTCTTACTTTCTGTTTGAAGAAAGAAATTAGGGTTTATATTTTGATAAGTTGTTTTTCTGTCAAATTAAAAGGTGGGATTGAATACTAAGTTGTACTAGCAGTTAATAGGGGATTTCAGATGCAGGTGGTGCAGTAGGTAGCACTTGCAGCAAGAAGTCTCCTGGGTTCGATTCCTGGCCCAGGGGGAATCGAACCCAGGAGGGAGAACACACACATGTTCTCCCTGTGCTTGGTGGGTTCTCTCTGGATTCTCCGGCTTCCTCCAACAGTCCAAAAACATGACTGTCAGGTTAGTTGGTCTCTCTAAATTCTCCCTAGGTGTGAGTGTGCGTGCGTGAGTGTGTGTGTGTGTGTGAATGGTTGTCTGTCTCTGTGTTGCCCTGCAACAGACTGCCGACCTGTCCAGGGTGACCCCGCCTCTCGCCTGAAACATTCGCTGAAGATAGGCACCAGCACCTGTCCGGACCCCACTAGGGACAAGGGTGTTCGAAAATGGATGGACAGAATCTGATATAAAGTGAAATCACACAGCCAGATTCAAATTCTGGATGCATTCTCAGTATCAAGTCATCATTTTTAGACATTTGCATTAGTTTTAATTCCAGGTCGACTTTCTATTAAAAGAAGCACAGAATTGGCTGAATGGTGGGAAATGACAGCATGTACTGATCGGGGAAAAGGGACACTCTGCAGTTATTGCAGATCTAAATTGGGGGAGAACAGATTTCAGATTGCCTGGCAGAGCATATGTATGTCAGATTACTCAATTCATCAAGGGACTATTCATTAGGATTATTTGATTATCAAAATATTTGATAGCTGCGGTCTTGCTTTTCTCTCATCTTTTTAAATACATTTTGCTGCTAAAAATATGCATGTCCTCTGGATTACCTCTGATTATTCTACCCTCTTTTACTCATCACAGTTTTTCTGTTTTGCCACTGGTGTATCCCTCCCATTTTGATTCCTCTCACACAAACACGGCTTTGTTTCTGTATTTAAAAATTCCTCATGGCCTCCCTTTGGCTTCTTCACTCACTAGATTAGTGCTTCTTTTTCTTGCTCCCTTCACATTTTGTTTTCAGTCCATGTTGGATCATTTGCAAAAAGAAATAAATTCCAGCAGAACCAAATATGATGCTTCCCTTCTCCATTCCAGGACCAGAGTCGATCTCTGGGGTCATGACCTTTTATTTCTCATCCTCACATCATCCAATGGTAGAAGATTAACTTTCATAAAAGCAGAGCCTTAATATTGAACTTAAACATTCAGCACTCCTGCTCTCTGATAAGATCTTTCACCTCTTCTAATCCCAACCTTGATGACCTCATGTTCAAATCCCTTTTGCTTTTAACTGGAGGAGCTTTACAAAGACTGTCGGGAACTTACATACATGCTGCCATGGCAATCGGGTCACGCGGTGGTTTGTCACGGCTCACCTTTCACTCTTCCTTTAATACAAGCTGAGTGCTGTACACTCGCTCTGCTTCAGTTGACACGTTATATGTGTGGTATGGCTCTCTTTCCTGGAATTTCAGGCATCTTCAGATGAGCTTCAGAAAATGAAGTGGAAACCAAAAGCTAACATTCACAGATAATATCACAGAGAAGTTGGATTTCAGTGTCAATCAACGTAGCCCAGGTGAAAATGTGCCCTTGTTTAATCAAGCACCAAATATGAATGACCACTTTTTTTTTTCTTTTTTTTTTTTTTGGACAACTCCCAGACATGATCACCAGCAGCTCTGTATAATCAAGTAATTGGTTAAACAAAATGTCGCTCTGATCTGAGCAATCTCAAGGACAGATGAGAATGTTAAAACATTTTTTTTAGTTTAAAGAAGGTTAAATGCCACCAAAAATTATAAAGTTGAATAAATCTGCAAAGGAACAAATGCTTTTCACAGCATTACATCTGTGTAGGCTTTGTCATAATTCTGTAATCTAATAGAGTTTAATGTAGCTCAGTTCACTGTCTCTCTCTATTCTTGTCTTTGTATTTATCTGCAATTTTACTTTCAGAAGACCATATTTATATTCTGATGCAAGAACAACTGTGACTAGACTTAAAATAAGAGTAAGAGCCTCAGATATGCAGGATGTGATGTAGAGTTTATTTCAGTGGGCAGTGAGAGGAATCTGATCTCAGAACAGATACAAACGTAGCAAATTGCTTTTAGCTATACATTAATAAAACAAGATATTTGCGTTTTTCACTCTCAAAACTAAAAAAAAATAATTTTGTCAGAGTTTATGTATTGCTCCTTTGTTTACAATGCATTTCTCTCATCAGGTGTAGAAAAATTACTTTGGTTGCACTCCAATACTCTGAGCTTTGAGCAAAATTTCAAGGTTAATTACTCAGTGGGTGGAAAATCAAAAAAGGCTGTGTCAAAGTGTTTCAGTAATTGAAGCTCTCCTGTTGTGGTTTATGCTGGAAGCCAGATTTAGCTGATGTTGTGGCAGGTAACCAAATATCAAGCAGTAACAAGGAGACATACTTATATTCCCAAGACCTTCTTGGTTGCTAGGTAATGGTTTCGTTAACAAAAATAGCAGTAGGCACATGTTTATTATTTTCAGATTTTATATATCTTTTAGGTGCTTTTATATTTTCATGTGCAGTATCATGCATAAATCTTGAGTCTGCCATTATATTGTTTTGCTGATAAAAATCCAGACTTTTCTGTAATCTCTTTCTGTAATTATTTAAAGTGGTCTAGATCAATTGTTCCCTTTGGTGTCTGACAGAGTTTTAGAGGGTATATTTGGAGGCCTTAGTACTGTTCAGTCCAGTATTTGGCTATTGGAAGAGGATGTTTTGTGTGTAAAGATTCTTAGCACTAATCTATGAATCACTCAAGCACAAAAGGATTCATCGAACTGCAACAGAAAAGACAGACTATTGTTGTCAGCACACAGCTTCACTATAAAACAATTTTCTAAACTGGGCTTTTAGCATTGCACTTTCCCTTTTAGACAAATTCATTAAAAAAATATCCAAAATAACATTTGCAAAAAAGTGATTATCAAATTTGTTTACGGTACATTTAGGAATTGATATTTTGATTCTTACTGACATGTAAAAACTGACAGAACAGAGGTGAATAAATAGTCATTTGGTTTAAAATCACCCTTACATTTTATTCTTAGTAGTATAAAATTGGGTTATACTATTTTCCTTTTTTACAGCTGCCATGAAGTCTTCTGTATTTATAGTTTTCAAACTACGAGCCCGACTTTCAACACAGTAAGTTCAAATGAAGTAAAGTCATCTTACTTTTAGGGAAAAAATACTTGCCAGTAATCTTAGCAATCAGTAATTCAGTAGTTGTGTTTCAATTACTTTTTGCATTTTGTGCTGTACAAAAGACAATTAACTAAAATATTTTTTTAATTCAAACATTTGGTCTCGGCCTTAGATTCAAAAGAATTGTTCTTGTCTCCAACACTGGTGTTGACCACTAAATTAGGTCATGTATAGTCTTTTTCTTTGATTCAGGATAATAAACAAAGACTTCAGCAAGATATTGAAAAACAATTTACAGAACACATCTAGTAATTTGATCTTTAGAAATTTCATCTTTACATAAACCTTTGATGAATGTACATGTTAGTTGAGTATGATTGTTAAAGCCAATTTTTTGAGAAACTCCAAAATGACAAATGACAGTCCACAAATTTCTAATATTTAGGTATCTCTAAACACTGAAAATACCATCCATGCCATACAAAGATCACACTGATTGAATTCCTCCACTCTGACATTTTTTAATAGCCTGTGGGTTTTCATCAAATCCCCATGTTATAGCTAATTTGTGCCAACAAACCACTAAAAGACATTAACCGACTCACACTATGAACAACAACACCTTCTACTAATTAATCACTGATGCACAGTTTCATTGTCATGTAGAGAAATGACCCAGATTAAATCAGAGACGGTTCCTATAATTAGTGGAACTGTGTGTTTACGTTGCAGGTCTCCGACCGTGCTGCTGCACCAGCTAACAGATCAATAGGTGTCTGTACCAATTAGCATTCAGAGAAACAGGAGTCTCCATTATCACAGTTGCAGTTGTCACTGAGCTGTTGATTTAGACAGTGCATTCACCATATACAAAGATAAACCTACTGACAGGATATCCACAGTGACCTGCAAAAGAGTTCACGCAACTCGACTGCAAAACTTAAATATATTTCAGCACTATTTCATGTGCCACAGAAACACAAGGTAGCACATTGATTTTGAAGCAGAAATAAAGGCATACATTGTTTTTAATAATGTTCAATAATGGATTTTCACACAATTACCGGCTACAAGTCCTTTCGGATGTGTGTTGACCAGCTCTGGGAACCTAGATACTCTTGAAAATGCGCTTAAGTTAAATCAGACTGACTGAAAGTTCGGTTTGTTTAGGGAGATATGAATGTGTGATCAAAGTCTAGGTCATTAAAGTGAACTCTGGTGCAATTTGAATGTATATGTGAATGCCAAGCGGATGGAAGACCACCTCAAAAGCAGGAAGGGAATTAACATGCAGTGCATTGTGGGTAAATACAGCCAAAGCAGCACTGGTGGGTAGAGATCTGGTATTTTTTCTACTCTGTATATTACATACTGAATTAAAATAAGATCACGATAGTAAGCTCTACAGGGAATCAATAGTAAGTGAAGAAATAAACAGAGTAAGATAAGTTAGTTACTCTTTCCAAAGCCCCCAAAGACATTAATCATTGCTGAGAACAAGAAATGATTTTACTCAAAGTCCCAGGACTGCATGGCAGGGCTTACACATAGCTAGATAAAATTCAGAATAAGAATTTATTTTGAATAAAGGGAAATGGACAGACAGAACTTATTTGCTTACTCCCTAAAGGAAAATAACTACTACAGTGTCACATTTCTGGAAAAAAAATCAATATATCTGTAGAAACATGAACTTGTGGTGATACACTCTTAGAAACATGAGTGAAAAGCCATCCCGTCTGCCTCCAAGAGGGCACGGGCCGCCAGAGGACTGCAGCAACGTTGTAATCCTAACTGCAGACCAGTGGTGCAATCTGTTGTTTTAATTCATCTTTTTGTCCTGCCTTGTTGAATCTGTCGTGCTAACTGTAGCCTCCAGAGTCCGTACTTCTACTCTCATAACAGGTATTGTCAACAATATGAATCTCAGTAGAAGGATGTGACAATAAAACCTGCTAGTCAATTTTTAGAGAAGGTACACTGCCTCCAGGGGTTAAATAAAATCAGTCTGCAACACTCTTTTCGCCTTGATAAAAGGAGTTATTTTATCATGTCTCGGGGTAAATTGTGGGTCTGTCACTTTGACTTGATCTAAACAGTCTTGTTTTATAAAAACAACATGAGGCTTCTGTACCACCAGGGAGGAAGAAGGGAGTGAAGATGTTTTGTCAACAGGATAAGAAGTGAAGTTCAAACAACATTAGTTCATATTGAATTTGGAGGAATCTTGTTTTGCTCCTCGATGAGTGTAAGCATTGCTTTCAGAAGGAAATATATGGAAAATACAAAAAGACCTGCTAAGTTGGGTAAGCGTTTTCACCACTAGGTGCAACAAATGGGGATATGGAAGCAATAGGGGAATCCTAGTAACTGAAGAAATACTGGCACAGTGCAAAAAAATACATCCAATTCCAAGAACATAAAAAAAAAAAAAAAAGTTTGATATTTTTACACAGTTATGTTTTTCATCTTTTGAGGTCTGAATAGGAGGGGGAAATGCATTGATGTTGGTAGAGCTGGTGCTGTATCCACAAAATGACTGCGATTTATCACACGGGAAATTGCCCATGTCAGAGTAAAGTGTTTTTGGGGAGATGGAAATACCGAATTTATCATTTAGTCTGACCGCTTCAATAACTCTCATCCTTTGGCAAATAAAAGATATTTTTCCAAGACTGATACTGTGTGTGCCATATATGAACAAAGGGGATTTAATCAGATTTTGTAGCTTTTGGACACAAATCTGCCAGTCATCGTTTGGTCATATTCATCTAACAAAATGATATGTTCATCGTCTTGGCAACATTGTCATTTTTACTGCTGGTTGATGTTGCACTTAGTTTTTCATGCTAGGTTTTAGTTGCGTGTCCCCATTTTTATTGTTTTGTTCTGCTGTCTGCTGTCTTGGATGTGTATATATGTTTATATGTATGTATATATTGTATATCATATGTCATCTGAAGAACAGTCCCAGGATTCAAGGACCGATGTCCAACCCTACTATTCAAGTTTTTTGGTTCATTCCCAGAAACAGAACCAAACTTAGACAAGCAACATTCACTTTCTATGCTCCGCTAATCTGGAACAAACTTCCAGAAAAATGCAAAATAGCCAAAACACTGAGTTTTTAAATCAAGGTTAAAAACGAACCTGCTTAGAGTGGTCTCTGATCCATAACTTGAAAAGTTAATAATACATTTGATGTATATTTGCATGATTATTTTGATTATGTCATTTGACAAAATGTAATGTTTATTGCTATTTCATAATTAGGTTTTTATGGTTTAAAGCACTTTGAACTGCCATGTTGCTGAAATGTTTTATACAGGGAAACTTGACCTGTTTCTTAAGTGCTAAGATGGATTATTTAAAATTTAAGTTCAAAATTGTTAAAATCAGACCAAACTATTCAGACTATGTGTTTCACCTCAGCTGTTTGCTCTCCCTTAAATGGACTATTTATCATTTACCAAAAGAGTGTGCTTCAATTGGACAGGTATGATAGTTTAGCAGAACTCTGGCACATACCAAATAAGCAAAATCTAGATCCTCTGAAAATGGATATCAGTCCACTTGCCAATAAACCTTGATGTAGTTGAGTTAAAAAGTGAGGAAGCAAACAATCTAGCTGCAAACCAAAAAGAAAGAGAAACTCTACATGAATTTGTTTGGCACTACTTGCCCAACTGAAGTACTGTGAGTTCCCCAGTCTATCCTTGTGGGAAAGCACCTTAAGAAGAAACTGGGAATTTTAAATTCAGCTGAAATAGACACAAATGCCCAAAACATAGAGTTGGCTTGTATGATGACATCTTCTTTTTCATGATCTGCTACATTTTGTGCAGCTCGGTCATCTTAGTGTGGACTTATCACAACATATATACAGCACTAGAACCTAAAGCAAATCTTCAACTCTTTAACAACCTGAGGTTGAAGTGTTTTGTTCAGACAGCAAATTTAGAATGACTAAACTCTGTAACTTAAACTACATATTCAACAGAAATTCTGATTATCAGAAGGTTTAAATCTTTCAGTTTCTTGCACCTTTTTCAATAGAAATATGCACTGAAAAGACAAGTCAGAGCATTTTTTCCACAAAATGTCCTAAATTCTAAAGGCAAACTAAACTTTGTGCCTTATTTTGTTTTACTTTCTTCCCATACTTGCACAATTACAATACCTTAGGTAGAAACATGTATCTTCTGAAAAGCATATTCATAAGAATTGAGAAGTCCCTGCACACCTTTCATTATAATGGATGATAATGGTCCAGCACTGCTCTTCTCCCACACTTTTTATTCGCGCTTCTTCCGTCTCCCACTGGTAGCCTGTTAACGAGCACCATTGAGCTAGAAATAAAGATGGTCTGGCTGTGCTTCTCACATTACTGAAAAACAATGAGGCAGGAGACTGACTGCACTCCAAAACCTTAAGGAAAGAGTTCAAGTGCTTGACCTTTCTCTGATTGCTTGTTTTCTGCTTTGTCTGTCTCTCCAGTAGTTCTAACTGGCTGCAGTGTTTGTATTTATGTTGTAGGAACATAAATCCATTTCCAGTCACATAGTGATGACTTGCCAGAAAAGTTAAAAAACAAAAAAAGTCCTTTTTAATAACTCATTGAATTTTAAAGACTTTGAGGTTATCTCTTCAGTTGTTTGAGTGCTGATGTGGATGTGGTCTCAGTGACCAAAGAAAGAATTGGGTACTGTGTAAACAGAGATAGTGTCTCAACACTGTTGTACTTCTTAAAGAGAATTTTTTATCTGTCGATTCATCTTCACGCTCTTCTTTTTTTAAACTCTCTCTTCCTTTGCTAAGTGTGCGATTTTCTGAGAAAAGTACTGAACTTTTCTGTTGAGCTCCTTGTTGGTTTTTAACAAATGTCCTCAAGAATATCTTGCGGTCGGAAAGTAAGTCTTAAAACTCAGTTTGAGATTTCTGTAAGAATACCATTATATCAGGAAAAAGTTATGCTTGAGATGGCAGGTTAGTGGTATTTATTTATGCTTCATTTTAAACATTTAAATCAAGCAGAATCTTTAACAAACACTCACCAGGCATGTTAATATGTCCATCTCGCCAATATAAGGTCGGATCTCCCCTATGCACCACAAATCTGGATTAAACTTCTAGAAAATTATAAAACAGCCAAAACACTGAGTTCCTTTTAAATCAAGTCTAAAATCCCGCCTGTTTAGAGTTGCTTTTGAAACATTATAAATGAAACATCAACAATTTGCTGTGTAATGATTGCACTTGACAATTACTGACTGTGTTCTATATCTTTGTATTTTCTCTGTGCGTCTGTTTTTATGATATAAAGCAGTGGTCCCCAACCACGGGCATGGACGGTGCGGTCCCGTGGACCAATTGGTACCGGACGCGCAAGAACTAATAAAATATGTCCGTTCTATGTATTGAGTCTGGAGGCTTTTATTTTGAAAATCGTGGATGCGAGGTTGAGTCTTGCGCCCCCCGTTGACGATCCTCACAGCATGCACCCCCTGTTGACGATCCTCTACGCGCGCACCGTTCGACGATCCTCTGGCATTACCCCCGGTCCGCATGGAAATTCTGAAAGGCTTTGGCCGGTCCGCTGTAATAAAAAGGTTGGGGACCACTGATATAAAGCACTTTGAACTGCTTTGTTACTGAAATGTGCTATAGAAATAAACTTGATTGATTTATTGATTGATTTGAATTTTAGTACTGCCATAATTTTCCGCAGCAATAATTCACTGAGGTGTTAGGAAGCATTTTTCATAGATTTATGTCCATATTGATATGGCAGATTTACAAGCTGCACAAAAATAATGTAAATTTTTCTTCCCACTACATTGCAGATATGCTGTCTTAGTCTCTTAGTGACTGCGGAGGCCAAAATGATATACTGTGGTTGTAAGAGAGCTCAACCTCCTAATAGGTAGTCTGCTCTGATCTGCCCTGTAAAGAATCAGTGATATTGCTTCAGTCCCGTTGATAGTTCAGCTGAATAACAAGGTAGCAATAAGAGTCCACTATCTCAATGTCAGTACCCTGGATCTTCACTGGTGTTAGTGTGCAAGGGTCTGGATCTGTGGAACCAGTTTCTTTGTTTTCCTCATTTTGATCAAGAGGTAGTTCTGCTGCCACTCGTCTGAAAAGTCCATTGCCTGTACTCTGAGGCAGCTTCCCTTTCCACCATGGCAGAAGATCACACGTCACTCCAGGCTTAGCTTCTCATCCTGGATTGGACAGTAAATTTTAGAATTCATTTTAAGATTTTAATATTCACTTTTAGGGCCCCGGTGTATTAATGACCTGCTAGAACCACAGTTATACAGTAAATTTCAGTTACTGTATAACTGAAATTTACTTATCACTTATTACTGATTTATCAAAGAACTTCTGAAGATGACAGCCTCGGTAGTCGATGGAGAAGTTTGCAGTGTAGATGGTGAAGAGGAAAGTTTTGAGTCACTTATTACATTTTTACACATGGTAGTCAAGTAGGCAGCTAATTATGGCACCGAGTCTTGTCAAGTGGTTTTCAGAACTGCCATTGCCGAGGCTTTGGCTCATGATTTATCATGACCAGAATAAAGGTTTTTTGATGATGACTCATATTCTGCCAGAGTTTGTTTTCTAAGACTGTAAGAGTTAAGGCAGTATATTTTTGTCATTCAAGCGCTCACTGGTGGTGTCTTTTGCTGATATTTATATTATTTGAAAATTAAAGCTGACTTTGGCTGACGGTTGTGGGTCCTTTTGTTCCTTATGGATGTAGGTTTCATTAGGTTCTCAAAAAACAAATTATTAGTAAGGAGTTCATACCAAGTCTATTTTCTGTACTCAAGGAATTTTCCCAGGCACGAGAAAACTCAGCATGAACCATCTGGCTTTCTTTGAATTTCCCTGAACTGGTAAAAACCCACAACAGTCCTTTAGAGGAAGGACAAGATAAATTGCCTGCCGTTTCACTCCAAGAGTCGTTAATTATTCAAGAAACACAAATCAAATCCAGAACAAATGCCTGAGCTGCAGACTTCCTGCTTGTTATTGAGATACAGCAGCATAGCTGCTTGACTTTTAGTTGTTTTTCTGGTGGGTCTCTCTTCCATGGTGTTGGAGCTTAATGTCCGCTGGACCTGTGAAAAAATAAATACATTTCTAAAAGTCTTTTGTTTGAAATTTGTTTTTCTGTTTAACTGATACAACCAAGTCATTTGCACAACTTTACATGCTTAAATAAATAAAAAAAATTCTTTGCATTTCGGGTTTGTTGTCAAAAAACGGGTCACATTTTTAGCATTTCCATCTGCTATCTGTGAGTGCTCTCATCCTTTGCATCTGCCCACTCCTGAAACACACACTCACGAGTTCAACATGCAAAGCAGACAAGTCAGTGGGGAGGGTGTAACCAAAATAAACATGGCAGGTGTTACTGTACACTGCCAGCGGGTATTTCTTACTTCACTGTTTCTAGTAGTAGGAAGCTTGACGATGATGAGTGGGTTTTACACGCTGCAGCTTTACATAGTTTCTTACTCTACTCTGCTATTTGTTCAGATTCACAGAGCAGTATTACTTCTATTTTTGATTTGGCATCATGCTTAATCTGATGCTGTCTTTTCTGATAGGATCCAGGAGTGTTTTAATATTATAAATATTTATACCCTGTGAAAAGACAGCTTGTTTTTCAGAAGTATCCAAATTGATTGCTCCTTGCAATATTGCACCACTGAATCTGTACTATATTTAGATCAAGAGGATGCAACCGATTATACATTTTAAATCAAATTCTGATTTCATTCACTACTAGCCAGTTTTCTATAGTAACAGCCAAGTTGGCACTTCATTGAGAATATTGGCTTTTGGAGGACTCTAAATAATTTCATCTGTTACAAAGACCTGTACAGTATAAGATATACACTGCTTAAGAAGAAATAAGAGTACCAACAAAAATAATATGTTGGTGATGTCAGGGATATTAATACTCGTATTTGTAATGGTCATTTCACTAATAGCAGGGTTGACATGAAACCCTCTTGATTAACCTGTCCATCTAAATTCCAGCTTTCACTTGGAATCAACCTCAGAAAAAGGAGAAGACCTCAGGGATCTTAGGTTTTTCTTAGTAATAAACTTGTGTCAGTGGTTGCTATACTCCAACTCTTTTTATTTCTATCCTGAAAGTTTTTACTTTGATCATAAAAAGCTGTTGTTTTATTGTTTTTCATTTTGTTTTTTGCATTAACTCTGTCTTAGGCCAGAGGAAAGAAGCATTCTCAGTAGGGGCTACTAGTGGGCTTATAGATACGAACAATCAATTTAAATCTTTAGAGTTCCACGTTTAAGATGTAGCTGTTTCTGTTTAGTTTAAGATAAAACCTGCAAAAACACAGAAATACAAACATTAATACAAAGTTAGCTTAACAATGGTATGAGCAGAGCTCAAATCAGTTCACCCTAAAGAGTTGCAACACATTCTCACACCCGACTCGTCATATATTGACGAGTTGGGACGCCGTCTGACCATGCGTCACATATTGACGCGAAGGGTAGCCCCTTCGCGTCAATATGTCAACGACAAACGAGTTCCTTCACCGTAAAATGTTGGTGAATTTGACGATTTTGGAAGGTTGTTTTATGTTTTACATGGATTATTCATGCGAAGGGTCCTCGCAAACACTGCCGAAACTTCAAAACCCCGCAAATTGGTTAGGTTTAGGGAAAAAATTACGGTAAGGCATAAGGTAAAACCCCTCGCGTCACATATTGACGCGAAAGGACGTCCCACGCGTCAATATATGACGAGTTGGGAGTGAGAACGGGTTGAGAGTTGTGGTGACAGGCAGCATCTTCCCAGTAAACACTGGTGTTCTTTTAATGTATAAATGTGTTCCACTTATTTTAACACTCCTGGTGGCGATCAAATCAGCTGACTGGGATTTTAAGAGATTTAGAACCCACTCCTTAATGTTTTTTTTTTTAAATTGATTACAAAGAAAAACTGGTGTTTATAAGACACCTGTTTTCAGAAAAATCAGCTTTATAATATTCTGTGTGCAGTTAAACTGTCTCCATGCTCTACGATCCTCCACACAAACAGTTATGATGGCAGGTTGACATAGCACTGTAAAAAAACAAATGGGATGTGACTTAAGACCTGACTCTACCACCAGCTCCAGTTAATCACTGAAATCCCTGTTTGTTTCAAGGCTTGAGTTCTGCTGCTTCAGGCAATAAAAACTAGCATTTTTTTTCTTTTTTCACTTTAATCCTCACATGTACAAGTTTGAGATATGGAGGATTTATTATATTTTGAATATAATATTTGAGGTCTGATGAGTGGTTGAGCATTTCAGCAGCTAAGTTCAGGTAGATTCTGTTTGAAAGAAATATTATTTTATGTGATTTTATTAAAGCCCAAGATACACAAGGTAGTACAGAACTGTGTAATTACACACTTTAATCACATCAAATGTCTATACAAAAGTACTTTTCAAAGGTAATGAGATATTTTAACACAGATCAAATACCCCACATCTTCTTGAAGGTGTTAAGTCCAATTAATAATCAGAATATGAAACTATATTGAAAAATTAATTTTGATTAGATTGGTTCTGTCACACCCACCAGCTCTTTTCAGCCCACACTTTTGAGTCCGCCCTTTTTAACTGTGTGCCCAAACTCAGACACCCAGCTAATGAACACTGCTTCTTCTGGTCTTCTTCCTTCAGCGGCCATTTTGGATGACCAGTCTGTGTGTGGTCGTGGTGAGCGTCTGGCTCTGGCTCTGGCCAGGGAGAACATTAACAATCAGATGGAGGGTTCTGCCCAGGCCAGGGTAGAGGTGGATGTCTACGAGCTACAGAAGGATTCCCAGTACGACACCACCGACACCAGTAAGCCCCGTCATTCCCTCTGACTGCAGGTGACATATTCGTACATGTAAAGCCATTTCTCAAGAGTCATGAAAAAATTGGATTCCTTTCAGAAGTTTG
Organism: Gambusia affinis; assembly: GCF_019740435.1. Classification (NCBI taxonomy): domain Eukaryota; kingdom Metazoa; phylum Chordata; class Actinopteri; order Cyprinodontiformes; family Poeciliidae; genus Gambusia; species Gambusia affinis. The sequence goes on from NC_057881.1 coordinate 5,506,227, forward strand.
ACTTGCACATTAATCCTTGTTTCTTGAAATTGTTCTTTTCTATAATAAGGCTGAATTATGGTGGATAAAAAGGCCAGAGTTATTTTGTTACTGTAGGTAAATATATCATGAAAGCTACATAAGGCAATTGAGTACAAATATGTAAAACCATTTGTTTTTTTTGTTTGTTTGTTTTTTTATCTAACAAATCAAAGTTAGTTTGATAGAAAAAATTATTTATCCGGTGCTGTAAATCGCAGAATAGCTATGCTTCAGTACAGCTGAATACTTAATGTTAAACCTGTTTAAGTTTTACTCAAGGCCATTTTATGTGACTAAGTTTAATGCAACTGATTTTACTGAGAAAGATTAGTTAAATGAAAGTAATCATCCTTTTGTTTTTATTGAGAAATGGCAAACGTGATATAAAACATACTCTACTAACAGCAGTTGTTATGTCAGGTTGAAGCTATTTATTGTGAACTGGTGCTGCATAAATAAACTGAAGTGAATTTAATTAACTGACTGCTGTAATATTAGACACTGACAGAGTAATTTGGCTGGAGGTGCAGGGAAAGGGAAAGAAAGCCTCCAGTGATGTTGGGAAATGTTATATAAGGCTAAATAGATGTTCTGGGCCCTGACACAGATATTATACGAACAGAGGTTTTCTTTAGACTTTGCTCTGAGGCTTACAACTTCTCCCTTTTTTACTGTAACAATGTTCGTTTAGACAAAAACTTACATTTTGGATTCTCCAGACTATAGGACGTGTCTCCAAAAAGGATTTTCCTCCACATTTTGCATCACGACACAAGACACAGAACAGTATGATAGCGGGACATTTCTAAGCCATTTATACTTACAGTATATTTCTTAACCGGGTTAACTTGGCACGTTTGGTAATTGTTTACAAGTATTGTTTAGGTCCACAGTTCTTCGTTGATTTCTTTTGATTTTCCCTTGATATAACACCAATGTTTAAAATGTTGCCTTTAAGCCCGTCCATAGAAGTCCTTCATTTAACTTTAATGTTTTGAACATACACATAAAAAAGTCATAATATTAAAAATGTTTAGAAATATTTTTAAAGACATACTAATTATTGAATGGACAAACTTCTGAATTTGAAAAAAGTTAGACCATCCAAATATTTCTCTCCATAGCTTACCATTTAGCAAAAATTTATAATCCTTTCTTAACAAACAGGAGAAGCTTAGCCTGATTTATTCATAGAAATTGCTAAAAAATCCTAATGTGTTTTTGCAGAGTATTTTTGTTAAGGCTTCCATATAAATTTATGAATGCTACATAAAATTATTATTAAAAAAATCTGTCTTGGAGAAATTTACCTTCCTTTGAACTAAATTAGATTTACAAAGTACATTTTTAGTTTAAATCTAGTTTACTGTCCATGTTGACTGCGTCAGATGAGCAGTAATTTTCTTTCCAGGTGGTAATCAGGACATTAAAGAACAAGTCATAGGAACACAAGGACGGCTGGCTCGTGGCGATGTTTCACCGTTTCAAGGTGTAGAACGTTGGTGTGAAGCGAGGTCATGCCGACCTCAAAGCTTGCAGCATTCTGAATGAGCAGCTGCTGATGACGTTTATTGATTATGAACTGCCAGCGGTATGAGAGGAGACTTCCCAGAGGACAGGCAGTTAGGTTTTCTTTCAGAGTGGAGCACATAAACACACACTGACTAGTCCAAAACGACACAACAAGTGCAGGGGAAACCTGGCTAATTAAACCAGAATATTGAAAATTCTCCAGCTGTCCATGTTACCTTGGAACTTTACTTCATACCTATAGTAAAGTTGGTACATTGATTTAAAAATATAGAAGTAAAATGTTATCTCTGTAGAGTAAGACAAACATCACATACCTATGATACCTCATGTGGCAAATAACTGAACCCTTTTCAGATTAAATGTCAACATTATTTATTTGTCTGGCTTAGGAACAGCTTTACATTAATATACCATTTTTATTCTAAGAAAGCACACCATTCACCAAATAACATTACTCACTGAGAGCATCTGTAATCAGAACTGTGTCTAGTAATAATAATAATAATAATAATAATAATAATAATAATAATAATAGAGGAAGTAGGTTGTGGTCTAAGAGAGAAATTCAAATGATTGACTTTGAATCATTTGAATTCAAAGTCAATCATTTCTGGGTCTACATTAATGTAGACGTATATTAATGTAGGTAAGATCAAATATAATTTTATTTGTCTCCCATAGGAGAAATTTATGTTGGAAGCAGGGGCAAAACTGCAATAAAATAAATAAATACATAAAAACAAGAATACATACATTAAAGGTGACCATTAATGTAGGTTTATATTAATGTATCGAATACCTACATTGCAGTAATGTAGGCATAATAGAGTGGGATAATAGACATACATTATTTTTGTAGGTTTATTGTGTCAATAATAAGAATGGAGATGGTAAAATTTTACCCACAGTTTATATTTTTGTCTGTATTCCTTTTAAAATTATAATTAGAATGGCCAAAAAATGACATTCAAGTTATTCAAGATATTCAAGTTAACTTTAATTTAACACTGACCTCTGTCTCTGCATCCTTTGTCCCCATTAGTGTGCCAGATCCTGCCTAAGGGCGTGGTCTCAGTGATCGGCCCTGCCTCCAGTCCCGCCTCTGGGTCGACAATCAGTCACATCTGTGGGGAGAAAGAGGTGAGCCATCTCTAGCCTCAAGCCATCTGATTATGTCAGTGCATGAAACTTCACAGGCCTATCAACTTAGAGCCGAAACTCAATCAGTCCAAACAGATTGTTTCTCAATGTCAGTAAGTCGGTTCTAATTTCTTCAGAAAGTGTTTGGAAACCATCCATAACAAAGAGACCTGCATGTCTCCTGATCCATTACATGGAAAGTTATGTGTTTGGTAGTTTCAAACTCACTTAAGACAGGTTAAAATGAATTAATTTATGTTCGTAGTTCACCGCCTGAACTCCAACATGAACAAGTTCTTGTTCATTAATCACGTTTTGTATAAATTAACACAGCAATATATTGGTCCTGACATAATTTCTAAATTAGCACAAGGTTTATGATACTGCCTGTTTTCCATTTGATTACCTCCTGTTGTCTTTGCTCACATAAAATGTGTTTTATGATAAAATGGCTGCTATCATTCACATATTTTAATAGTTTCATCAAAAGCAATTAAATTGTGACTGAAAAGCGCTCCATGCTTTACTGGGCTAACAACGTTTCTGTGGTCACCTTTGACCCTCATTAAGTCAGCACTGATAAGATTTGGTATTGGTTTTGTTTTGTTGTCCATAAAACTATTATTTTACAATCCAACACCCACAGTAATACCAAATAACATAGTTAAATTCAAAATTACTTGGACAAAAGCATTTTTTTCTTGCATACGTGTTGATAATTCTACAGCTCTGAAATCAGAATACACTCAGGTCATCTGCATGTGATCTTGGTGGTATAAGAGTTAATCAACTATGGCATTCTTCCCCAATAGAAAATTGATTATTTTTAAACAAACTAGCTGATGAAATCTTCAGTCACATAAATGAAATACATCTCTGTGTTTCTTTTGGTTAATTTATTGCATGATTGTTATAGAAGAGTTCAAAGCTAGGCATTTTCTGCTTGCATGTTTCTTCTGACTATAAATAATATTAACATTCCTCTCAAAGTTCTAACTAGTATCTGACAGGGTAAATGTGAGGAAAACTCAAATATTAGGGTAATGGCAAGGAGGCCCTTCAATCTTGAATATCATCACGAAAGATAAACGATAAAAATACGGAAACATGCAAGTGCTGCAAAAGCTTGATCACTGCAATCTCAATCAGATCAAAAGTTTTTGGTTTATAGCAAAATAAAAATAAAATGATCAGGAGTTTTAATTACTTTGGTCACATGGTAAGTGGTTAAGTGGACATTTTGTCCTAATTTCTAGCAGCCCATTTGGCTCCTTTATAAAAACCAAGATTTGATTTTCAGCAAACTATCATTATTCTCATCTACTGTGTTATTAATAACAATAATAAACTTTGCACTCATACTAGAATAAAAGAGATTACATTTGATTTAAAAACAAAATAGCCAACTCAAAATTTTGAAATAGTATGTATGTTTTAAGTCACTGCCAATAATGTTCAGTAAAAAAATTAAAAATGATTAAATGCTTAATGACTTATGAGAAAGAAATCTTATCAGTCTCAATGCAAATGTTGCCAGATCCACTCTCATGCAGATGCTAAAGCATTCTGACTGAGTACTGAACTCATGTTCACACTTTCAGTGAATCCACATCGCTACAATCTCACTCTTTATTTTCAGCCTCTAGCCATCGTCTTATCCTGAACCCTGTACCTGACATGTCTCATAATACCGGATTCTAAGTTTCTTCTGTACATTATGTTTTGCCGATCCGAGCAAAGCCCAGTTGAGTTAATTACAGCTTAGCTTTTAAATTGCTGTGGGTGTTAGTCAAGGCTAAAGTTCAGACATTTCTCCTGTCACTACATTCATCATTCATTACTGAAGTGAATCACTTTTAAATCTCTCATTAATTTCTCAGTTTTATACAAACCTTCAGGTCACAGCAGCCATGCTCTGGTGTTTATACTATAAGAGAAGTCATTTAAAATTGTAGTCTATGAAGAAATGATCTTACCAGTAGTCTTTGAGTTTTCTTTTTCTTGGTTCTAGCTTTTGAAGGACACTCAAACTACTTGCAAATTTCCTTCTGAGATGGATGTTCTTTATTTGGTACCAATGTTTATGAAGTAATTAAAAACAAGAATACATACACACACCTACAGATAAACACAGACAAGAAAACATTAATGATGTTTTGCAATATAAAGTTTAAAGCCATTTGAGTTGCTTCTTTAAAAAGAAGTGAAAATAAGTTTCTGTTTTTATTTTCTTTTTTTCAAAACCAAAATAGCAGAAAAAATAAATGTGTTCTGCAGTACTTTTCAAATGTTTATTTTTTCTAAAAAAGCCTAGGCTTTGGTGTTCAGATTTCCTTTCTGACAATGGATAAAGACGGACTTGCCTGTAAGTGATGACATATGATTTTGCCTGTTGTGACCTTAATTTTAGTTTTTTCCGCTTTTGCTTTCCTCCCTTCTATGTCTTTTCTTCCTCTTGCACAGTGTTCAGGTCTTCAGCTTGATCAAAAGTTGCACAGCTTCTCTGTACTACTGTCTTTCTTTGTCTTCATCTGTCTGGATTCAGATTCCTCATGTGAAGATCGGCCCTGAAGAAACCCCAAAACTGCCATACCTGCGCTTTGCCTCGGTGACTCTCTACCCGAGTAACGAAGACCTCAGCCTGGCCATCGGATCCATCCTGCAGTCCTTTGGCTACCCAACAGCTAGCCTCATTTGTGCTAAAGCAGAGTGTGAGTTCATTTGTTTCTTATAATTCAGTCTCATTTAATTTATGGCCAAAACAAATCATTTAATGCAGTTGTGGATTTACTGGTAACACTGTAAGTTGAATTTGAGTTTCTGGTTAGTTACTCTTATTCCTTTCTGATTTTCTTTCTGTCTGTTTATTGACACTGTGCTGGATTTAGGTGCTTGTGCTGAGCAAGTGCATTGCATCCATCAAGGTTTTTGGTTTTCAAAGCAGTAGCTATTTCAAACTCTGTAGAGTTCACTGATGTGTCCAGACGATACGTTCATTGTGAGCTTAGGGTTTGCCAAATCCGATCCTACCTGCTGAGGCGGTGAATCTGAAAGACCTTTGGAGATTTCCTGTCCTGTCTGGCAGCTGGAATATGTCCACAAATCCTTAAAGTCAGAGCAGATATGAACTTGATTTGTTGCAGCACATCCTTCAACATAATGTAGCCACTTCATGATTTGGCTCAGCTTGGACCAATGTTGTCTTCTGACTCAGAGCACCCCACAAACCTTAAGGGCTTTTTGTTAATTTGTTAACATAATGCAAGGTTCTGGAATAAAAATTTGGACTTAAAAATTGTTTACCAATATGTGACATACATTTGGTATATTTTTTATACTTTCTTCTTTCCTGCTTCCTATTAGTTCTGTGTATCTACTTTTCCCTGTAAATGTGTTCCTACCAGAGTTTCTTCAAATATCTTTAAACAACTTTAAAATAACAAAAAACAATCATGTTAATTATTTACTAGTAAAACAGCAAATACTCAAAGACATGAAAAAGAAAAAAAAAAAAAAATGTTTTGAAAGCTATTCCATGTCTGATTTGGGAGTCTAATGACAATGGCTGCCATATGTTATAATAACGGGAAGCTTCCTAACGTTTTCATAATTGACTGCCAGTTTAGAAGGCCAGCTGTTTTAATGCTTCAGAGTAGTATAAAGGAAAAAAAGCATGTCAAAGAACTGATGCAAACATCTGTCACTAAATAGCCAAACTATGATTCCCAGAGTCAAAATGCATTAGATTCCTGGATTTGTTATTCTTTTTGCAATCACAGTTAGAATCCAATTCTTTGAGTTCAGAATTCACTTGTTTATACTGATCATGAATATACATACATATATATATATATATATATATATATATACATATATATATATATATATATATATATATATATATATATATATATATTTATTTATATATATATATGCTTTCTGTCTTCTTTATGTCGTTATTGTTTGATATCTCAGTGTAATAAGCTTTTAATTTTGTAATTTGTCGTTCTCTCTGCGCTCTTGGAATTCAGTCACTATCTGTTCCCGAATTTACAACATTTTGCCCTTTTTATTTCTAGGGCACAAACCGTCCATAAAGGCACCTCATCCATTTTGCTAAAAATTGTGATGGTCATCACGCCTATTTGTCATTTCACACCATGTGCTTATAGAGCCTCTTCAGTTACCATAGGCAACATCTGTCATGGGACAGTTTTTACCTACCATGCATCAATTCACCGCTGCCTTGGGGACACTTTGTGCTAGATTTAAAAAACATAAATATTATATCATCTCCTGCAATATACAGTTTTCTTATGTGTCTCAGATAAATAACACCTGCAGGAGATACTATATTATTATAATCATTTTCATTAGAATCACAGTTATTGGTAATAAGGTGTAAAATAAAGAAATGTTGGAGTGAAGATAGAAATGTGTTGGTACAAAATTGGTGTCCAAATATGTGAGGGGCGGAATTGACTTGCTTATTAGAGAATTTCCTGTGTATTCCTGCAGATAATTGAGTGTTAATCTTTTATTTACGCCTCTCTCGAGATTGTTGGGGTGCCGTTTTTAAGTTCACAAGCTTGGTGAAAGTTATTTGAAGTTAAAAAGAGAAACTTTCTGGAGAATGTCAGGAGGATTTCTTTATCTTTCAATATGTTTGTAGGTAGCAGTCAATACTTCCAACGGTCTAAATTTTTTGAAGAACTCACACATTTAAGTAAACAGAAATCAAAAAAGTTCTATCTTCAGTTGAGCTAAGCAGACCATTTAAGTGTGAACATGAACAGGATAAAAAAGCATACATAATTTCCATTGCTCTTTAATCAACTAAGATTTTTTTTTATTTTTTTAGCGTTTTCTGTATTTCTTAATAAAGCTTCATTTGAGAATAAGTTTTAATGTATAATAAACAAATTATGGAGATTAGAAAAGTACATTTAATCCAGTTGTTGTAAAAATATTATTTCTGTTTAACATTGTTTGAAATGTAAAGGTGTCTAAGAAGCAAAAGCTTTTAGGGCACCTGGGACAACATGCATTCTCTGAGGAAATAAATTAATGGCCTCTCTACTTAATCACCTTTATCCCAGTCTGTTTATTGCCTCTTTTAGGGCAATGAAGCAGCAACAGTTATTTGTCACTCTAATGATTCTGAATCCCATCAATTTCAGTTTTTTTTTTCTCTTCCTCAAATCAGAGTAATAATTTAACAAGCAAACGAGTTCAATCGAACACTGTTTATGTATGTAATGTTTCTTCTGGCTCATACTTTTTCAGCTTCACAATGTCTGACACTTATAGCCCTGTTTGTTGAGTCAACTTATTGCTGAGTTACTCTACAAAAAAAAAAAAAACAGAGATTCTTTTAAAAGCCATGTTTAGGAGCAGTTATCATATTTGTACTTTGTTCTTAAAGACTTTTGCTTCTCTCTTTTCTTTCTCGTTCTGCAGGCCTGCTCCGATTAGAGGAGCTTGTTCGCCACTTTCTTATCTCCAGAGAGACACTGTCGGTGCGAATGCTGGATGAAAGTCTGGATCCCACCCCTTTACTGAAGGAGATCCGTGATGACAAAGTGGCTACCATCATCATCGATGCTAATGCCTCTATATCTTATCATATTCTCAGGAAGGTGAGGATGTGCCCTGCATGTCATGTACATCAGCAAACTATGTAAATATTTATTTTTAAAGTACTGAATTCTGACAGCATCTGCGCAACATGATTTGAGTATATTGTGACAACTTATACATCATTAAAAATCTTTCTTCAACCATGTACTAAAACACACTTTTTCACTTTAAATGTCAAACATAATTAATAATCAGAATATCTAAGCAAAGCAGATGAATTGTGGCTCATATCAAACCAGTCATATGGCAACTGGTGGATTTGTCTAGAAATAAGTAGTGAAATCTGCGTTGTGAAGTTTGTGCTGACATCAGTCAAATAACAGGTGTAAAACTGTAGCAAAATAAACAGAAGATTGGACTGCATTATCAATTGTGTCCTCAGTCTATTGCCAGATTTGGAAAAGGTTAAATCAAAGTGTCTTCTTGGTGTCATTTAATTCAATCTAAAATCTCACACTGAACTCGTTTAGCTTCCTTCTTTTAAACTTTTTCTTCTAATGTAACATCCTGCTGGTCGTTGTACTTTTTTAAAAATCTGGAAACGAGTCATTAGAGACTTTAAATAATGTATAAATGAGATTTCCTGATGATAAAACTGTTTAACAGTTGTGGTTTGAGCTGTTTTTTTTATTTAGGATTGAGGTATCCGTCTTCACCTTTCTTCTTTCCTCGTTGTGCGTTGCAGGCTAATGAGCTGGGGATGATGTCAGCCTTCTACAAGTACATTCTCACCACCATGGTAAGAGCCTTTTGCCATGTAGAGTTATTGATCCGAAATCATTCAAGAGGAATTTCCAATTGGTTATTTATCTTCATCTAACATATCTACATCCTGCTGCTCCTTACACATTCTGGCCATATATCAGTAGTATTTTTTTTTCCTTATACTTGTTTCTTTTGCCTTGTAATTACCTTCTTGATTTTTTTTTTGCTTGCCCAATATTTAGAAACTTTTTTTCTCAGTGTTCTTCCCTGTATCTCTTTGTTTTTTAAAAATTTTTTAATCATTCTTGTTGGAAAAACAATGGACAAAACTTGGAATTTGGAAATGGGAAAGACATATTTAGGTAATCCCTGACCTGATTATACATCCATCAGTCGACTGGCCGTATCAATTTATCCCTGCAGGGTTATCGTGGTTAGTGGTTACACTGATTTGTTTTTGATCGTGGAATAGAAAAAGGTTTGGTTGAGGTGGATGCAGTGATCAGATCAAAGTTTCACTGTAAGAGGTTAATGGAACACATATATTGATTCACTTTCAGCCACTTTTGTTTATGTTAGTATCGTTCAGATCCTCCTTTTTTAAACTGGCCTCAGGACAGAAAAAGACTTCACAGAGGCCGAGTTGCATATGTTTACATGTTTTATTAATTGATTCATTTTCTATCAACTCATATACTCACCCAGTCAGCTATTTAATAATCAGCTTCAAATTTCCTTGTGGTTCACATAGGAGGGAGAAACGTTTAAAAAGTTTTTAACCTATTATCTATTTTATACACTCTACATTATGAATAGAGAAATCTGTGAACTCCTCCCTCCTAAACCACTGCCACCCTGAAGTCTTTAGACATTCAACATCTGTACTTCTGTTTTAACCTCTGTGAAGAACTTTTTCGTACATCTGATCTGCTGGATGTAAAAAGTGCTCCATAAATATTTTTTTGTTGATTTAATAGTTTTATTTTATGTCATTTTCTTTTCACACCTTCACTTCTTCTCACTCTTTTTCTATACGTCTTCAAACCTTGAAAAATTGTGTTCCATTCTTGTATTTTTATTTTTTGGCTTCTTATGAATCACCCTACATTTGATTGGACTCTTTACTTTTACTATCATTTGCTCTGTACTTTTCCCTCTTGGCTTCATACTTTCCTGTTAATTTATTCCAGCAAATTTCTTTTTATCTCAATATCCCTACAGCATTTTTTCCCAGATACTACCATTAGCAAAATATCTGGTGTTTTCCTGTGTAAGCAGCCTCCACAAGATTTTTTTTTTGTTACATCCTTAAGCAAAGCTTTCCTGTTTCCTCCCTTTCCCCCTAACCTCCCTCTTTCCATCTCTCCCTTCTCATCAGAGATGCATGCTGCTCCTTCCACTGTTTGTCATCATTATAATTCCCCTGTTTGGTGTCGTGCCCTTGTACAAAGAACCTGCGTGGATAATAATGTTTCTCGATCTCTGCCTTGACTCTAAACACTGCATGACATGAGACTTTAACGGGGCCCTTCACACAGCTCTAACAAACCAAGGGCAAATTTGTCATTCCACCCCCCAATCTCAGCGCTGCCCCCTCTTTCTTGCATTTTCATTCACCTGCAGCGGTGTCAGTGACCTAGCTTTAACTTTGCACTGAACATGCTCTGCAGACTGTAAAAATACTGGTGAAGAAAAGCACGATTTCAGTATTAGTCCTAATGTTCTTGGAGCATATGCAACACAAAAGGGATTCAATAATTAGGCATGATGATTCTGCTCAGCTTTCTAGTCTGTAGGAATCATTATTGCTTAATCTGTCTTTTTTATTGTCAACTACATACTGGTTCATTTTAAACTGCCTGAAGTTAACAGACTCAGTACAGTTAATAATTTGGTTTGAGATTCTTTTTTTTATTATTATTTGTCTGTTTGTGGGTTCATGCAGTTTTTAGAACTGCAGAGCCTTTCTGTGTGAATCTTGTATGTCCTTCCCATGTATGCCCAGGCCCTCTCTAGTTACTTCTCACTGTTGAAAAAACATGTGTTAGTTTAATTCGCCATTTAAATTGTCCTTAGGTGTTGATGTGTGCATGCATGGGTGTGTGGTTTACCCTGTGGAGGACTAACAACCTGCTAGGGGTTTACTCAGCTAAAGGATTTAGACATAAAATTTACACCAGCTGCCGACAACAACCCCAGTACTCCGCACATAAAAAACAAATTACTCCCCACATGAAGGTATGCAAAAACTAAAAAAAAAAAAAAAAGAACTATCTGTAAAAGCCACAGAAAGCAGAGAATCCAGGTAAAATCTAAGTCATTCCTGGAATAATGTGTAAATCAATATTAGCTGGTTTGATAATAACATCAACCAAACAATGAGAGCTTTACAAAGTCTTCCTGTTGCAAAGCACTAAGAGTGATGGTTACAGTTTTTTTCCAAACTTAGGACTGAATAGGAGTTGACTTTCAGAGTCCTCATCGAGCCAAACGTTCATAGACGAATCAATAACCCAAAGATTGGATCTTTAGAAGATTTAAGGCTTTAAGGTTAATTTGTTTTAAGACATTTGTAAAAATCACATCTAAGTAATTCTTGTGATCAGTTTCTTAATACAGTGGATTTCTTGAAGTACCTTTCACACATAGTACTAAGTTTCTGTAAGTCTGTTCAATGTTTGACTCCCTGTAATTCCAGTTGTTTATCCTTGACTTTGTTTATGAACCAGTGTACTTTGCTTTCTATGTCTGTATGAGGTGGATTGTTGCCAATGGCAACACTGACAATATCTACAGAAAACAGTTATATGTTCAATATTCATTTTACCGACAGTCTTTTAAGATATTATCAACGTGTTACCCTTCTCGTTCAAGTGTCACCTGTTGATTCTTCAGTTAGTGTTTATGGGTTGAGAAGTCAGCAGGTATTTGGGAAACTCCCCAGCTACATGTTATAAACTATCAAAAAAAGAAAAAAACTGAGTGAGATACGCTTTTTCAGATTGGTCAGGATACTGGCCAAATTTTGTGTTATTATTAATTTATTATCTCATAGAACATGGGCCAGGTTTGGTTTTATTATTATTCCAAGAAATAGTTTCTAAAATTCACATAGGTACCATCAAGCTTAGAAGCTATTGTTGAGCAACATCAGCTGAGTATTGTGTCTTTCTACTTCTATTCTGTTTGACTAGAGTCTGCCAGTCTCAATTTACTGTAGACAAAACATGTGAAGATGTTCACACTCTCATGTTTATTTCCTCAAAAGATTTAAGTGCTTATATTGACTGAAAATAATTGTGAAATGATGTTTTTAGCATGTATGAGATTCAAACCTGTTAGTAAAGGGCAGACCATCCGGGGAACTCAGTTGGTATTAGTTATTATTGTTGCAGTGCAGTGTCTGAAAATGCTTCCAATACGTGAAAATGTAATTGTAAAAGAAGGTCGGAGACAATCTGAATCCATTAACCACTAGCATGATTACAGATGAACTTCTCACACAGCAGCTAGTGACTCATCATCATAGAAAAAACTTACTTCTTAAGTGCATTAATAACATAAATGCATAGAGGTGAACTTAAAACATAGAAGTGTGCATATCAAAGTAAAATAATCAGAAAGTTATTACCATTATTAATTTACCCATCAAATTCCTTAGGATTTCTGAAGGTCATTGCCTCTTGAACACCATAGGGAGCTCACATGTTTAAACAGTTGAACTCATTAGTTACCAGCATGGACTAGCCTAAAGACCAGCTTCTTTCTAAATGAACATCTAGCATGAAGCATGCTGCAGTCAATGCATCACTGGTGTCCTTCTGGAATGCTGTCGCAGTGCTTTCTCCCTCAGCAGTGTTGGCCTGGTCCCTGCAACCCGGCCAGCCAACTGCTCTTTGTCAGAGCTGGCAGGGCGACAGTCTGACAGCCGGCCTGGCTGCTGCTGAAATTGATTTGGCATCCGGCAAGAGCAACGGCAACAATGACAGCAACAGTTTCTCAGCCACAAGAAACAATGAAAATACAACAGATAAGAAAAAGACAAATATTTTAGTCAATAAATGTAATATATAGATATATTTGTACTGATCAGCAAAGAAAGCTTCAAAATCTCTGCATCTCCATAATAAATTAATTCATGAATTGAAGTATTTTATGTTTTTTATATAGACTTATATATAGACTTCTGTTTTTTTCTAATTAGACATTTAATGCCAAAACAATCCAGAGAGCGGACACAGCCAAAAACTGATAGTAGCAGTCTAGCTGTTGAACATTAGCTCATACTAACAACTGCCGACCAGATATTTGTACATTTAGCTAAATTTAGCCAAAAAAGTGAGCTGTGAGTTTAATAAGGGTGATTTGCACACACCCAAAAATCAAATGCCTGAACAGTGGTGACATAGTTCAAATCTTATATTCACATAAGTGACACAGTTAGTTGGCTGGCTTTTGAGATTGTGTCTGTTGTTGTTAATTCTACTCAATGTATGATATGAATCAAGCCAAATTGTGAAATAATCATTATCAAAAGTTAAAGTTGCACAAATCTCTCGGTATTAATCAGTATAGTTGCTTATCCAGAGTGAAACTGCTATCTTAAGCATTTGTATGAAGATTTATACTCGCTTTATAAAAAACTACAAATGCAAAAGTATGATTAAACTCTTCATATAAAGAAACATTTGGGAAAAGTGCCCTAATAGAATCACATTGAGTTTTAGATCATCTATTTGTGTACGTCTAGTTGTATAATTTATTTGAAAGAACTATAAAAGCATGGCAGAATTATCAATAAATGTGCTAACCAACAGCAAGATGCAGCATCACCCGCTGATTTAACGTGATCCAAATCAGCAGCATACCATCTAATGGCAGGCACACATTGCTGTAGAATCAGCATATGCCACCAAACCAGACGTGGCATATGCTGACATGCCATCTGCTGCTTTTAGATTTGGCACGATTTGAGACTTAGCAATGCCAAAGTAATTTAATTAGAGTAGTTTAAAAATGCCTATGTTGTAATTATGTTTCTAACTGCTAAGTTTGATGTAAGAGAACCACTGTTGGTTATTGTTTTCTGGGCAAGAAATGAAATGACTTATTTGAGTTATTTTCCCCCTATTTGGTCTGACTTTAAAAAAAAGAAAAATCAAACAGCAGGGTTAGTTTATTTTAGTGTAATACAATGGTGTTGACAGCTTGTGTCACCTGATGTGTGTCATCAGGTGACAAATCAGCAGGAGATGTGTTTGGTTCACTCGCCTGCATTCTTTGCTCCCTACAACTCTGGCTAAATATTTCAGTGTCAGCATGTGTTACGTAACATAAACCCTTTGAGGGCAAAACAAACATTTTGATTCTGGTTTGTTTCAGCAGCAGAGCCCAGCGTGACATCAACTTGCCTTCAAGGACTATTTGAATTTCTTTGAAATTTCCCAGCTTTTGATGTCCATCTCTCTTTCACTTTTACATTAGGAGCCAACTCAGAGTTTCAAAACAGAATCCAAAGTAGTGTAGCCTGAAGAAAATCCAATCCTGGTCTTTCATTGATTTCCATGTTTTTATTTTCTTATGTATAATCTGAAAAGTATTTTAAATTTAATCTGTTCTGCTATCTAGATTGCTCAATGCTTTGGCATGTCATGCTGTATATATTTTTAAGAGATTGCTGACAAACTGTTTTTCTTCCTCCCTTTCTTTTTCATCTGGCCTTAAGGATTTCCCTCTGCTCCAGCTAGATGATGTGGTGGGTGACCAGTCCAACATCGTTGGTTTCTCCATGTTGAACATTTCCCATCCTTTCTACCTGGATTTCATCAGGAGCCTGAACTTGTCGTGGAAAGAAGGGTGCAACATCAACCCATACCCAGGACCTGCGGTGAGAGACATTCACAGAAAATTCTTCACCCTCCAGCTGCATCCAGACCAACGATGAACATGGTAGCACTTAATATGATCAAAGACTGATCAACCTGAAACTATTTAAATAGTCCCTAATGGGCTGTTGTTATATCTGTCCTCCTGAAATTAATAACAGTTATTATATTAATCTTTATTTCAGTGCAAGTACAATTATATATTTGAGAATTTCACTTTGCAGTTATTCAACATAGATAATTTCTAAATACAAGCTTTTTTTTATTCTTCTTGTTGCAGCAACCTGATTCTGATCCAAACGTTCATAACAAACCATGTTTGTGCTCTATTTCCTTTTTTCTTTAACATTAATAGCCATAAAGAAACAACAACATAAGGTAGAAAGTTATAAGGCTTTAAATTAAAATATGTCTCATTTACATAGAAACTCTTCCATTATAACTGTGCTGTACTTCTGGATGTCTCATATACTAATTTGATTTCATAAATTGGGTCTTCTGTTTCATCGTCCAGTCTATCTTGTCCTACAAATCTCACACATAATGCTTATGTTGAAATAAGCAATGCACTAAGTCTATTTGAATGCTAATTAGGAATGTTGACGAGCAGAAAGGGCATCTTCTAAAAGTTTGAGACTGATATATGATGAGTAATCTCACTGCAAAGTGGCACATCTGAGCTTGTAGAAACAGCTGTGGTTCCAGACAAAAACCGGTGAGAGCTGCCAATTATTTTTTCACACATTCTCTTTTTCCCTTATCTATCTGTCTCTCACTTCAAACCATTCTTAGCTAATGTCATTAAGCTCTGAATCTATTACCTTGCCAAAACCCCTATCTCCAAGCATCTGTCTTTTTTATCAAGCTTTCACAAATTATACCTGCCTCTCTGCAATTTATCTGATTCTCTAAGAGTGTCAATCTGAAAGACAACTGACCAAATAGACTCCGATAGAATCATTCAGTCCCATGAGTTGAATGCAACTGAAAGCAGGTGTGCTTAACTTTTCCTTATTTTCTGCACAAATTCAGCCAAAGCTTCACAACTGTGACATTGCCACTAATCATTTGGCTCTATAGATAAAATTCAACAAATGAGAAACAGAGATCTAGAACACTACAGCCAGCAGTGTCTTCTTGTTTTAAACTGAAGTAGTTATTTGTGCTCTAAAATTACTGCGTAAACAGCTTTATAACTAGAATGAATCAATATATATATATGTTATTGCTATACCTTAAACCAAATACGAAAAAAGAAAGACACAACAAAGTTGCAAACATTTTACTCAGATGATCTTATTCCCATCCTTTTTATCTTCTTTTCTGCCTCACTCTTCTGCTTCCCTTTTGTGTTTGAAGTTTTTCTTGTCTCTGTGCTAAAATATCTCTGCTATTTTGTCGGTGATTTTTGTAGCTGCCAATACATGGATTTTCTTTGTTTTGTTTTGAAGCCCACCTTGAACAACTTCTGAGCTATTTTGTGAATAC
Organism: Gambusia affinis; assembly: GCF_019740435.1. Lineage (NCBI taxonomy): Eukaryota > Metazoa > Chordata > Actinopteri > Cyprinodontiformes > Poeciliidae > Gambusia > Gambusia affinis. Next base: position 5,522,639 of record NC_057881.1, read on the forward strand.
TCTTTTCTTTGTTGCCACTTCTTTATGCTGTTCTATGGTAAAATGCTTGTTGACTTCAGTATTGCTTTCTGACTGACGGTCTGATTTTTTTCACACACTTCAGGCTTCTAGTGCCTGCCCATCTTTGCTGTTTGCTGCAAAAGAAGAGAAACTAAATATTGATCAAGTCAGTATTTTTCTTCCTCAACAATATCCCGACTAGTTGCTTGCATCACCCAGGAGTAATTTTGATCTATTCAGACTGCCTCAGAACCTCAAAGGTTTTGGGAGCCGCATCTATAAACTTTGATCTTCAACTCTTTATATTGGTTATTAGTTGGCGTTACCTTGGGTGATTGACTGAGTCATTCAAACATCTTTTTTCTTTCTCCAAAGCTAGTTTAGAGTTCCCTTGCTGGAGTAGTTGGAATCAAGGTCTTGCTGAAAAAATCCACCAATCCAGATCCAAGGAATGTCTCATTTATATGACGTGTGTCAGTACCATGTGTTGGAAAACAGCCTCACCCAATGATGTTTTCACCTCCATATGTGGGTTGGTGTTTTTCAGGTTCATCCCTGCTCAAAACACAGTGTGTAGAATGTCATTGATTTTAGCTTCATCAGACATAATAATGTATTAATATGTTTAATTGGCTTGACTAAATGCTTTGCAAATAATTTTAGATGTGCTTCAATGTTCTATTTTTTCAATAGAGGAGTCTTCGCAGTTATTATGCATTTAGGCCATTACAGTTGAGTTCAGTTTACTGTTTTTCTGGAAATGCTGTGTGTTGAGTTTAGAAATATATGTATCCATCGTCATCAGAAGGTTTTGCAACAACAATGTTGCAAAGGTCTCACGAGACTTCCTGTCATGCAGGGCTTCACCTTGATGATAATAAACATTATTATAGGTTTAAGTGAGTACTAGGCCTGCTAATATGAATTTGTACTAATAGGGGGAAGGATATTCCAAATACTTATAGATTCCAGCTGGGGTTTTTTGGGCTTTTGTTGTAATTTCAAGCCTCTTTTTCTATTTACTTTTTTACTTGTGTCATTCCACTTCATTATATATCACCTAATTTATGGACTGGTTTTTCTGTCTCTCCATCTTATCTGACCCTCAGATGGTTTCAACATACTTTTGCTTTTTCCATGAATGCAGCCTGCCTGCAGACATCTGCATTTTTCCAGTGATGCCTAAATTAAAAATACAAAATACAGCATTCCATTAAGAAAAATGCATCTTTTTCTACAACCTCAGTGGAGGGACGTTGATGTGCAACGCTGTCATCTGCATGACAAAAATGCACACAGACAGTGGTGACTTTGCCCTGTAAATCAGTACAGCCACAAAACATGTGGGCTTCCAGCACAGAATTCCACAGGAAGTCCTGGCAGACCCCACTGAACCAGGATAGATGACGGATTGTCACTACACAGGTTATCCGGTTGAGTGGATGATTAAACATAATGTAATCAAGTATGAATGCGCCATAAAGTGATTTTAAGGTAATTGCTTTCTGCTTCATGATATGTTGTTTGTTTTTTTGAGTTTATCCAATAAAGAATTTTCAGTGTCACAAGTTTTTCTTCATGCAAGTGATGTGGCATCATTTACCATCTTTTGGGAGAAAAAAAAAAGTGTCATAATGTGATAGTACCACTGAACTTCTATTGAGTGTGGTTGGGATTATTTTTACACTTCAAAGTCTTTCTCTCCATTACTACTTTCATGAAAGCATAGGAAATGCTACATTTACTTGTATTTTTTGGAGCACTGCTGACTTATTTAATGCACACAGTGCAGTAAAGTAGCTTATTGGAAACTGGTTTGTTTATTTATCTCCAAATATAGTGAAAAGATTTATAGGTAAATAAGACAGCAAGGAATTTTGCAATATATATTTTTCTCAATGCTTTTATCATCATCACAGTAAATGCCACGGAATATTGGGCTAAAGTCTCTGGTCCATTTCTTCCCTTCTTACTTTGAAGACTTTAAAACCTTTACTTGTGCAGTTAAATAAAATGTTGTTGATGTCAAACAATTTTATTGTCTTTTGAAGGATTCTGTGAAACTGTATATATGTATATTGTGTGCTGCAGCAACTTTACAACATTCTGTATGAACTTCTTACTCATAACTTGTATATATTTGTATTTATTTGTCTCATCAAAGCTCTGCTGACAGTATAACTGGGATATTGTAGACAGCATAACTTTCTTTTCGTCTTCAAATGCATTCATGCCCAGTCAACAGATATGCAATGATAATTTATTTTAATTTATTAGTAAGAACATCATCAGCCGATGTGCTTTTCATACACTTTTCGAAAAATTAACAAACCCTTAGATTTCAATTTAACTGTTTGTAAAATCCATTATGTTTTTGTAACCTTGAGCATGGACTTCTTTGAATACTTTCTGCAGAATTCAGTTATTAAAATGATAGCAAGAAAGATTTGTTGTGACTGCAACTAGCACCTTTTGGAGCAAAATAGATGGAAGGAAAAATGCTTATGTATTCATTTATTTCATGCCTAGCTGTCATCCGCCCTGATGTTTGATGCTGTTCACGTGGTGGTGGGCGCCGTGCGGGAGCTGAACCGCAGTCAGGAGATTGGCGTGAAGCCACTGAGCTGCACCTCCCCCCTCATCTGGCAACATGGGACCAGCCTCATGAACTACCTACGCATGGTAAACACATACACACACATTTACTTCATATAATCATATTTCATATGCTTGAACCAAGGAAACATAGGACTTCAGCAACCACATGCATTTGTCAGGAAAAGTACTAAGATAAACTAAAATAAAATACTGTAAACAAAAACTGTAAAATAAATCTGGAAATGTTAATAAACTCTTTAGCTGAACGCAGAACAAAAAGAATCATTTCTAGGGTATTTTTGTTTTTATTTCAATGATTTTATGAGTAGATGCAATGCCTTGCAAATGGATTCACATGCCTTGAACTTTTCACATTTTGTCCAATTAGAGCTACACTTTTCAGCTCACATTATTAGGATTTTAAGGGATAGTACAACATCAAGTAGGACCAAAACACTACATTTACATCCAGAGCTGGTATAGTAAAATCAAAGCATTTTCATATGTTAGTTGAGTTGGTTGAACAGTTTTGATTGGACTCATATTTAATTGAGATAGTATATCAGCAGTGATGTAGCATCGCTTTCTAATTTAATGTGGAACTTTCCCATATTTGCTGGAATGCAAAAAAGTCAAATTTCTTTTGCCAGAATGTCTTAAAATAGATTTTAGCATGGTAGATTAATGTTTAGAGCTGATTAAAAAAAAACTGAAGTAGCAAAGTGTTGCCTTTGTAGAGACACTTCATTCTTTTGGGACATGGTTTTGCACATTGAAATTACATGTTGAGAATCCTGCTGTGCAAAACCAGACTATGGTATTAGTTGGAGTTATTATCAAGAAACACTTTGAAACTGTATTTAAATCAGTCTACATCATTCACATAATATTTTATCCTACTCATAATTTACTTTAGACTTTGATTAGCTACCCATTAGCTGCCATTTTCCCTACATTCATAGGCGTAATGTTAAAGATGTCTGATAGATGCAACAACATGATTTGATTATTTTACATATGCCTGTATTAGTTTAATGATGCTTTGTGAATTTTCTGTGTGCTTTGATGTCTGTTACTCATTTTTGCATTTTCCACTGTCTTTGTAGTCGTCTTCTTTTCTAACAGGAACTATTAAGTTGCATTTCAGTTTGACTTTTTCTTCAGGAGGCTCATAAATTATGTTTATAAATCTTAGTATTGTAAAATAGTCTGCATTATGTGCTTGTTTTCAACATGACTAAGAGCAAAATAAATGTTCTTTTTAATATTCATTTGATTTACTCTCATCTTCCTGTTTCCTTGTTTGTATCTGTCTGCCAGTTCTTGTTTTTTCCATCCACTGATGATGCTTCTCCCTCCATATTGTTTTTGTAGCTCACAGTGCATCACTTCATCATCTCTGCCCTGTGTTTGGCAGCAACCGGGGACCTCTCTCCCTCTCTCTGTCTTTCTCGCTCCACTTTTTTTGGGATGTAATTCATCTTGAGTCATGCACACACACACACCCATTCACATTGAATGTGTACTCCATAACACATAACACACATAAACTCAGGAACAAAATGCATGCTTGGCTGCATGTGTATCACACAAGTCTCACACTTATTTGCACATTACTGCGAGCATGTATTCCAGCAGCTCTGTCACTGATCTGATGTACTGTCAGGTTTCTCAGTTTCCGTTTCCAATATGCTTTTGTTTTGGAGTTTGTGATTACGTTTGTGTGTTTTTTTTTCATTCAATAACATATGAATCAACACATTTTGTGTCAGATGAAATTGACACAAATTCAAATCAATTGATCCAGTTTCATGAATTATTTGTTGTTTTTCCACATTTCAATTCCTATTATGGCGTTAGATCATGACAACTGCTGAAATGGTGTGGTACCGGAACAACTGGTTCAATTCAATTTACAGTCTATTTCAATCTGTTTATTTCTACATAAATATTTCAAAGGTCCATTAAAAATCAATATCAAAACCGTACCAAGACACAAGGACAAAGAGTAGGAAGCTTACTCTGATATTTTCTTTATTGTTCATAGTAATCTCACAGACGATGTGAAATAAAGTGTGTTGCAACTTTCACCATTTCAGACCTAACTGTTGCCTTTTAAGTTAAAAATAAATAAATAAATAAGTATTTAAAGAGATGGTAACAGCAGGTACAGATTTTGTGTAGTGGGGTTGTTGAGTTAAGATAAAATTTCTCCAGCTCACAAAGTAGAGACTCACAAATTAGGCTGTTGAACAGTAATTTATCTTTGTTTTTGTGTGTTCTCTCATTTTATCAGGTAGAATATGACGGTCTGACAGGCCACATTGAGTTCAACAGTAAAGGACAGAGGACCAACTACACTCTGAAGATCTTGGAGAAACACCCTGCAGGCCATAAAGAAGTAAGAGAACACTTACTTTTCATTCAATAACATATGAACAATGTGGAGAGCTTAGTCATTAAATACATAAACCTGATATTATCTTTACTCATTTTAAAGGAGTAATAAATAATAAATCTCCCTATTAAAACTAAATTTGAAATGTAAACATTTCTAAGATCATCACTTATACAAGAATCCCAGAATAGATGTCGAAAGAACAAGGAGTTTAATAAGCAGCTCTTTCATACATTAATTCATTCAGCTTTCCATATAGTTTGTGCGAACTTACTTACTATCCTGAAATAATTATTTAAAGATGAAAAATCTGTTGGTGAATGTGGGTCTTATCTGTGGTCCATGATCTTTAACTTGTTGCATTGAAAGGTTTAGAGGTCGTGGTTGTCAATATTTTCAACGCATAGACAGATTACATATCTGGAAAAGACGGTTTGTTAGTTTTACTGATTTTGTTTTGACCTTTTGACCATTTTTCCTAACACCCTTTACTGGAAATATAATATTAAAACAATCTGAAAGCTAAGTGGCTGATTGCTGTGAGTTTCTGTTAAATGTCTCTTTGAAATAATGAGCGCCTGACTTATTTTGCAATCTTAATTTTTACAATGTATTGAGCTGACCTGATTAACCCTGAGTGGAAATTACACTCAAGATCTTTAGACTAATCAGATGCAATCAACTATGATCAAATCTACTTGACCACTAGAAAGTAAATCAAGTAATAAAATGAAGGCTTTTGAGTTGAGGTCAACTTATTATTGCCCTTCGAAATGCAACTCTAAAACAATGATTCCTCATTCTATCTAACAAATTGTGCAATGCAGAAACTTCCAGCCCAAATTATTGAGCGTTTACCTCTTTAACCTAACCAAGGCAAGTCTGATTTTTTAGAAAGGTTGTCAGATTATATGGTTCTAAAGAATCATGCTTATTATGGCATATCATAATTTACTGCGTTTTGCATACACACCACATTCTTCATGTTTTTATAATTTTACTTATATGATCTTGCAATTGTATTTTGTTTTTATTAACCTGTCACTTTTAATTTTTCTGATATTCTATTTATTAGATTTTAGTTTAATGGGGTCAGTTTTAGGTGTATCCTTACTTGCAATCCTGAATCTAATGAATGACTTGTTACCATCCCTCTGCAGAGAGAGGGAATTCAGCCATTTGAATAGATTTTGCTTAATTTGTCTTTCTTCCTCACAGATTGGCACTTGGTATTCCAACAACACATTGGCAATGAACTCAACTTCCTTGGACCTCAATGCCTCAGAAACACTAGCTAACAAGTCCTTAATTGTCACCACTATCCTGGTAATGTGTTATTAAACATACACAATGTGCATCAGCTGTTTCTCTTCCTTTTAATATGTTTCAGCCAACAGCCCAATGTTTTTGTTCTTGCTCTGATAGGAAAACCCATATGTAATGCGCAAGTCCAATTATCAGGTTTTCCAAGGAAATGATCAGTACGAAGGTTTTTGTGTGGACATGCTGAGGGAGCTGGCAGACATCCTGAAGTTCTCCTTCAAGATTAAACTAGTGGATGATGGGTTATATGGAGCACCTGAACCTAATGGCAGCTGGACCGGCATGGTGGGGGAGTTGATCAACAGGGTGAGTATGAAATGGTAGAGAATAAATAGACTTACTAAAAATGCCACTTTTGATTTTGTGAGAAATTTTCTTCATTTGGAGCCTTTGGCCTCTTTGAAAGTGGTGCATATTTTTGTTTTCAACAAACATTTTGTTCACAAAAAAGAATTTAATATGATAGAACTCTAAACTCTGAGCTGAAAAGCAATTCTGAAAGGGAAAATAAGAAAATGGTGGAAACAGAAAAACAGCTCTATAATTTTTAAATGAAAATCCAATAAATTAACAACAAAACCAGCCCCTTATTTTCTGCATCTATGAGTCCTTTGCAAGTTGCCTCCAGCTCTTCCACTTTAATATCAGTTATTTGACCTGCCAATGTCATCTGTGGTGCTGCTAAACTCACAGGCTGATTCTTTTTGGATTCATGCCGCTGCTCTCTCTGTCCTCAGCCACCTTCTCTTTAATGCAGACTCTGTCATTCTTTTGGATGGATCCCCTATCGGCTCTTCATTCTCTTTGGCACTCCTGTCCCCTCTGTGTTTGCTACATTCTCCTAGACAGCTGCTTTTTTCACTTCCTTTATTAAATCCTTCTATGCTTCACTCCTCTTCTTCTAGTACAAACTGTCACCTGGGATTTCTGTTGGCGGATACTTTAGGGTCACCTTGAATGATAATGAATGAAAATAACACCACGATAATATATACTTTCCAAAAGCAGGCACAAAGGTTAGCCATGGTTTTAAGCTGGTTACAAGTGCCTCCGTATATTGTGAGAAAAGCCCATATCTGCAACATGTTGGATTTGAAGTTGGCAAAACATAAAGTGAAAATTCTCCACTGCTTTACAGCATCGTCAAGTTCAAGTGTGACCAAGCCGAAAACATTTCACATTCAAAAGCAACAAATTGAATCAGGCGAAGCCACCACGTACACAAAAACACGAGCATCCCCAATTGATTTTTCTAACGTTGCCTCTGCATTAGTTGTTATGGCAACAGGCAGGGGTGAGGGTGCAAGACGTGGGCTTTGAGTTACTGACAGTGATGGCACTCTTAACTGCAACACAAGCGTCAGCCAATTATACAAGCGGTGGAGTGTTGGAAAGCCTCTCAGCTCTGATCAGCAGTCACAGGGAAGCTCAGGACGTATTAAGTGGCTCAGCTGAAGCTCAATTTCCCAAGTTAGTTGTTTTCTCAGTGAAAGTGGTTCACTTTAAGTCAAGTCTAATTAACACTGATTAGAGAATTGTCTGCAATGAAAACTGCAAGAGGAGGTAAAAATGATAAGGAGAAAAGACAGTGAGAGTGTTTTGTATTTCTGTGTGTTTAGAAAAACCCTTTAAAGTTAGAATTTTATTTTAGCAATGGGAAATTAGGAATTACTTAGTAGAAGAGCCAAAATTTTGCTTTGAAATGTGGAAATCGCTTTCTGAATAGTAAATATTGGAAGAGGCTTTAAATATTTTATATTTATAAAAGCCTTTTATAAATTTTTTTGATTTTGTTTTTTTTTTTCACTTGCAGTTACTAGTTGTAACCTGTTAAAATTTTATTTTATGAATTAACATGATGCAAATATTTTCTTTTCAAGCCTTTCTGATGTAATTGGTCACTTATTATTTATGTTAGATGTGAGTCACGCCACTTTGAGCGCACAGTCAGTAGAAAATTAGTGTTAATAGTTTGAAACAAAGACAAAATGGTTACACAGTTTTAGTGTCTCATGTTATCTATTAGCAATATTAAAGTTTGCAACTGCAAACAGCAGTTTGAGAATATAGACTGTTTCCTAACTTAGATTTAACTGCTGACATTTCCACTTCACCACAGACAGAAGCTCAAAGCTCAAATGAATAAAACAGAACAACTTTGCTGCAATATGCCGAACTGACAAAATGTCCTTAAGGTGGGAACAAACTGATGTCTTTAAGCACACAGGTGTCAAACTCCAGTCCTCAAGGGCCACTGTCCTGCAGTTTTTAGATGTGCCACAGGTATAAAACGCTTGAATGAAATGGCTTTATTACCTCCTCCTTGTGTAGATCAGTTCTCCAGAGCCTTTTTAATGACCTTATTTATTCTGTTCAATTGTGGTGCAGCAGAGGCACATCTAAAAGTTGTGGCCCTTGGGGACTGGAGTTTGACCCCCTTGTCCTAGCAGAACCCTAAAATGTTGAACACAAAATAACAAAATGTACAAAAGTTCAAAAAGGTAAAGGAACAAATGAACCAGAACCTATTAGACCACTCATCTGTTAGCGGCCAAAATGAACAGCCAACATTCCTGCAGTTTTCTTTTTATACAATATTTATACAAATATATATTTAAAAACCATAAAAGAAAGTTATGTTTCTCTTATGACTTAATAGTAAACCCTCTCACTGATATTTAAAATTGAACTAACCCTAAAATCAACTTTTATTGGGTCTATCTTTGTTTACTTTGAGAGTGTGGGACCTGCTCTATCCTGAGCAAGCAGTGAGTGGTGGCGTGACCCATCTCACTTCCTGTTCTGCCATACGTCGTCGCCCATAGTCAGAGCAGAGGGGAACCATTCCACTCAGTGTTTACATTACAAAAAAAATCATATATTTGTAAAGCTGAGTAACGCTAAACACAATGTTCATGAGTGTGAACATTTTACACAAAAAATTTGTGTAAATGTTTTGTGTAAAAAAAAATGTTTTCGTTTTATACAAATTTAAAAACAAAAGTGTTTTATACAAATTTACACGGCAATAGACAGTAAAATAAATTCCTTGGTTCTATGCTACTTGCTTAACCCAATTACTAACATTTACCCGTGTCATATGTAATGAGCCAGTTCGACGCTAAGAAGCTTGTCGGAAATTGACTGCGCTGTACCAACTGTGAGGAGATGCGTGCCGATCCAAACTGGACGGCTGTTAATGTTAATTCAGATGCTGTAAAAGTGGCCAATAAGGACTGAATGGCTTTGTTCTCTTCCTTTGCTGCCATTGCTAAAACTATCAGCAGACTACATTTCTTAGACATCACAGAAAATTCAAATCATTATTCACAACTTCTCCTTGTGTTCGCTGATTAGCCCAGTAGAAGATCTACCAGAGACGATCCAAGTCATGGGTAGAAAGCCTAAACTTTGCTATAAGCAAGAATCTTTTTCAAGCAGAATTGCACAAGAAGGCAGTGGCCAGACTGTTGCCTCAGAGCTGCCAGAGGAATTCGTCATAGTCTCTATGATACAGTTACCCAGCTTGGTGGTTCAAGCATGTGATGTAGCGATTACACAAAAACACACCAGGGTCTTCATAGTGTTGTGTTTTATTCACAGAATTTGTTACATTGAAGTATGCTGAGAGAGTAAAGATCATTGAACCTAAGCAAAGTGTATCAGTGACAATTATTACAAAACTGAAAAGTCGTTGTTCAGATCGGAAAGGTTTTACCCAATCCATGTTTGCATGTCTGAAGACCACTCTATGCCAACCCTCTTCCTCTCCAAACCTCCTTTCGCTCTTGATTTTGTTATTAACTTGCATGTGATTAGTGATTTATTACCAGCCACAACCATCTTAAAGAAGGGCCTGTTATGTGTTTATGATAAAGCTGTTTTATGAAACAGGAAACTTGACATCCTCCTATAGTATATCTTAACTGAGGCAGAAAAAGAAGAAGGCCTAGTCTGGTAGTGCTCTGTGAAAGGGGTGTGACGAGGAAGCCATAAAACGTCCCCAAACCTTGTAACCCACCCTAAAACACTGTGGTACTTTTAACTCTAACCCTGAAAAGATGCTTTAACTTTTCTTTAATTAGTGGGGTCTAGTAAAAAGCCTCAAAAATAGTCTCTGGGTTAGCGGTCCCAAAAATTGTTCTCTTGTGTTTGGAAGCAGGGCCACACACAAACACATAATGGTGATGGTAATGGTGATTGTGGCTGATGGTTGCGTGAGTGTGTGTGAGTGTGTGTGTGTCAGAAAGAGAAACTGGGGAACACAGGCGAGCTATTAAAAGGCTAATCAACTGCCTTTTTTCCTTACTAATTATACAGAGCTGTTTCAATTACACTGTGGGATTCCTCAGTTTGAACCCCCACACACACACGGACACACGCCCACCACACCACACACCAACAGACAAACACAGACACACAAGCAGGTATCCCTTTATTTAAAATTTGTGGCCACAAAACTGCATCTTAAAGAGTGATTTCTCTCTTCTCTCCCTCTCTCTGCACAAAACATGACAACTGTCCAACCTAAACACAGAAACACACTCCTATAAACTTTTTTGTTTGTAAGACTGAGGAGTCTGATGAAAGTGGGAGAAATTCATTTAAGAAGTGTGTGCTTGTTAATCAATTAGGTGTTAATTAAAGAGCAGAGAGGTGTCTGGGGTCCAGATAAACACTCCACTATAGCTCCACTCTGGGTCTCAGTTGACTTGAACCTTAATGAGATTATCTTTCAATTTTAATTTCACCTTTCTGTCTTCATCCATCAAGGTTAAATCCAAACTGGGGTGTATTGCAGCGGTTTTGGTGTGGAAAAACAGACCTGAAAAGGGCATTTTAAAAGAGGGTTTTTCAGGAACCCACTTTAAACTGTTTATGTCACCAGAAGAAAGCTTCATGCCCTGGCTGTGTTATGGATGACTTTCAGCTCCCACTCAGTGTCCAGTCAATATTACCAATTGATAAAAGTGGAATACAGTAAATTGAATTTCTTTGTGTCCTCCAGTAGGAAAGAAAGTAAAATTTAAAGGAATGTTTTGCCAAGATGTGGAAAATGTGCATTATCCAATTGAATGCTGACCTTTAAGATCTATTAGGCTTTTTTCCCTTCAGAAGGGACCTTATGAAATATCCAGCTATCATGGTTTAAATATTGCAATATTAAAGATCCTTCTTCTTCACCCCTTATGCAGCTCTTGCTCTCTGTCTGCTTTAAATATATAATAGACTTGTTGATGAGTTTTGGTAGCTACTTTTACAGTGCTTTGCAAAAGCATTCATCCTCCTTCAGACATTTTTCATTTTATTATGTTACAACCTCATTGGGATTTTCCGTCACAGACCAACTCAAAGTTGTGCATAATTATGAATTGAAAGAAAAATATATTCTTTTAAAACCACAGTTGCATTCTGAGCTATCAGAGAGGCAAGAGGAAAGCCATCGAAAACCGATAATTTTCTATGTGCAGTTCAGTATTTTAAGGATTTGGTTTATTCCTTGTTTGCTCTGTAGAAGCTATATCATTATTATTATTATTATTATTATTATTATTATTAGTATGATTATGATTATGATTGTGATTATTATTATTATTATTATTATTATTATTATTATTATTATTATTATTATTATTATTATTATTATTATTATTATTATTATTATTAGTTATAGTTTCTCTCTGCTAGTTTCTATAGATAGTCTTCCATTGTTTGTTTCACCACCTGTTCTCTGTGGGCATATATTTTTTCAGTGAGGACATAAAAACTGGTTTTAGCTGGTGTAGGAAGAGCAAAACAGGTCAGTCCCACAGAAAATACATCTAGAGGTTACACCGTAACCAAAACAAAAAGTTTGGATTATAGTGGCATAGTTTGGATCATCAGTGTTGAAAATTAATCATCAACTTCCATCCTATCAGGTGAATTCACATTAGAATGGGCTTTATAAATCATAGGTTTTGATTGAAGGCATGCTATTGTAGTTCAGGTATCAATCAATCAATCAAACTTTATTTGTATAGCACATTTCAGCAGCAAGGCATTTCAAAGTGCTTTACATCAAATCAAACACAAAGTACAATGCAACATAGAATCAACAATAAAAACACAACATCAATAAATTTGCAATTGATTACGTTTCGAATACAACTCTAAACAAGTGGGTTTTTAGTTGAGATTTAAAGGAAGTCAGTGTTTCAGCTGTTTTACAGTTTTCTGGAAGTTTGTTCCAGATTTTTGGTGCATAGATGCTAAATGCCGCTTCTCCTCGTTTGGTTCTGGTTCTGGGGATGCAGAGCAGAACCAGAACCAGAAGACCTGAGAGTTCTGGAAGGTTGATACAACAGCAGCAAATCTTTAATGTATTGTGGTGCTAAACCATTCAGTGATTTATAAACTAACAACAGTATTTTAAAGTCTATTCTTTGAGCTACAGGGAGCCAGTGGAGAGACTTTAAAACTGGTGTTATGTGCTCTATCTTCCTGGTTTTAGTGAGAACACGAGCAGCAGCATTCTGGATCAGCTGCAGCTGTTTAATTGATTTGTTGGACAGACCTGTGAAGACGCCGTTACATGTTATAATGGGCGTATAGAAGTGAATATCAGTAGCAAGACTTGGGAATTTATGTTCACAGATTCTCCTCTGTCAAGGGTTGCTGATCTTGAGCTTTTTTGCAAAGGAGAGGCAAATATTTCAGAGGTGCAAAAATGATAAAGACTTACCCCAACTGGATTACAACTGTGATTCATGCAAATGACGGCTCAAAAGAGTTTAGACCTGAATATAAATTCACAGCATACTTTTACAGATTTTTAATAACTTTGAAAATCCATCCATTCATCTGTTGTCTATGCCCACATAAAAGGGTTAAACTAGCTTGAATACCTTCAAAAGACATTTTACCATCTACATCTCTGCATTTAGTTTCTTGTTTGCTCTGTAGAAACTGTAATTTTTTTGTATAGCTTCTCTCTGCCAGTCACTATTGATAGTTTTCCTTTGTGTCTATTCCACCACCTGTTCTCTGCCTCCAGTCTGCTCATCTTCATTCAGACACCTTTTATCTCCGACCCTTCAGAGTATATTTCTGAGTTTTTGTATGCACATTGGTTTTCTTGGCTTGCATTGCAGGTCATCAGTGTTTCCGTCTACATTTGTGTCATTCTTGTTTTTTGCTCACTCTTATTTCTGTGCTGGACCTTGATTTTTTTTGGGATTCACTTTGGAGTTCGGGATGTGTGTCTGCTCTTCTATTTGTTTAATAAAACATTGTTTTTCTTGGCTCTGGCCTCATGTGTTAGTCTACATTTGGGTCCCTCTCCTACTACCACTTCATGACAGCAGTAGCTTCATTATTTTTGGTGCTCGCTCCACTGAGGGCAGAAAGAAGAAAGGGCCCATGCTTTTGCATTATGTAAAGTTGAATAGATGGACCAGCCAATTTTCCAACAGATTTCACTGCAGTCTCATCAGCCGGGGTGTGAGTGGAACCGAAGCTGTAAACACAAAAAGTGTTTCGATTCTTTTTGTGCCAAATATGAAAGCAAATATATATATAAATAGTTAGTTCTGTAAAATAACCTGCTGCAAACATATTTTTACAATAAAATTGAAAACATTTTTTGACGATCAAGACTTAATAATAGAATAAAAATATGTAATACATAATTGAGTAATCCCTTAACTTGACTGATAAATATTGTCATAAATACACCTTCTATTTGCTAGCAGAGTAAAAATGTAACATTATTTACGAATATAAGATTAATTAGAAGGTTAATGTTTGCTAAGTAAATTGAACATGGTAGTTTAAGCCAATCCGAAACTACACTCTTATTGTTGAAGCATTTAATATTTCTTGATTCCATATTAGAGATATTTTTACTTCCAAAAAAAGGACAAATACAGAGAATGATTCTTTGTTTTTAGTCTCAGTTTAAACTCCTCTCACTCAAAAACACTGCTCTCAATATTTTTTTTCACCTCTGTGCTAAAATATTTGATTCCTCCTCAACAGTATGTCTCTATGACCAGATGTAATGTCTCCTGTAAAAATATTTTGATATTGCACATTGATGTTGACTTTTCTGCAAGGTTGAAACCTGCAGAATGTTTTTGTTTGTTTTGTTGTTTTTTTTTTGCACTTTCTTGTGGAACAAAATGGTGGTCAGATAAATGTTAAGGCCAGCAGAATAACAACGTGTTTACATTCCTGCCTTCTTTAGGGCATGCTTGTTGTGTTCTTACAATTCACTGCAGAGATCCGTGAGCAGAGAAAGTTCAACAGCAATGGGTTTCTCTAAACAGGAATGGTTTTAGGGATGGAGCAGAGCAACTTCAAAAGTATGAAATATTTGTTGAGTGAATTGGGAAAATTAATATTACAGAGTGAAATAAAGAAAGTTTACTATCTCACTTAGCATTTAATGCCCTCAGTTTGCTCCAATAAGAGCTCAGTGAAAATTCAATTTAATTAAGTTTATTTATATAGCACCAATTTACAACACATGTTGTCTCAAGGCACATGAAGAAAAGATTGTCATATTGTTTTATAGAATATAAACCAATGTCAATTAAAGCAGAAAATTAAGTCTGCATAGGCTTAAGGAAAATGCTGAAATCTCTGCCTGCCTACAGCCTGGGGATTGTTTTCTTCTCTCTTTTTCCACTATTTGAATTTAACAAGTTGTTCTAGCTTCAACTTCTCTTAAATTATCACATTTTTCTAATCTAGCTAAGATCCTTTTAATAGTGGGTTGCATTATGCCCTAAAGTACAGAACTGTAAGTCAAACCAAATGGCCGGCCTCCTCTTGATGATACTTTTTTTAGTTGATTATCATTTATTGTTCAGGCTATAATGTTGTCAACACTATGATAAACCAAAATGGGCAAGTTGGGATAGCTGTTCTCTATAAAGTTGCTCATGGAAACTAAGGAAAAAGTACAATTGCTGCTTTTAATTTTGTATCTGCATGATCAGATGCATACGAGACTCAAATTTCCTCTCACAGTCTCCGTGGTCACACACTTCAAAAGTTATTAATAATAGTCCACTCTTTGTATTAGAATGAGATCAAGAATATGATGAAGAGAGCTAGTTTCTGTATATTTAACAAGGAAGAATAGAGAGTCTGAATTAGAACTCCAGGTAATATTTCACAGTTAACATTTTCATGAATTCATTCTTCTGTATGACGACTTTATCCATATTCAGCACTAAGCACACGTACAAAATGTGAATAATTTACTTTAGAACTCAGAAGGGACGTTAGACAAGCACACACAGTACTCTCACATAATTCAGATTTCTTTTTTAGGTAAAAACTGAAAAGAACAAATAAAGTCTGGCACTTCATAGAACTGATTTTGGGTCAATCAGACAGGCGGAGTCCACCCTCCAGTTAGAAATTTGTGTTTTATTTCAATGCTGATCAAGTTTGTTATCAGTTTGTCTACATTTGTGTCTGGTGTAACCTTCTGTCCTACTGTTCCACTATTTACGCAATCGGGACAAAAGGCACTTGTTAGGGACCAAGGTTCTCATTGTCCCATGACACCGGCACAATAGCAATTCATTGTTAACTCCTAATACATTCAGAGACAGCAGCACCTTAAACACTGACTTCTCTACAGTAAGAAAATCAATATTTCATTAAAAGCTCCAGAATCTGTGCAGAGGTGGTTTAAATGTTTGGGAGTAAGGTGCCGACCGTTATTTTGAATCCCATAATGCATTCAGGACATTCAACAGTCAGTGTATCATCTCTGAATATCAGTAGGATAGAAGTTAATTTGAGCCCTGCATTGATTAAATTGGGTTTGAAGAAATGAAATGCGACTGCAAATGAATTTACTGACTGAAGCTGTATGATGGAGTAACTGAAGTTAGTTTTTAAGCATTAATTTACTTTTCTTCAAGACTGGCAACAGTAACTTTAACTCCTGGTTTAAAAATTGCCTTCATCACTTGGCAGCAAAGCAGTGATTTCAGAAACACTGGCGGCCTCCATTTGGATTCATTCAGTCATGACACAACGGTTGAGCGGTACCTTCAACTGAACAGAATTTTTATTAATCAATGCGTCTCTCAGCATGATTCCTCAAATTAGGCAACATATTGGCCATACAGACTCGGATGGCCATTTATGTCTGATGAATGTGAGAGTTGTGTTTGGACAATCAGTGTCTTTACAGAATAAATCTAAGCTTCTGGCATAATAAGCAGGAGGTGATCATCCAGGTTGTTGTTTCCTTTTCTTAATCTTTTTCTAAGACACTTTCAGAATTGCACCACTCATGGTGGCAGCATGTTGGGGTAGATCTATTACATGCATAATGATTTGAAAAAATTAACTGTTGTTAATTTTTGGGGGGTTCAAGTATCTATTGCATGTTTAGATAATTATCCCCCCTTGTTTTACAAGCTGTGGCATATGAAGAATTTTTCCCCTTATTTTTTTAACTTTATGATTATTGCTATGATGCTGTGTAACTGGGGTCAAAATGTATATTTTATAATTGGAAGCAGCTAATTAGCATCTCAAAATCTCAAGTGGTGCCTTAACTATGACCTCATAGAGAGGCTTCATGGATGCAGAGCAGGACCAAACAGCAGAGAGAAAAGAGGAACTGTCTCAATCATCAAGGGAGAAAAACAGATCCCTGACTTCAACATCTCTCTTCCAGGAGTTCTGGCTGTTCAGCCAGAAAGAGATTTAAGGGGAGATGATAAAAACAAAAGAAGTGAATCTGCAGTGATGTCCAAGAACTGATGGATCCAGGACACATTTCTGTGACATTCCTTCTCTGCTAACTAGAAATTAAGCTGCTAGCATGTAATGACCATCATGAGACTGTGATACACCAGCAATCTTCAGTCAGAGGCCTCTTCAGATATGTTGCATGACTGACTGCTATCAGATATCCTTCCTGCCCACAGCATCATTATCCATGATGACTCTGAAGATTAGATTATAGGAGTTTCATCAACATTTAATTTCCCTTTAATTTCCCTTAGCCTAAAAGCCACTGATCAGCTTTCAATTAATGCAAAATCTGTTGTGAAACTACAAAACCAAAAATACATAATTGGTTAATATTTACTATTAACAGTTCATTTAAAATCTAGCCAATAATTTTAAGATTTATGACATTTCCTATTTAATGTCAGATGTTTAGGAGATCCATTGGGACAGGTTCTTGCAATATTAAAATCCCACAATATTTCTTGACAAACTGAAATATGTTTTGCAAAGCATGAATTAGAGGTTATTGTAGCTTAAGCTATTGTTATGAACCCCATATGTATATTTAAGACTCTTATTTTGCATTAATTCAGTTATTTTGTAGTTGTCATGACAGAGTCAGATAAACAACATCGCCTGTCAGACTGACTGAGGACACTCGGTTACATAAACCCTGAAGAAGCCTCCGCTATCTTGAAGTCATTTAACTGGCAGCATTTTGTAAGGGGGAAAAGCAATGACAGGTTGGCAGACAAAACTATGTATGATGTATAGACACTGTGGTAGTACTGCAAGTGTCTGACTGTTATCGATCATAAATTGTTGCCTCGAGCTTCCAGTGGATACTAAATTTGAAAATTATTTGTCACAGTTTTAAGGCAGCTGGAGAACAACATCTAAAATTAAGACAAGATGGATCATTCCAGGATGAACAGAGGTACTTTAAAGGACAGTTTGAGAATTATGAACCATTATTTGAGTTTGTGAAAATGCAAAACGGAACCAGCAAAATAATTCAATATAAACATGAGTCAAACTTTAATTGAAGTATATTGCCCTGATTAGAGATGGCTTAAAACACAGTTTGTAATTTGGGAAACCTTTCACCTTTTCTGAGGGAAAAGAGGTGAAAACATTTTGAAAATTGAGTTTATTTTTGTTTACACTTTTTCTTGTGTCTCTCAAAGCTGTTTCTCATCTGTTTTTTAACTCACCTGTGTAGCTCTCCACCATAAATATCCCTTATTTCACCAGTTTCTCCATTGACAGATCTGTTGTTTCCTGTCAGTCCATTTTGTCTTTCTGTTTATTATTGTCCTAATACATCATGGATTTCCAATACACATCTCTGCATGAACAAAAATCCTGACAAATTTCATCTGATCTTGGGTTCTTCCTTTCATAAGCAGTAGAAAGTTTTCAGAAAACTTTGTTTAATCTAATTGTATGTTAAGGATCCATGATTACTGTTCTGTTATTCAGATTCTGTGACCTGACAGACTGCCTGAAATAAAACATATTATCACTACAGCCAAGACTGTAAAGTATTAATT
Source organism: Gambusia affinis (assembly GCF_019740435.1). Classification (NCBI taxonomy): domain Eukaryota; kingdom Metazoa; phylum Chordata; class Actinopteri; order Cyprinodontiformes; family Poeciliidae; genus Gambusia; species Gambusia affinis. The sequence goes on from NC_057881.1 coordinate 5,541,260, forward strand.
ACCATTAGTATAGTATTGCCATGTCAATGGCCAAATGATCCTTATAACGACCTCTTGTGTTCGTAAGAGATGAACTAAATTCATTGTTGGAAATTTTTTCTTTGAAGATGCAAAGATGAAACTATTTTACACAATCAACCCTGCAGTGGAAGAAAATGTTGGTATCTCAAGGCAAAGGCTATTAGAACACTGTAACAGAAAACATTGTTTCTGACAACTTTATGTTCCTCCCAAAGTGTTTTCTGGAAATGCAGAATAGTTACACATGAATGCAATTTACTGGAAGTTATTCTGCTAATTATGTTCATTAGGAAAACAAAGAAAACATTTCCATAAAGATGATGTTTGTTAGCTTTTGCTCTCTTTGCTCTCATTATTTACTTAAGGACTAAATATTTCTGGTGGTATATCACTTTAAAGAAATTAGTTTTTTTGTTTTCTTCAGTTCAATTATTGTGTCTCCTGCTTTTTTACCCAAATATCAGCTTTCCTTGAAGTTACTTGTCCCACTTGACTCTTCTTCCTTTCTTTTATGTTGTGTGGCTTTTGTTTCTTATTTTCTATGAGACCTCCAGTGACACTCTCTGCTATCCCTGTTTTTCTCTACCTTCTCCTATTTTTCTCTACCTTATGTTTGAGATTCTTTATCTATTTTACTTTTCAATTTTTTTTGCACCTGCACCACAAGTCAAAAAAAGAGAATCCATTTCCATTTTCGTTCTCCTGTACCTTCTTTCTTCTTTCAGTACCTGGAAGTTGCAAATGCTAAACAATCATATCTGGTATGTTTTGTGTCTTGCCTTAGAAAGCTGACCTGGCCGTCGCCGGCTTCACCATCACCTCAGAGAGGGAGAAGGTAATTGATTTCTCCAAGCCATTCATGACTCTGGGAATCAGCATCCTCTACCAAGTGCATCTGGTGAGCTTGCCTTTACATTTTCAGTTTCGATTAAAGCTGCCGTAGGTAACTTTTATAAATAAAATGATTTTTACATGTTTGTTTAAACTATCACTATGTTGTGACAGTTTAGTATGAGGCAAATAACATGAAAGAATCTCAGATCTTTTCATAAGAATGATTGACAGCGCTGAGACCTTCCACCTGGCTCTGGTTGGTTGTTTCTGACTAGGAGTTCTGTGTTTCTGCAGAAGAGGACCTCAAGGAAGCAGAGGAGCTTAATGTTGAATAAGGTCATTTGTACATATACAGTGCCTTGCAAAGGAACTATTACTCCTTGAACTTTTTCATGATTTGGCATAATAATAATAAAAAAAGATTTACAATTTAAATAGGAGATGACAGGATTTGTTTTCCCTTTTTATATGGCCTTTGTGGAAGCGTGACAAAAAAAGCATTTGTTGGAAGCAAGGAATAAGAAGTATTTTTCTTTTTCATCTAGTTGGGTTAAAGAACCCAACCAACATGTGAAGGAAGGTCCAAAGCTGATATACTGAACAGAATATGCCAACCATGAAAAATTGTGCCATTCATGTGCTTTTTCTTCAGGGAAAGGGAAAGCGGCCAGAGTTGATGAGAGGAAGGAAGAACTGACAGTAAATAGAGACAATCTTGGAAATCAATTTTTAAAAAACAGAGTCTTCAAAACAGTTAGCAATGGGCCACATGTTGATCCTTCCAACAAGAAAACAGTCCTGAGCATACAGCCTGATCTGAGGCTTTCTAGTCTGGAAATCATAGGATTGTCTGTCATCACTTCCCAAATCTAATTAGGAATTAAATAAAGATCAACCAAAGTGGAAAATTATTAGAGTTTCCAGATTCCATTCTTTATTCCCTTATCTAATAGATAAAAAAATAACTTTTTAGAAACATAAATATGATTTCTGATATTGATTGGTAAAGAAATAGAATAACATTAACTAAAGTTCTACAGGCTGGAGCGTGGAGCGTCTGCACCTGATATCATTTTATGTCTGCAACCTCTCCGTGTGTTTGATTTGATGAATTCAGAGGTAAAAAAAAAAAAAAGAGCTGCAGTTGCATCAGGGGCTTCCTTCTCAGCACGAGCTGTGCTGCTGCAGGCGCTGACAGTCGCTCGACCGCTCAGGTCACACAGTCAAACTGAGTTTCCAACAAAGCAACAGAAAGTATTACTACAAACACTGACGAAGCAGAGGCGGGGTGCTTTTGGGGGGCAGATCAGATGAAAGCAAAGCTGAAAACACAGATAGAGGGCATGTTTTTATTTATTTTTTATGCAGGGAAGGTATAGAGGCAAGAGCTCCTGCTTTGGATTGTGAGTTTTAAGCCTCTGATGGGGGATGGTTGACTTGGGCTTCCTGACTGGAATCTAAAATCTGGATTTTCTGCTTCCCCATTTCCTGAGTCTGACAGACCTGCAGATTCAAGACATGGGATTTGTGACAGTTCTGAAGTTTTCAAATGCTGCATGCTTTTTATGTACAAAAAAAGTTCTTTTGAAATTTCTTCTGGGATTTTCCTTTTTATTCTGTTTTTCAGTCATCACTTATGTTTACTAAAGACAGATATAAAACGATTGCAGTGAATGCTAAATCTTTTATCTTTATTCGTGCTGTTGATTTCACGGGTTTGGCTCCAGTGTTATAAAGAACATAATAAACTTATGTTTTACACAACAAAAACTGCCCCCCTAAAGGAAGTAGCAACATTATTACGTTTCCGTTCAACTTTTGGAAATTGTCATATTTATTCTATATTCATGGTTACATGCTTTTTACTTTCACCTCTTGTTAGATGTTATTTTTTTCACTAGTTTCTAAAAAAAAAAGAGACAAAATACTCAACATTTATGGCATAAATTTATTGACAGCAGTTCCTTTAAAAGACTAAACATTTGGTGCTTGAGTAAATAATGAGAAAAAAGAGAGCAAAATCTGACTAAAATAATCTTTACAGAAATGTGTTCTTTGTTTGCCTTCTTAATGAATATAATTAGCAGAAGAACATTCATTAAGTTGAATTGATGTTTAATTATTCTGCATTAAAAGAAAACACTTTGGGAGGAACACAAAGTTCTCAAAAAATGTTTTTCTGTAATAAAAATCTATTATTGTCAAAACTACAAAGAAAAACAATTTTAAGGTTATAATGTCTTAAAACTACATCTGGCAAACAACAAGCAGCAATAATAGACAATGTGTATTTTGTATTTTTATATATTGATTTGGTAAGTATATTAAAAATGAAAATGACAAAAAATGTGTTGACATTTATATTTCTTAGTAATTATTATCAGCTACATTAAGACTAAATGATTTTTGTATAAAAACAATAAAACTATACATTTTGTACTATACGTTTTTTAAGATACTGTCAAACTATGGTATTTTAATTCAAGTTGACGATTCTGTCAGAAATTCATGCCAGTCCGTGCATTTTGCATATTTAACTTTTTATGAACTGGAGTAATGCGGCTCAGTGTGTGTTTACCTAAACAATGCAGCAGTTTCTCATTTACAGGTGAAGCAAAATGCAGCATCAGCTCTCCAACAACTCCACTGAGGGAATACATCACACCAGTCCTGCTTAAATTATGCCTGCTCCCCCTTTGATTAAACATTTTATTGATTACTTTTAAATCACTACAAGCTCATCCCCCCTCTTTATTTTGCATCCACTTCCTTCCAGCTCTAAGCCTCTTATTGTGCCCTAGAACCCTTAAATTAGAGAATCAATTGTTGTTTAAAATGCCTTGGCTCACACTAAAACAAAGGGACACCGTGATTTTAGTGTTTCAGATCCAAAACAGTAACAACATAGACTGCAGTTACTATAGCTGCCACATTAAAAGTAGCTTTTTAAATTAGGTTATTAAAATCTGATTTATTTGGAATTAACAATATGGTTATCTTTTGTATTTTGCTCATTTAAATTTCTGTGCCCAAAACTGGTAGAAATAGGCCTCAGGTTCTCTGTGAACTTTAAAGGAGAAGCTATAGACAGAGAATGGCTGTGTGGATTTAAACCTCAACAAACTCTATGAAGAAACACACAAACTTCTAACATTTACTGAGGTCACAGTGCCCCAAGGAACACTCAAATCATTAGAGATGGGTTTTGTGCTCTTCGTCTGATTCTAGCCACAGTCGAGTTTTACAGAAAGCTTTTGAACTTCATAAGTGCTACAAATTCTTACATTTTCAAGCGCATGCCTTTTTAAGCTAAAGTGAATTCAATCAGCTCAGATTTTCTACACTCCACATTCTGAAAAAAATATCCATAGTATATTTTAAAATAAAATTAAGTCTTTCTTTTTGTTTTTTTTTTTAGTATGAAACAACAAAAAGCAAAAATAAATAAAAGCCACTTGGCTCAATTTAGGCCTAAAGCAAGCAAAAACCAGGTGCTAAAATGAAAAAGGTTCTTTTTGAAGCGTCTCTACCGAAGAGGCTGATGCAATACAAAACAATAAAGCTGCAAGCTGCTTTGTAGATGGGCTCCTGTCTTCTTATTTCTTAGAGACTTTAACATAAAAGGTTGAAAGGGGGGATTTTCTGAGACGACCATAATCAAAAGTCATGTAAGATTCCTCTAATCACTCCCTGGTCAAGATGCCGAGTTCCTTGAAAAGAAGGATTGGACTGAAAAGCAGATGCAGAAAAAGGGTTTATGGCTAATCACATTAAAAGTGTGCTGGATAGAGAGTTTATACAACTATCGTGCAATACCTTATTTATATCTGCAACATATGGTAACTTTGTTCATCAAATCAAAATCAAATCAAATTTTATTTGTATAACACATTTCAGCAGCAAGGCATTTCAAAGTGCTTCACATCATATCAGACACAAAAACACAATACAACATAGAATCAACAATCAAAACAAATAAATCATCATCTTTCTTTGATTATTTCTCACATAAACTTAATTATTTCCTTAATTAAAGTCAACCGTATGATTGAGTTTAGAACAATGAAAGATTTAATCTGATTGAAAAAAAAAACATTTACTATTTTTGTTTAAACAGCTTTCTACATATGTGCATACTGGTAAGCATCTTAAAAGATGTTAATTTAAACAGAGCTGGTATACAAAGACACATTTATGTTTCCTTTATTTGCCTTCAGAATTGAGTTGTGATGTCATGATTATTGCTCTAAATATCACTTCATCATTCCTGATTTATCAGTCCCAATCTGATCACTAAACATCATAAAATAAATGTTATATATAAGTTTTAAAACTCAATGTCCTTAAGGTACAGTAAGCCCTACATTTTATCAGAATTGCACCTCAATCTTTACTCAGTTTCTTCTGTTGGGCTTTCTTAATCCATCTTTTTTTTGCCATCACAACCAAAGTTTCCAAAAAAGTCTTAACTCACTTAAGAATGTTCTGACAACCCTTAGGCAATGGGTCATTTGTTTCATCACAGTTGTATCTAGTCAAACATGAAGTTTCTGTCTTCATCCAAATATTGTGTCTTTTTTCACATGTTGCATAATGTTGAAGAGGTTAAAGAGATCAATACTTTCACATATTTAGCTTCACAATATGCAAAAAAATTAAATTTTAGTTATCACCTTCACACAAAAACATGCACAACAATATAGATTGTAGTTACACATAAACTGAAATCACTCTGTTACTCTGTTCAACCCATTCTACTCTACTGCTCTCCCTGTTCCTTCAGGATACTGTCACCACCAAGAAAAACAAATAATAATCCAAGTCTCACACATTGCATCCAGGATTCTACACCTTCCCACTCCAAGTCTGACTCACACAAATCACACAATATGTTCACCATACATTGCAAACAGTCCTGACCGTCTTCTTAACCGGTTCTTCACTTTACTCCCATCTGGACACAGATTCAGAACTCTGAGCTGGAAAAAAAAACAACCATTTTAAGAAAAGTTTTGTCCCCTCAGCTATCATCACATTGACTTTATCAACTATCATCCTGTGGCAATCATTCATTTCCCTGTCTTTCTTGTGATATTATTCAGATGGGGAGGTAGAAAAACAGATGGAGGGATGAATGTTATATTTTAGATGTCTGCGACTGAGTCTATGTGGGAAATGTTAATGTTGATGTGTATGTATGTAATGTTCCACTTTTTCTGAGATGCCTAAGTTATTGGTTTCCACGGATTGTAATGGCATGTGAAAAAGATTATCCCCGTGGGATAATAAAGACATTTATCTTAATATAAGTTGCTAATAGTTCTCATAGCATATCTCCATAAGGTTACATTTAAATGTGTAAAGACAAATCTTGCAGAAAAAGTTACTTTCCTGCTTCATGAACTTAATTTGATTTGAACGTCATAGAATGTAATAACTGCGTTGCTCCCTTTTCCACAGTGTGGTAATGGAGAGATGTGAGCAAAACCACAGAGTGGTAGCAAGTGAAGTCTTTTTATGCAGAACTTCCTCAAAATGGAAGTTCCTCAAAATGGAAGTTCTGCACAAAAAAGGTGAAAAATGTTTAGAGAACCCAGATTTTTTAGATGAAAAAATACCTTAAGCACACACCAGTCTATTACAGGAAAACACATGGACACAGAGGACAGGCAACCATGCACATGCACACTTAGACCTTAGGACAATTTAGAGACCATAGTTTTTGGAGAAACCCAGTGATGCATAGGGAAAACATGCAACTTTAAAAACAATTATTCAAACAATGTTTTGAATGAAAACAGGAAATCCAGATTATCATCACTGAAAACTATGTTGAATAGTTTTTGTCATATTCAAGGAAAGGATAACTCCTTTTTTCACCTTCTTAGTGTAAAGTATAAAAGAGAACCTTAATCATTTGGAACTGTGGAAAATCACATTGTCTACCTTTCAAAATGTTGCATTTTTTGAACCTGGGAAATGGAAACTAAAGCTCAGAACACAAGTCTTTTCCAGCAACAATTAATGATGATAGTCATTCTTTTAGTTGCTCTTATCATTAAAAGATTCACTTGTGTCTCCTTGCGGGAAGAATTATAATGGCTGCATGGTCCCTGTCTGCAGATAATGTACATCTGCAGCTCATTAGTATGCACCTCCACCATCTGTCCTCCATGTTTGATCCAGTCCACAGTGACAGCATCAGTTTATTGACTCAGTGATCAGTCAGCTGCTTAATGTGTGTACAGCGACGCCCAGCTCACACAGAAGTGTCCCAGCTGCATTTTCTTAAGTGTTTATTTAGAGATTAAGTTGACCGAGAGCACGTTTTTACTCACAGTTACGGCCTGCAGCGGCAATTTATGTTCTCACACTGATGTGCTGTGAGAGATCCATCGTCTCAATCCGTGGCGGGAACTCCTGCCTCCAGGATGAGTCTGGACTGGAAGATTTGAACCATAAATTCACTTTGTTAAACACCAAGCTGCTCCTTCTGCCTGCACAACCCTGAGTAGATGAGGTGACAGGCCATGTTGATCTTGGCACATATATTGGCAGGGTCGTCTGCTAATGGACCACAAGGCAATAGTAACCTCAAGATTCCTATTGAACCTTCTCTATTCCATTAAGATTTTTTGTGTTTTCAATTTTTCAGTGTCTACTAAAGTTGAGAAGTTGAATTTTCTTTCCCAGCTGTTTGGACTGATGATAAACTAAAGGCTAGATGAGCCTCGCTATTAAAAGGGCTTAATCATACTTCATTTTAAATCATCGGCACAGAGTTTTTTTTATACACGCTGTGGAACCAATACACAGTTTTCCTCTGTGATAAAGAATTATAAAAGGTGTGAAAAATGACAAGCACCTCTGTTGCTTAGGAAACCATGTCCAAGCTGTCTTATATATTTGATGTGCATTAGGTTGGTTGCACAGGGACAAAACATTTTGAGTGACAGACTCAAAGCGTCTGTCAGCCCTGTGAGTACCTATTGCTGCTAAAGTTAGCGTGAGATTGAGAGCGTTTGATTTGTGTCGAGGCCAGTGAACAGTTTATTTTAAGTAATCTGAAATGGATTTGATTCTTTTTAATTCAAAATCTAACTTAGTTTAATTTTTCAAACCTGAATGAAACAGAGATTGCTTAAAATACAATCTTGATTTTTATGTAGACTTGTTTTCCTTAGGTTTGTTTATTTGTTAGGTATTAGCATTAAAACTTTAGATTCAAGTAAAAGAAATTAGAAGATAGAGACTAGCAGACTTGAACTGGATTGATTTACATTATTCAGATTTTTTAATACAGTTATTTTGTTTTACATATTTAACCTGTTAACAAGAACAACAAACAGAGACCATTCAGCTATTTTCAAAAATATTGTTTAAATCATGTTTTTCCACCACAAATCCAATACTGTGTATCAAACTATTACCTTCATCCAAATTAATGTTAAAGTTGTTGAAATAAATATTTGCAGAATAAATATAATTTTGTTGTGAGAACAAATGCTACTTTTCCTTTAGCTTCCTACATCCTTGTTTTTTATCCTGTTGCTTATTTGCCTTAATACTTGCACACATTGTGTGATTTTCAAATTCCTAAAAATCTGTAACATGTTACACATTGTGAGCTCAAAATGATAAAATCCTAACTGTAACCAAATCTAACTGTATTGTGTAAGGGAAGATGCCAGAATGCAGCAGTATCATCTCAGATAAACCTGTTCAAGGTTTCAGTCCAACAGTACGTATGCAGCTAGTTACACATTAATGTGCCTATTTTTAAAAACAGGTGCTACAAGAAGAGAGAGAAGGATGAGGAACAAGAGACAGTGCAGAAAATCTCATAGCTGGGCAAAAAACATCAGTCATGCTGCATGATTTCTGAAACCGCAGAAAATATCTGACACCGCTTGATATTTGTCAGTGCTTAATATGTTTTCATCGCTCAACATTGTTCTGAAGAGTGCTAAATTGCCAATCGGTGCGTCTGTCACTCTGAATAACCACAGACCTCTGATTTATCCTCACAACCAGAAACTTTCTTCTAATTTTTTCACAACAAAAGATTTCTGCTGAAACGACTTTAAGAGTTTTTTCTTGGTTCTAAACTTGAGGACTACAGAATGCAGCATGTTGTAAAAGTGATGATTTACTTATGTAATCATAACATCACAAAAGTCATCAGGCATGTGTTTTTGTTTTATGAGTTCAAATTAAAAGATTAAGTAACAGAACAGCCTATAAAGCTGCTTGTGGATTCAGTGCTTCACATAAAATATTTCTCTTCTAGAAAATTATAAATAAATGTACTAAAGCTTAAAAATAACCAAATCTGTCTTGAATAAACTCAATAACAAAGAGTGCTCTACTATATTCTTATTTGCAAAGTGTTTGTTCCAGCATGTAACACTTGAAGTGAAGAATTTTACTGGACTAGAATCAGGTTTATTGAACAACAGTTTTTTTATTTATTTATTTATTTTATACTTGATAGCATTGCCTCTTTTGCCAATATCTAAGCCCTAGATTACTCAACCAACACACAATGGGAGAAATTGGAGCCTTGAATCTTGTTGTAGACTATTTAGCCTGGAGCTTTTTAGGACTGGTGCTGACTTTACTGACACTCGTTGATAGCGTTTAGCAGACTTCACACAGTTAAAGCTCGACAGAGACATTAAAGGCTTTATATCACATCTCACAGATAAGCTGAAGGAATCTTCCCCTGAAAAGCACACCCTGAGGTGGAGAATAACAGCGGTTTACTGCTGGGCTGATTTCAGAATTTTATTTTTCTATTGATGGCGACGCCAACGTCTGTCAGCTGCAAACAGATTTCTGATATTTCATATGGCTGCCAGGCAGCTGGGAGTCTTTAAGCTCTTGAAGTGGAGGCCCCACAGCTGTCCTGCTTGTTGTGGCTGCTACTGTAGAATGCCACTGATATGTGGGATCAGATTTCTATTTTATTTCATTTAAATTTTTTAGCAGGGAAAAGAATCTCCACATAATTGTAAGGTCTGGTTTCCTACCTTGAGAAAGATTCCTGTTGGTAGTCATAATATTGTAGTTTTGCTGCCAGGATATGCAATATTAGACGATAATGAAATATAAAAAAACCCCCACAATTTTAACCTCTGGGTTTTATTTCAAGAGGTTTTAAAAACTCTTGAAGCACACACACAGATTACATCTTTTTTTTATCCCCCTTTTTTTACGTCCAAAAGTCTCAAACTGGAACCTTTGTATTTGCATGTTTCTGGTATGCCCATAAATTTGATGCACAAGTGACAGAAATGGACAGCAAAGTTTCTGCTCTTGGTCCACTAGAGGTACATTTATGCTTCAAAATGCTGATGGAGTGCTAGAAAAGACTATTGTCCTGTAACCAGAACTGTTCGAGCCTAAAATAGCCTCTCAATCAAAACATGTTGCCATGTTGCAGCAGCACAGACGTTTCCAGTACTAATCTCAGAATCCACAGTTCACATTTCTAAAAAAGTTTTTTTTCTATGCTGTATGAATGATCAGTGGTTCCTGAAATGCTTGGAAGCTGCAGAGATACAGCAGCACATTGCACCAACCTCCTGGATGAATAACCTAAATAACATTGGAAACATTGAATATCTCTTTTGTTGAGCTTATATGTATATGTATTCAATAATTAAGTATCAAGAGTGGCTTTTCAGTTGGAAATGTTTTATATTTCAAACCCTGCAATTTAATTAAAGCAGCATAAACTAGAATTTGAATTCAATTTACAGCAATAAATAAAGTTTAACTTTTAATAATTAAAAGTTATAAGTCATGTTTTAATGAAATTAAATGCCATCTCTCAATTTTTAATCCACTCTTCCATGTTCACAATAAATTTTGGATACGTAGTTTTTGTGTACTGTTTAAAAAGGGGGAAAAATGCTCTTTTTTTCTATGTGCAACATTTCAATTAACTCACTATAATTTCTTGAGCAAGTTTCTGAGCTAAAAGGAACAAACAAACAAAAGCAAGTAATTTAATGTTAGATTAGCTTTTTGATTTGCAAAGTAATCAATACAATACATTTGTGTCTGGCAGCAGATTATCTGCTTTATACACATTAGGAACACAAGACATGCTGCATATGTCTACAAAGCTTATGAGCACATTAAAAGATTGTAATCTTTTTAATTGGCTAAGCTCTTGACTGCCACACACATTAGTGAAGACATCTCCATGTTTATCAGCACCCTTGCCCCCTGGTGCTGAACAGCCTGAGTTAATTTTTACTGCTGCTTCCAATTCATCAACACTCATTTTGTTGTTGCTCTCCTATTCATAGAATCCGAGGGGCGACATTGTCTTACACTGTCTCCAAGTTATTTTGATCTAATCAAATAAGTAAGATAAAGTTTAGAAATTCCTAAGGTAGAAACAAATCGTAAACATCTCATTATAGGTTTAACCTTCCTTTACATTTTTCCCTCCCATCCAGTAGGATAAAATTTTATTATGCTGGTTTTTGTTCTAAATGATGGTTGGTCATAATCAAGGTGGCCTTCAGTCAGACAAAGCGACTTTATGAGTCTTAGCCCCTGCACTGCTTTCTTTCAGGCTAAGCACATGAAGGTAAAGTAAGAGGGAAAATCCATCCATCCATCCATTTTCTTACACCCTTCTTCCCTAATGGGGTCAGGAGGGTTGCTGGTGCCTATCTCCAGCTGCGTTCCGGGCGAGAGGCGGGGTTCACCCTGGACAGGTCGCCAGTCTGTCGCAGGGCAACACAAAGACTTACAAGACAAACAACCATGCACACACACACTCACACTTAGGGAGAATTTAGAGAAACCAATTAACCTGACAGTCATGTTTTTGGACTGTGGGAGGAAGCCGGAGAACCCGGAGAGAACCCACGCATGCACAGGGAGAACATGCAAACTCCATGCAGAAAGATCCCCGGCCGGGAATCGAACCCAGGACCTTCTTGCTGCAAGGCAACAGCTCTACCAACTGTGCCACTGTGCAGCAAGAGGGAAAATAATGCTGTCAATCCTCAGAGCGTTTCTTTGTGTTTCTCTTTCAGGCTCGAAAACCGGGTTACTTTTCCTTTCTCGACCCGTTTTCTCCTGCTGTTTGGCTTTTCATGCTGCTGGCCTACCTTGCTGTCAGCTGTGTTCTCTTCCTCGCCGCCAGGTATGACACCTTTCTAATAGTTTCACCTCAGAAAACATGATACTTTGCACTTTTTGAGTTTTGCCTGTTTCTTAGTTTGTACAGAACTTTTCAATGGGCTTGTCTTACTGGGTTCTCCAGGGTTTATGGCTAATCACAATCACAAAAAGAAGTCTGAAACAAGAAAAATAACCTTGAATATCAAAAATCGAACCACATTCCACTCTGAAAAAGAAATGATTAGGAAAGTGGTATTAGATTTTGCTTTCATTTTTTAGTGCCTAAAAATGTTACAATTGCACTCATTTAGCCAAAGAATATGATGACAGCTTGGTAGCTTTTTAATGACGTTTCAAGTTTTTCATTTTTTTTACTCTTTTGTGAAACAGCATTCGTCCTTCTGCTTCTCCTTTTTTGACGTACTGAAATGTTCCAAATTATCCAACAAATTTTAATGGCGCATTTATATAATAAGTGTAATAATGATGACATTTATTTTGGAAATGGATATCTAAAACATCTTGGTCTGAGTAATTGATTGTTCCCATGTTAAATTGTAAAAAAAAAAAAACTATGCAAAACCAAATTTTTTGCTTCACTGCCACCAACCACATCTGATCAGCACCAGACCTATAGAATGAAGAAATTACCACAATATGAAGCAATCTAAAATTCCCCCATCAGAAAAAGAAATAAATAATACATACAAAGAGAGATACAAAGTTAAATATAAATATCTATTCCTCTGGAAGGGGTTGGAAAGCCCTTTCTAAAGCTTTAGGAATCCAGCGAACTACAAGGAAGCCGCCAGAAAGGAACAGAGGTGAACTTTCCCAGTGGCAGCAGAACAAAACTCACTGTACAGCATGTGAATAACTTATCTAAGAGGTCACTAGAGGACCCAGAGCAACATCTAGAGCAATGAAGGCTTCACTTCCTTCAGTTGATAGCTCATAATTAAACAATAAAAACAGAAAATGGAATCCGTTTGAGAGATGAAAGGCAAAAGAACAGAAATGATCTCAGACTTCCTAAAAAAAAATTAATCTGTAGGCTGCAGAGAGAAAAATACATCATACTAAAATTCAAATCTGAGTTTTAGTATGCTTATAGTTACTGCTTTGCTGCTTCACTGCCTCAAAAATTTACTATAACTGGTGGAAGAATTAATTCTGATCAAAACGCTAAAGGTTTTGGGTCAGAAGTGACCGTCAGTTTATGAGCTTATAGTCTCTAGTATCTCTGGAAAACCTTTTCCATTTTATGAAAACTTCTTTTCTGATATATACTTTGTTTTTTGGTTGATTTTTATTTTGTCTAACCAAACAATTAATCTTATGTGATTATTTTGTTACCCCTGATTTTTACCATAGAAATAAAGCTTTTATAAAAATTTAACTGAAGAAAATACTTCTTGCTATATTAGCATTAGCAATCTGTGGTTGAAATTTTAAATATTTGACTATTTCTATGACTACCCTTAAAAGTTTAATACAGTCTTTTTTTCTGATATCTTTGTCTAATTTCAAAATGTGTTACAAAAGAGCAACATCTTGTTTCTGTTTTCTATGGTTTGAATGTTTTTCAGTCACCCTATTATTCGACAATAAACTTTGTGGAAGAAAATGTCTAATCTGATCACCATTGTATCCCTTTTACAAAGTATTTCATACCTTTTAACATAGTTTTGCATATTTGCTCTTTTTTCTTTAAGGCTCAGTCCTTATGAGTGGTACAACCCTCACCCATGTTTACGGGAGCGGCGGGACATCCTGGAGAACCAGTACACACTGGGAAACAGTCTGTGGTTCCCAGTTGGAGGCTTCATGCAGCAAGGCTCAGAGATTATGCCGCGGGCCCTGTCCACCCGCTGCGTCAGCGGAGTCTGGTTGGTACCAAGACAGTAACATTTTTTGTTGTCGACGTTGTTTATAGTTGACATTCATTTCAGCAACTTATTGACCTAAAAGAGCAAGTTATATTTTTGTAGCAGTATTAGCTTTTCTCGACAGGCACCAGACAAGAAATGGCCAGAGAGCAAATTGGAGAGGACTTACAGCAAAAGTCTCGGTTGAGGCTCAAACAGATGGACGCATTAAGGCTGTATAGCCTCTGTACGGGTCGTCCGCTCTACTCAAATTTAAGAATATTTTTGGCTGATTTAACACATAAGTAAACCTGCATTGGCATTTTGACTTATTTGATTTGTCAAAACATCTCCACGTTGCTGATTAAATCATTTAATAGCACAAACACTATCTGGTCTGAAAACAAAAAGGAAAATAAGAAGTTTATTTTAGTGACGTAAAAAAGAGGGGTAGATGTCACTTTTATGCTTTTTAAATTTTCGGCAACTTTACTGACACATTTACAATTATGCTTTTCAAAAATGAAACCTTTAATTAGTCACACCCACTTTTTTGCACCGCAAGCATTTTTGACATCTAGTCTCATATGTTAATGTGTAATTACAGTAGCAATAAATTGGCCAAAATTTCTGCTTTAACTTTAAGAAAAAAAAACTGTTCATTGGACAAACTTTTTTTGTCTTTGTATTTCATTCAACATTTTTCTAGACTGAATCAAACAAAGAGGGGTCTTTGACCAATTCTCTTTCCATAACCTCCCTAACTTCTTCTTCATTCTCTTCCAACTAAAAAACTGTTGGAGAGTTTCAAGTTAAAGTTTCTGTAATGTATAGCAAACACAATATCTTTACATTTGTGTTGGTAGGAACAAAATAATATTTTTCCACTTTATCTCCAAAGCAGGAACAGTTGCCATGGAAACTGAACCCACTCTTCACATTGAGTTTGGAAATGTTAATTTTATAAGGTATATAATTTATCCAACACTCAAATGTCCATACTTATAATTCTGAGATTAAGCCACCACATTAAAAAATGAATCTCAATAAAAGATTGTCTTTTAAGGTGTTTGCACATCTTTTCTAGAGGTGTACAGGATAATAAGTGTCATTAGATCAGTATTTGAAGAGTCCAAGTATCCATTTGGCACAGAAGAATATTAATTTTACTCACCAGCTTCTGACCATGAAAAACACACAACTTCAGAAATGTAACGCTCTCCCTTTTTTGTAAAATGCTCACAACACATGGGATAGGAAGCAGAAATTAAGTATTCTTTGTGTCTTGGAAGTTATATTGAGAGATGTGTATTTTCTCCAGGCATGAAAGGTTGATGCACAAACATGTCGCAACAGCTTGCAATTATTTCACAGAGCGCATTTGTCATGTTTGTTTTGTGTCCTCTGGAGCTGAAAACCACTTTGACTGCCTAACACCTTGAATCAAGTGAACTGGCAAAATTATGCCATCATGTAATCTCACTAAAATGTCATTTTAAAATGGCTCATAATAAATCAAAAATAACTGTTTCGGGGAGTAAAAGTCCAGAAAAATATTAAGTAATGTCTAACATTTGCAGTAATATTTGTCGATGTGCTGGAACAATGTGGTGACAATAAATAGCATCTCCTAGTGGTCATTACCATTATAACATGAGTCAAGGAGGAATTAAAGACACAAAGTTGCCCCAGAAAGCAAGGAAAGAAGGATAACTGATAAGAAGAAGCGCCAGAGCAGATCTCTGTAATGCTCTTCCTTCTCCCTCCTCCCATCTGCCCATTCCTTCCTCTTCAGCAACATTAGCTGAAGGTGAACAGATGGTATCGACTCTAATGTGAAAATGATGATGTCAGTTTCACCTCAGGTTTTTACTTCCTCTCCTCTGTCCTCTCTCTAATTTAAGCTAGTTTCTATTCCAAACTTAGCAAAAATATTTGCTGACAGATTACTAATGGTCTCTCAGTAGATGATATAATGCAGATGCTAGTTTTACTTTTTTGTGTTTGAAACCTTTTTGGTCTCCACTTTTAAAACTTTTAATCTGAAAAATATTCATTGCCTTTTCTGCACAATTGTTTCATTTTCTCCAAATTGTTTGAAAAGTATGTTAGATGTGGGTTTTCTGATTTTATGTTTTTAGAAGCCTTTTGGGGTTTATGTTATTTTTAAGGGACATTGCAGAATTGTTTTTCAGAGTTTTCAGTCAATTAAAAAATTTGGTTTCAGTTTGTAATTGGCATTTTGGACTGAGTATCATTGACTTTCATATCTCTCCTCCCTCTGTCCCAGTAGCGGCAGCTAGACAGATGGTAAAGCGATACTGGAGGGGCTGGAGGGTCCATCGACGGATTTTTCCTGACAGCACTCTGCCTAGTCTGGCACTTAGTCTCATAAAAGCTAATGATAGCCGTGGCACAAGTTGCAACATCACGAGGTCTGTCTCTGTATGTCTGAGTGGCTTGTTGGCTGGCGTGTCCACGTTGCATAACAGTTACAAGAGATGGAACAATGGAGAAATTCAGTCATGTCCATGCTGTAAAGGGAAAGAAAAACAAAACTGATGCTTGTAAATTTCCTAACCCTTCAAAACTGTCTTATAAAAGCAGTTAATTAGGAGAGGGCCATTTGGTAGATGAGTCTTCCAGTTTAGTTCTGACGAAAGGGCCATAAGCTGGTTTTGACGTTTCCAGGAAAGGCTTACTTTGTGAGTTCCAGGAAATAACTTTTGGACCTGCTGTGTGAGTTTCTCCCCAGCTGTTCAGTGTATTGTCTCTTTCATTCATTTACTTTCACCTTGTGCTTCAAAGGGTTAAATTCTGCAGATGTTGACTTTGGTTGAACTCGTCCTTCTGTCTGACTCTAATTAAGCTGCTTTTCTCACAGCCTAAAATGTTTGTCCATTTACCTTAAGATGGTATGGAACTCGTTTGTGCTGGATTTATAAATAACAGAAATCAATAAAAAAAAAAACTGTTTAATTTTATTGGAAGTTGACCTGCAGTGGAGTCTGTAGCTGAGGTTGCGCAAAATTTTTTTGTCGTCTGGGGCCCAAAAAAAATCCAATAATAACATTTTCATTTGTCGATTTTTAAAATTATAATAATGACAGATTAAATAGTATTTAATTCTCATTTAGTTTAGTTAATATTCAGTCCTAACATCTGAACAGAGAAACCACATTGTGTCATCATACACAAACCAGATGAATACATGTAACCTGTTCTCCACAGTGACAAAAACCACCAACTGCACCCAATAACTACATAGAACAATGAAGTAACTGCACTAACATTATGAATGATTGCTTAATTGATCAAGGTTGCTTGATTCTAGTGGCTATTGTCATGAGATTTGAGACGCATAACTGTTGAGTCCCAATTGGATAAATTGGTTCAGTATATCCCGTTGTACAAATTTTAATTCAGTTTTGATAGTGTAAAGCTATAATATGGTAAAGTCAGTTGATTATGTAATGCCAGTTGGCAAAGATTTGTCAAAAAATGTGTCTATTTTGTGTTTATAGCAAACATGTATATGTCATGTGGAAAGAGAAAAAATTTTAAATCATTTTTTAGGAGGCTTACAAAGAAAAAAACTTTGTTCTCTGTGAAAAACCTTAAGGCCAAACTAAAGCTTACCAGTGATGACAACCCAAACTTAGGGAATAATAATGAGTTGAATACACAGCAGCTTTAATTCATCATATCAACAGATCAGTGCAATCTTTTCTCAGAAATCCCTCCACAGTATATTGGTGGCACAAATAATTCAAGACTTATTAGCTTTTTCTTTCTGAGATATAAAAGATAAAACCATTTAGATCGCGCTCACGTCTGCCTGTCAGCCTAATAGTCCCAGCTGGAAAACACAGAAAAACAGCTCAAAAGGTTACCGATTAATATTTTATATCTTGCCATTTATATTGCTGCCACAAATAATAATATATAAAGTGAATATGTGCTGAGAATTGTCATGCAGCTGTTCATCTGAGCTGCAGCCACCAATAATTCAGAAATCCAGCCTCTGTTTAAATGTTTATTCTCACAAATGGCAGATTCATAGTTGCAAATTAGCCCAGTTTTAAGTTCAGTATTATTTTGAAATTAATAGATGCATGTTGAACAAAAACTAATTAATTCTTCCAAACATTATTGTGAGAGTTGCTATGTGTATAATTATTCTAATTCTGTTGGTGTGTAGCATTTTTTTACATATATTTCTGGGAATATTTGCATGTGGAACTTGCCTTGCTTCTATTTCCTCCGACTCCCTCCATTTTTCTTTCAGAAATTTGCCTCCGTCTTTAATATATTTCTTCATAACTTTGCTTTCATTTTCTGTGCAGCAGAGGCATCCTGCTCATCTCTGCTGCAGTGCAAGTTCATGTTTAGGTTGATGATTTTTACCTAAAACTCCTGACATTTCCTGCAGTGCCTTCCATCTGTCTCCCCAGACTGCCTTCCTCCTTCTGCTCTTAATAAAACCAGGGAGAGGAAATAAAACCAGGGAGATGTTACCGTGAGTGTGGTGCAGGCACCAGGGTAAATAAAAGTTTAAACTTCTGTTTTCCCATTCTTCAGGTGGGCGTTCACTCTCATCATAATCTCTTCCTACACGGCCAACCTGGCGGCGTTTCTCACCGTACAGAGAATGGAGGTGCCGATCGAGTCTCCCGACGACCTGGCAGACCAAACCAACATCCAATATGGCACCATACATGGAGGGTCCACCATGACCTTCTTCATGGTGAAACAAAGAGAGAAATTTCATAGAAAAAAAGTATTCAGACTTGTGTGACTAATTCAATAATCCACCAAAACACTTTGCAATTTCTCTTTCAGAACTCGCGGTACCAGACGTACCAGCGAATGTGGAACTACATGAAGTCCAAGCAGCCCAGTGTGTTTGTGAAGAGCACAGAAGAAGGTATCGCCCGTGTCCTCAATTCCAAGTACGCCTTCCTGATGGAGAGCACCATGAACGAGTATTACCGCAGCCTGAACTGCAACCTCACGCAGATAGGAGGACTGCTGGACACAAAGGGATACGGCATCGGCATGCCGCTGGGTGAGTGGACTGTGATTGGTAAGATATTATTCAATCAATCAAATTGTATTTGTATAGCACATTTCAGCAGCAAGGCATTTCAAAGTGCTTTACGTCAAATCAAACACAAAAACACAATGTAACATAGAATCAACAATAAAAACACAACACCAAGTCAGGTTCCGTCAATAAATTTGTAATTGATTACGTTTCAAATACAAATCTAAACAGGTGGGTTTTTAGTTGAGATTTAAAGAAAGTCAGTGTTTCAGCTGTTTTAAAGTTTTCTGGAAGTTTGTTCCAGATTTGTGGTGCATAGAAGCTAAATGCTGCTTCTCCTCGTTTGGTTCTGGTTCTGGGGATGCAGAGCAGAACCAGAATCAGAACCTGAGAGGTCTGGAAGGTTGATACAACAGCAGCAGATCTTTAATGTATTGTGGTGCTAAACCATTCAGTGATTTATAAACTAGCAACAGTATTTTAAAGTCTATTCTTTGAGGTACAGGGAGTCAGTGTAGGGACTTTAAAACTGGTGTTATGTGCTCTATCTTCCTGGTTTTAGTGAGATACAAAGTATTATTCAGATACAAAGTATGAGAACATCCAGATTAGGGTCCTTCCCTGTCATGTTGATAGTTAACTGACAGAAAAATGTTGAAGAAGCAGTTTACACCAACTTTTATGGGCAAATGAAAGCTTATGACTTATGTAAAGCTTCTGCTATCTCTCTCAGTAGATCAGTATTGATGTATTTCTTTTTGGACTACAATTATTTTCAGCTGAATATGGTAACTATGATGTTTCTGCAACATTACAGCATGTTTAGCTTTCTATAACCGCATTGTGTGTTTTATTGCAAGGAGACCTTGTTACAGAGGCATAGAGTGTCATGTCTGCTTTGGCCATTAATCAGGCCAGATTATTTGTGCATCTGTTCTTCTTGGCAAATTAAATCCATACTGATTCCAATTAGACTTTGGTCAGTCCTGCCAGAGTCTGGCCTGACCTCATCATCTGGCATACACTTGTTCCTGATGAGAAGTGTTGCTCTACAGACATGCATAAGTTATAGAATACCTGCTGTATGAACAGATGCAGCCAGAGAAGAGAGAACAGCAGGAAAAGCAACAAAGGAAGAAAAAAAATTACATATTTTCAGGAGACTGCTCTGTCAGTCAACCTACGTTTTAAGCAATGAAAATATAAGCAGCACGATCTTTGGTGAGCCCCCAACGGATGTCGTCTCTCGTGCTCACTGCTCTGACAGCAAGCAATTACCATCGGCTTAAGAATTAAAAGGAAAAGTCATTTGGGTTCCCATATTTCATCTTTAAATGTTTCTCATTATTATCAGAATCAGTGTAACTACGGTGAAGACTTTCTAGACACTTTATCATGAAGTTGGTAATAAGAGGCAGCTGGAGAAGTAGAATAAAATGACTAGATATTTACATGCACATGAGTGCATAGTGCACCAAAACGTATTAAGAGGATTTCAGATTCAAAAATCTCAATAAGACTGCCTTGTTCAGGTCTGAAAGACAAAAGATACATTTCAAATGTCTTGTACAATCCCAACTTTGCACAACATCCTGTGAGTCTGTATTCAAGTAAATGTTTTATTTACCGTTATCCCACCTGGATAAGTTGGTTAATTTGTAATGTTAGGAGAGATTGGAAAACTAAGACCTTTCATGGGGAAATTATTTTTGCAAAGAAATTATTAAAGAATATATTATTCAGAAATGTTACACAGGTTTTATAAAATCTTGGAAAGGTTTACTCCAGATAGGATTATTTTGTCCTCCTGCAGAGTAATCCCTTTGTTTCTTGTTCTCCTTTTTTAATCAGAGAAAAAAATATTTTGGCACCTTTAGAAGTACTAAATCTGTATCTCTTTTGTACCTCATATGGTAGATGATTTGAATAGTTAACAGTTTCAGTGATGAAAGGATTTTAATAATTTTGTGAATGTTGAAATTTTCTGAAGTCAGTCATTCTTCTAAAACGTTGCCTAACTCGATATTAGATCCTAAAGAAAAATGATATTTTAAAGAAAGTAAATACACAAGTTTATCTAAAAAATGTCAAAAAGTGGATTCATTAATATCTTCTTTCAAATCACACATTCTGTTTGTTAGTTTGTGACGGTCTGTGCTGAACAACAGGTGACTCTAAAATAAAAACGTATGCTTTACGTTAAAAGAGTTTAATTTACATTTCCTCCTGTCAGTTTAGTGCCAGTTTTTTTTCTTCACCATCCAAGACCTATCTCTGTGACTGATTATGAATTTTAGTTTTATTGTTCTGGTTAGTGAATAAGTGCCATTTGGTCCTCATTAACAATATTTCCCTTGGGCAAGCGGAGAAGAAAAAAAAAAAAAAGAGAGACACAAATTAATATTTTTAAAACTGGAAGAGTTCTGATGACAAATTGAGATATTACTAATTAAACATTTTATTTAAAATTAGTTTTTTTTCCTTGTTTATTTTTTTCCTGTTCATTTTTCAGGATGATAACTAAAATTACAATAACTTCATATACTGACATGAATTCTCAACAAAAATTTAAAGTATGTTCTTATTGCTTTTGTTTACAAATCATTTAATTGAACCTTAGACTTGTTAAAATAAAACCTTGGTTATCCCATTTAAAATATTATTATCAGTGGAATTAAATAGACTTTAGCCAAAATCCAACATCGTCATCTGAATATAGCAGTTTTCTTTTCTTTTTTTATTGCATTTCTTTGCCATTCTGTCTATCGAGCAACTTAAGTATTATCAATTTGGCTCTCTTGGGAATGAAGGAAAAGTGTTGTAGTCCACTTTCAGCTAGCTGACCAGCAGTCCACAGCAATACTCAAGAGTGGGGTCATGCTGTGCTACTCTG